>NC_092345.1:107742422-108099922 GCF_963676685.1 Mytilus edulis | reverse complement strand
CATTTCGGGGACCTTTTCTTCCGAACAGACATGAAGTGGCCCGTTTCCAATGTAGTGCAGAGCTCGCCAAAGTTGGAAAATAGCATCCTAAAGGAAGACCCATTGTTCCAAAATAATTAGGTTTATCTTCCTTGGCCCGATCTTAGCCCGGATTTGAACCATATCGAAAATATATGGGACACTATTGGGCATAAAGTGAGCGAAAGAACACCCCCAGTTCAAACACGTCATGAATTAAACAATCCCCTTCATCAGGAATGGTTGCGGTTACCTCAGCAACAAATTAGTCGACTGGTGGCAGGAATAAGAAGACATTAACGATCAAACATGATGTCAACAATCATCTTAAGATTAATTTTGAAATTTCTGACATTGTAAAGTTCGACTACAGTAAAAGTTGTAAAATGGATCTTTTTATACAAAAATACTTCATTATGTTATCAAAATTGTGGTTAGATAAAAGAAATTTGTTCATACATTTTTTTATTCTTTTTAATGCCAATGTTATCATTAACTGTTTTTCAATATTATTTTACAAATATTTTTTCATATTCTATCCAAAATAAGAAGCTGATTTTTCAAGGTTTAAAAAATCAAGGTGTTGTAATACTTTTTTCCATGTGTGTAGCTACTAAATTGTCGAATTTGTTCATGTTTTTATCAATAATAGATATGAAAACAAAATCAAAACAATAAAATTGTCTTGTAGGCAACGTTTGATTCAGATTTAATAGGATCAACATTTTGTATATTTTTTTCTATTTCTTGTATAACTTTTTGACTTTTTATCCTTTAAAGTAAGTAACCAAACTGTTCCGGTTCATCAGATTTAGAAGATTTAGTTAACAAGGAAGGGTTGAAAAAGAAGTATGGGGAAGTGTAGGATTCTTTTTCTAATTATTTATCAAAGGTACCAGGATAATAATATTATACTCCAGACGTGCGTTTCGTCTACATAAGACTAATCAGTGATGCTCAGATCAAAATAGTTATAGAACCAAAACAAGTACATTGTATAAAGTTGAAGAGCATTGAGAACCTAAATTTCTAAAAAAAAAATTGGCCAAACTGTTTAAACATATTTATTTATAGGCGATTGGGAGACTGCCAATACGGCTTAGGTAATCTATTTCTGGGGAAAAAAAAGATCTAAAGTTTTTCCCAAAAAATAATCTAAGATCGATAGTGTATCTTAATAAAAATTACTTGTTTAAATAGATCTAGGTTTTTTTTTGTTTTTGTTTTTTTTACAATAAATGTTTTTCTTCTATCCTCTTTGTACAGGTAGAAACCAATTAACTATGAAACAATAATGTGTCCAAAGTACACGGATGCCCCACTCGCACTATCATTTTCTATGTTTAGTGGACTGTGAAAATGAGGTAAAAATCTAATTTGGCATTTAAATTAGAAAGATCATATCATAGGGAATACGTGTACTAAACTCCGGTTGATTGGACTTCGACTTCATCAAAAACTACCTCGACCAAAAACTTTAACCTGAGTCGGGACAGACGGACGAACGGATGAACAGAAGAACGGACCTACAGACCAGAAAACATAATGATCCTCTACTATCGAAGTTGGGGCTTAAAAATCAAAACATAAGAAACTTATCAAGTAGACAACGTTAGTTTCAGATTTAATGGAATAGACGTTTTCATTTTTTATTAGTTTATAAGTTTATACTTATTGCTTTATTCGTGTAAAAAAGTATATAACAAAACTTTCACATTCAAATTGATTCTGATTATTAAGCAACGGTAAAAAGGGCTCATCGAAAACCGGTTTTAAATCCATTTCTAAACGCATGCACCAACACAAAAAATCCATCTAAAATTAAACTCTAAATGAAACAAATACATACTATAAAATGATCAGTACGAACAAAACATATAAAGTGTATCTTCAGGTGTTACAAAGAAGAACACAAGACTGTTTTTTACATTGTATCAGGTTACAATAACAAATATCACGAAAATTACATTTTGTATAGTAAATAAAGACAGTAGTATATTGGTGTTCAAAAGTCAAAAATCGATTGAGAAAAAAAACAACAAATCTGGGTTACAAACCAAAACCGAAAGAAACGTGTCAACTTTGAGAGGATAACCAGGAAACAACAGGCCCATCGAAATGCAAAAAAGACAAAATACGCCATCACACTTAGAAACGACCTTTTTATAACAAATGCCATATTTCTCACTTGGTAGAAAGATGTGAAGGACAGGCAAAACCTTTTCAAGGTGTATTTATTCCATTAACAATATTAGCAGCATTTGTGCACTATACAGGTTACAAGTACAATATCTAATTATGACTGACATTAGTATTATAACATTGTAGGCTTTAACAATACTCAATCATTTAAGTTTTTACTGCTGTCAGAATGCTACAGGTTGCTAACTTTCAGTGAATGAAATTTCGGGGATATCATTGTAACGAACAAAATAAAGACATATGATATGCATGCAAATAACATTACAGAGTCCAAATGAATGAGGATTTATGCATCTATATGTCACCATATTGCCTTTAATCATGATCAAAAGCATAACCATATCGTTACCTCTAAAAGAACTCAATATGACAAAATCTAAAACTGATGTATCAAAAAAATTTGAATTTCTGACGATTCATTTAAAGAAAAACAAATGGACGAAATATGACAACATTTAATTGGTAGATGAGCAAGGTTTTACATATTTACATTGCATCCAAACTCTGTACATTTTCAACTGTTTTCCTCTGTTTACTTGTAAACGTCGATCAATTAAATTCTGTTTTTCTACTAGTCCTGCTTTTTCAAAAATTTGTTTTAATTCATCTGCAATAAATCAAATAATATACTTATTTATTAAAATGAATATGATTTTGTATTTACATAGTGTCATAAATTCGTTCAGTGTATAATCACTTGTATATGTTAAAATGTCTTTTGATTAAGTAAGCAATTTTTAATTGATATTTCAATGTGGCTTTTTATGTTGTGGTGTTACAGTATTGTTTCATGTAAAGGTGAAGGTTGGTACATATCAAATAATTAAACCAGATGCGTTTGTTTGCACCTGTCTTAAGTCAGGCATATGATGTTTAGTGGTTGGCGTTTGGTTTATTAATGTTTCTCATTTCTCATTTTTTTTTGTATAGATACTTAAAAATTCCAAAGATCTTTTTTTTAGAGTACATAGTACGGTGACCTATAGTTGTTAATGTCTGTGTCATCTTGGTCTTTTGTGGATAGTTGTCTCATTAGCAATCATACCACATCTTCTTTTTATATATACAATCTAACTCTCTTTCATTTTGCAATAGTACTAAAACTTTTGACTTTTCTACACTTTACACAAGTATTCCACATTCCAAACTAAAAGACAAATTGAAAGAGTTGGTATTGCTTTGTTTCATAAAAAAGAATGGCCAATGTTGATACAAGTATCTTGTATTAGGGAGGGATAAATCCTACTTTGTAGGGCATCGCTCTGATTCACACAAAATAATCTCTGAAACTGAAATTATCAAGATGCTTGATTGTTTAATTGACAACATATTTGTTACGTTTGGAGGACATGTTTTTAAACGGACTGTCAGCATTCCAATGGGAACATATTGTGACCCTCTTCTTCCCGACTTATTTCTTTATTATTATGAGGCTGACTTCATACATGAACTTCTTAGGAAGAAAGATAAGAAGTTAGCAATATCCTTTAACACTACTTTCCGCGATACAGATGATGTTTTCACTAAATAATTCAAAATTTTGTGACTATGTTGAACGCATCTATCCCATCGAATGAGAGATCAAGGATACAACAGATACAGTTAAGTCGGCCTCATATCTTGACTTACATCTAGAAATTCACAATGAGGATCGGTTGAAAACAAAACTTTACGACAAAAGAGATGATTTCAGCTTTCCAATTGTGAACTTTCCATTTCTAAGTAGCAACATTCTAGCAGTACCTGCATATGGGGTATATATCTCCCAATGGATACGATATTCCCGTGCTTGCATTTCCTATCATGATTTTCTTGATAGAGGATTGCTGCTCACAAGGAAGCTATTAAAACAATAGTTCCAAATGGTGAAAGTGAAATCATCCCTTCAAAATATACGGACGTCATCATGAGTTGGTTGACCGTTATGTATTAACTGTTTCACAAATGATATCGGATATGTTCCTTGCGTCGTAACTACAATCCCCTTCCCTTTCATGAATGTGACCTACAGAATTAGACTATTTACTGGATTTGTTATAACATAAGTAACAGGACAGGTGACACATGTGAAGCAGGATCTGCTTACCCCTCTGGAACACCTGAGATCACCCCTAGTTTTAGGTGGAGTTCATGTTGCTTATTCTTAGGTTTTCTATGTTGTGTCATGTGTTCTTTTGTTTGTCTGCTTGTCTTCTTTCGTTTTTAGCCAGGCGTTGTCCGTTTATTTTCGATTTATGAGTTTAACTGTCCCTCTGGTATCTTTCATCCCCCTTTTAGGCCGTTGGTTTTCCAGTTTGAATGGTTTACACTAGTCCTTTTTGATGCTCTTTAAAGCTTGCAGTTGGGTGTGAGCCAAGGCTCTGTGTTGGAGATCATATTTTGACCTATACTGGTTTACGTTTACAAATTGTGACTTGAATTGAGAGTTATTGGCACTCATACTACACCTTTTTATATGAACATAACCTGATAACTTATTAATAATATAAACAGATAATTTGTGCAAGAAATTTATAAAAAAAGTGATCTTCACAATTGTTTTTAATGCATAAATGCAACTTCTACCCCAACGTAGGTTAAAATCATCTTTTCATAAAAATAAGTCCTGAATATGGACAGGAGGTATGTTTGATTGCGCAGTTTGATTTTCTATTTAAGTAATAGTTTCCAAGATAATCCACACATCTTTTTTTATTTGTGCAACTTTGTCCAATTTTAGTCATATAGGCCATGTTGGTAGGCAGTCTAGATCATCAATCTAATTTTAAAACAAGATAATTGCTTAGAACTTTTAACAATTGACCAAGTATTTTCAGAAAGAAATATATAAGTACAAGTTAACAGACAATACTGGCAGATGACATCAAAGGAAAAAGAACGACATTACCTGGTGATAACAATTAACATACACTGGTTCATTGGGTAATTGTGTATTATCATTAAATCATAGTAAGTCACAACCATTTGAATAAAAAAAGGGTTAGAAAAAATATGCCCTCAATTTTTATAGTTTTTATCCAACATTGCATTGCAGTAAACAATTCATAAACATATATCTTATGTGTTTTAAAGCACCATAATTTTTTATTTGGTGTTTGAATTGAATATTTTGGAAACTTGAGGTTAGATGGTTGATAAAGTTTGTTCACAGGATAAAAGTTGTGAAAATTTGAAAGGTTTACTGCCAGTGATGGTTATTTCCATATATGCAATGTTAAGTGAAATTCTGTCTATAGTACTAAAGGGGATACAACTTTACTAATGCCAAGTATTTCTTTATATGAAACAAAAGCACAATTTTTTGAAAAGTTCAAATTTAACCAAGACTATTAAATAATGTTTTAGTGGAAAATTAATGATTGTATTATACCTACTCATGCATGTCATGTGAGCTTAAAGAAGACAACATTTGCTCAGGAAGGGTAATCATAGCAGGCGTATCTTATGGCAAGTATCATTATACTCTTGGGAAGTAAAATGAAATTCATAGAGGATTCTCAAAATATTCTCCAAGTATACAGCCGGGCATGATAGTATTGGTCAGGTTTTATAATTATGAAACAGGTTGAATGTACAGAAATGAACTCAAAACAGATACCAGGATTTAAACTTGTATTTACTCCAGACGCGCTTTTTGTCTTCAAAAGACTCATCAGTAACGTTCAATTCCAAAAAAGATATGAAGACCAAATAAAGTAATAAGTTGAAGAGCATTGAGGTCCAGTGCAAAGTACTTTACATAGTATTATGTTTTTATCAAATTTCATTGATATTAATTATTTCGAATTTCTAAAACAAATCAACCTAGTCTGAAGGAGGAAGATAAAATAAGATTTTCTGAAAATAGTTAAATCATCATTTATTATCAAACTATTTAAACAAGTATATTTGCAGGGTAACATACCTTGAGTAAATAAATAAGCTCATTTAAAACAAGTATATTTGCAGGGTATTACTTGATTTATTTCACTTGACTGGGCAGAGTTTAAGAAGTTAAGCTCATTTAAGACCAGTCCTTCTATAAACAGGAGTTTTGGGATAAGCTCATCAATGAAGTGTCCATTTATTTGCCCAATATCATACACTCAGTTCTTTTGCATATGCATTATATGCATTATAATGGCAATCATCCTTATCACACACATCTTCAAATAGACTGTTCTTATGTAAATTAAAATATAAGCTCTGCCCGATCAGTTGAAATAACATTGGTAATAACATACATAAGTAAAGAAATAAGCTCTATCAAAACAAGTATATTTGCAGGGTAACATACCTTGAGTAAAGAAATAAGCTCTCGTTCCATCTCCCCTAACATAAAAATTCTCTGACAAACATCTACCTGTACACAAAATATATCAATATATTATATCACATCCAATAGTTAACATATGAACAACTATGATATAACCTGATCATTTAAAAAATGAATTGTCATAATATCACATCAACATAAAAGAATTGAATTACCTTTTATCACTTTTTTTTTACAAAATTATGGTTATCAATAAAATTAACATTGTCATATGAAAAATAGAGATATACAGATTATCATTGGTCAACTCAACTCAATTGCTTTTCTCACTATTGCTGTATTCTCACTATTGCTGTAGCGGCTCAAGCGAGAAAATCAATGACAAATGATCATCTATAAATATTACATCAACATTAAAGAAATGAATCACTGTGATATCACATCAACATGAAAGAAATTCCATATTTTGATATCACATTAACATGAAGAAATGAATTACTGTGATATAATATCAACATTAAAACAATTAGTTACATGTACCATGATATCACATCAATATTTATTGTATGAATTAACCTTCTATTAACGTAAAGAAAGGAAATATCACAATCTGATACTAACATGAAGAAATGAATTCCTATAATTTATCATATGTTTAGTAGTAAATACAGTAGTTTTGCATATGTGATAAATAGCCTGCTGTTTAATCCATATCGCGCAACTTTGATGCGCACCCTTTATCGCATACCCTTTATCACACCCCTACCCTTTATCGCATACCCTTTATCACACCCCTACCCTTTATCGCATACCCTTTATCACACCCCTACTTTTTTTTTTTTTTTTTTTTTTTTTACATAAACATGATAAAGTCAGTTTTGGTTTTTTTTTTGCTTAAGAAAAATTTTCCTCAAAATAGGTAAATTTTTTGAATGACGTCATTGTTTGGTATGTGACGTCACGAACGTCGAGTTTTCATATTGTATGTGACGTCACGAACGTCAAGTTTCATATTTTTTGGCACACTAAATGCAACTATGAAAAATACAAAACACTCAAATTAATACAATAATAAACAAAATATTTTTAAAACAACAGCACGCAAATTGTAAGGTAACCCAGGTGCTTCGGATAAGTAATTGAACAGTTCTTTTAACAAGGCCTTTGAAACAAGACAAAAGTAGAACTGAAGCCTGAAGGTAACCCAGTGCTATGGATCAGAACGAAACAGTTCATATAATATAATACTCTTCTGTTGAAATATATGATAAAGTGTATAATACATGGCAAAATCCGTATCACATGCCGTATCACCCTCGACCAATATCATCCCTCGGGCCTAAAGGCCCTTGGGCTGATATTGATGTCTCGGGATGATACGACATATGATACGGATTTTGCCATGTATTATTCTCTATATAATATTAACATTAAAGAAATTAGTTACCATGATATCACATCAACATTTATTGTATGATTAAATATAACCTGCTATAACATCAACATAAAGCAATGATATATCACAATCTCATACTAACATGACGAAATGAATTACTATGATATCATATCAACATTAAATAAATTAATTACTACGATATCAAATCAACATTTACCGTATGAACATGATGAATAAACCTTCTATCACATCAACGTAAAGCCATGACATAGCTTGATATCCTATTAAATCTAAAAATTCATAGAAAGATAAAATTTAAATAATAGTTGATAGTTGTTGTCTGAATTTCATCTGCTGAAGTATATGATAAAAAGATCATTACATGTCATTTTTCATATCAGACCCTTAATAGACCCTCATTAATGATATCAGCCATCCAGCCTGCGGCTCTTGGGCGGATATCATGACCTAGGGCCTATAAAGGGATGAAAAATGTCATGTAATAATCTATAAATATCTATATCTCACAATATCAATAAACATTTCAATAATAGAAGTAGCATTTTTAAGTTCTGATCTTAAGATGTTGGGAATTATATATCCAATACATTAATTACCTTTTTTAAACCTTAACTGAGCCAAATCATATCTTCCATAATCCCTGAGGAGAATAGTCCCTCCTGGTTTTAAATATCTAGTTAATCTGTTCACCACATATTGCATTCTGTAAATTAAAAAAAAAAACTTTAAATGCTTTTTAACATAAATTTAGAGGTCAACAATTAAGCTACGACATGTTAGATATACACAATACACAACTAACTGAAATATTTTTTTATGAAAATTTATGTTTGATTTTATTAGAATACAAATCACTTTGGAGTGTAATTTCATTGCCTCATGATCATAAATGATATATTTTCTAGCAGATGAGCCATATATCATGTACATATTTCACTTTCCTAACAAATAAAGTACAAACCTAACAACCCTTAATCTAAGGCACAGTAGCTGTACTTTTTCTATCATGATGAAATTTGTTGCTAGTTCTTTGCATTACTTGATATCATTGGAGCTTATTAATGCAAACATAGAGTGAAAAAGGAGTAAACTCTCTAAATCTACAACAGTAATCTGGGATCAATATTAATCAATTTGCTACCAAAATACAGTGTAAACATAATGAAAAAATACAGTCATGCGAGAAGTTGTTCAAACTGAAAGGATGTAGTAAACATTTTAGGATTGAAGGAATTAAAAGAAATACAAAAATTACTGTTGGGTTACAGGGTGGTGCACTGATATACAGATTTCTTTTCCATTTAACAGATGTCTTTTTTGTATTAAATATGTATTGTTAGGTTACTGATCTATGAACAAATTTGATAAAGGAAAATAACAAACATTCTACATTGACCAATGACCATGAAAGAGATGTCCAGATCATATAAGCCATGGCAGACAATCTAAACACTATATAGGTATTCCATAAACTAAATATAGTTGACCTATTGCTTTCAGTCTCTAACCAGATGCTCCGCAGGGCACAGCTTTATACGACCGGAGAGTTTGAACCCTGAACAGTTGGGGAAAGTATGGACACAACATTCAAGCTTGATATAGCTCTGAATTTGGATTGTGATTAAACAATTGACACAACATAGGTTTCTGACACAGAATGAATGTGGTCTAAGAACTTAAACTTAAAAACTTAAAAATTCTAAATTGGACATTTACCTATTATGGTCCAATATCCAAAATTTAAATACATGGTTAGATTCAGCATATGAAAGAACCCCAAGAATTCATTTTTTGATGATATCAAATAAAGTTCAATTTTGGACCCTTTAGACCTCAATGTGAACCAATTTGATAACCGGGCCCAAATATCAAAAATCTAAATACATGTACATGGTTTAAAAGATTCAGCATATATATCAAAGAACCCCAAGGATTCAATTTTTGTTGAAATCAAACAAAGTTTAATTTTGGACCCCGATTTGGACCAACTTGAAAACTGGCCCCATAAGCAAAAATCTAAGTACATGTTTATAAGATTCAGCATATCAAAAAACCCCAAGAATTCATTTTTTGTTAAAATCAAACTAAGTTTACTTTTTGACCCTTTGGACCTTAATGTAGACCAATTTGAAAACAGGACCAAAAATTAAGAATCTACATACACAGTTAGAATTGGCATATCAAAGAACCCCAATTATCTAATTTTTGATGAAATCAAACAAAGTTTAATTTTGGACCCTTTGGGCCCCTAATTCCTTAACTCCCAAAATCAATCCAAACCTTCCTTTTAAGGTCATAAACCTTGTGTTTAAATTTCATAGATTTCTATTTAGTTATACTTAAAGTTATGGTGCGAAAACCAAGAAAAATGCTTATTTGGGCCCCTTTTTGGCCCCTTATTCCTAAACTGTTGGGACCAAAACTCCCAAAATCAATCACAACCTTCCTTTTCTGTTCATAAACCTTGTGTATAAATTTCATAGATTTCTATTTACTTAAACTAAAGTTAGAGTGCGAAAACCAATGTATCTTCAACGTCATACCAATATACACAACCTACCAGTCAATCTTGTATAAATAACAATCACTCAATACACCAAATAAACTTGACTTATATTGCTAGATAAAGACTTGGCCATGTGAACTAACCTGGATCAATGATCCGTGAAATGAGGTCCAGGGAAAATGAACCATGTGTGGAGGACATTTAGACCTTGCAAGGAACCATATGTCAAATATAAAAGTTCTATTTCTTATGATATTTAGGAATTTCAGAAGATAAGACAGCTTAAAAATAAAAATTCAGACCAAACATTTACATAAAAGTTATAATATTTAATCACAACTTGTGTATACAAATACTTAGATTATTATCAAATTATTACTAATTTGTATATATTTTTGTCGATCATGCATTTAAAACAACATGATTGCTTCATGCAGAATCCTTGCTGACCAAAGCTTCGGAAGAAAAAAGGAAAAAACACTTTTTCCAAACAGTAGCTTAACCACCAAAATGAGGCAATGCCAATGGACATATGACAGACACAAATTTCGTAGCATATGGCATCTGCATACATTATATTAATCATCCAGGGGATGAATTCAGTCCATTGTTTATAGAAAGTGCATCATACACTTTTAATTCATGACATCTGCTCATTATGTTATGGTTTTTACACTCATGGCTATATGAATGATGACATTTTATTTGTTGAAAATGCAAAGAATATATATGGAGAGGATCACATATATAATGATATAATAAATTGCTTCACCAAGCACAGCTGGATACGACCGCAGAGGTCCAATCCTTAACATTTGGGACAATATCCCTAATGCGCCTTGAAATGTCAAAAGTCACGTGTAAACAAAAAATCTCTGTGTATTGATATTTGACACATTTCTATGATAAACAAATGACTGAGCTGAACCATTTGTGTTAATTTAAAAAGTAAGGGAACACAGAATAAATGTGTAAAAACTATGGAGCTATTAAATGTGTTCAAAGTATTAAATTTTCAAAGAACTTCTTGTGGTAAAAATGGGATTTTTTACCATGAGGAGCCACATCGCAAAAGGATACTCGGGGTTTGCTAATTTACGGAAAAATGAATCACACTTCGTACCCCGAAAATTTAACCACATATGTAAAAATGTCTCAGCTTCAAAACAAGCCATCATACATATACAAGTTTATGATATGGGCTGAGCAACAGAAATAAACGTTACCATTACCGCCTATAGAGAAACAATTACGCATATTTCCCCATTTGGGACAAAATTGCACACAATATTCAAGCCTGATACAGGTCTGAATTTGGATTGTAATTAAATATTTGACACATAATAGGTTTAGGACACAGAATAACTGTAGTCAAAGAACTTAGAATAGGTTATATGATTTGAATTTATATATTTTTTGCTTTTGTGAAATCCACTATGCTGTTGTTGTCTGGAAACTACAAAAATGCTTATTTGGGCCCCTTTTATGCCCCCTAATTCCTAAACTGTTCGGACAATAACCTCCCCCCCTCCTGTCTTCAGACCATGACACAGACGCACGACATGACAGTATTATACGACACAAATTGTTTTTTGTGGTCGTATAAAAACTGGTGAACTCAGTTAATTGAAACTGAAATCGACCACATATTGAGCAAGGCTAGCAATTGCTGTCTATAAACATTTGGGATCACTCTACCACGAGGTGGAGATAGTAGCTATATGTATGGGTGAGAAATGCAACAGTATTTTACTTACTTTTTCACTCTACCATGAGGTGGAGATAGTAGCTATTTGTTTGGTCGAGAAATACATTAGTATAGTTCCTACTTCTCCCCTCTACCATGAGGTGGAGACAGTAGCTATGTGTATGCCTGAGAAATGCAACAGTATTGTACTTACATTTAGACTTTACCATGAAGTGGAAATAGTAGCTATTTGTATGGGTGAGAAATGCTACAGTATTGTACTTACATTTAGACTTTACCATGAGGTGGAGAAAGTAGCTATTTGTTTGGGTGAGAAATGAAAAGGTATTGTACTTACTTTTCTGGTGAAATGGAAGACAAAACAAATATTATAGTGATTATATCCAAAGAATTATCAGAAATTGGAATAGTCGACATCTCATCTGATATATCACATACAAATGCATGACAGCGGTCTTGGTTGTAGTCCGGGTGATTCTAAAATATATTCAATAAAATATTTTACTTACAAATGTATCACAATCATTTAGGTGTCTGGGTAACCCTTGACAATATTGAATTAAAATATTGTCAGTTAAAAATAAATCAAAACAGTGTGGATAACAAAGACATTAATTACTGATGAAATTGATCAAAAGAAGTTCTGGATCATAAGGACATTGATTACCGATAATATTTATCCAGAGAAAATCTGTGTCCCAAGGACAGTATCTTTTCCAGAGAAAATCTGGGCCCTGAGGACAGTATCCAATGATTTCGTTGATCAACTAACGTTCTGGGTCACAAGGACATTATTAACCAATGTTATTTATCCAGAGAATATCTAGGCCCCAAGAACATAATCTACTATTTACGTTGATCAACTAACGTTCTGGGTCACAAGGACATTATTAAGCAATGGTATTTATCCAGAGAATATCTAGGCCCCAAGAACATAATCAACTATTTACGTTGATCAACTAACGTTCTGGGTCACAAGGACATTATTAAGCAATGGTATTTATCCAGAGAATATCTAGGCCCCAAGAACATAATCTACTATTTACATTGATCAGCTAAAGTTCTTGGTCATAAGGACATTTATTAACCAATGGTATTTATCCAGAGAAAATCTAGGCCCCAAGAACATTACCTACTGATTACGTTCATCAACTTAAGTTCTGGGTCACAAGGACATTATTAACCAATGATATTTATCAAGAGCAAATCTAGGCCCCAAGGACATTATCTACTGATTATGTTGATCAACTAAAGTTCTTGGTAACAAGGACATTATTTGCTGATGACATTGATCATGAGAAGTTCTGAGTAACAAGGACATTATTTACTGGTGACATTGATCATGAGAAGTTCTGAGTAACAAGGACATTATTTACTGATGACATTAATCAAGAGAAGTTCTGAGTAACAATGACAGTATTTACTGATGACATTGATCAGGAGAAGTTCTGAGTAACAATGACATTATTTACTGATGACATTAATCATGAGAAGTTCTGAGTAACAAGGACATTATTTACTGATGACATTAATCAAGAGAAGTTCTGAGTAACAATGACATTATTTACTGATGACATTGATCAAGAGAAGTTCTGAGTAACAATGACATTATTTACTCATGACATTAATCAAGAGAAGTTCTGAGTAACAAGGACATTATTTACTGTTGACATTGATCAAGAGAAGTTCTGAGTAACAAGGACATTATTTCCTGATGACATTGATCATGAGAAGTTCTGAGTAACAATGACATTATTTACTGATGACATTGATCAAGAGAAGTTCTGAGTAACAATGACATTAATTACTGATGACATTGATCATGAGAAGTTCTGGGTAACAAGGACATTTTATTTACTGTTGACACTGATCAAGAGAAGATAAGGGTAACAAGGACATTATTTACTGATGACATTGATCAAGAGAAGTTCTCGGTAACAAGGACATTATTTACTGATGACATTGATCAAAAGAAGTTCTGGGTAACAAGATCATTATTTACTGTTGACATTGATCAAGAGAAATTCTGAGTAACAAGGACATTATTTACTGTTGACATTGATCATGAGAAGTTCTGGGTAACAATGACATTATTTACTGTTGACACTGATCAAGAGAAGATAAGGGTAACAAGGACATTATTTACTGATGACACTGACCAAGAGAAGATAAGGGTAACAAGGACATTTTTTACTGATGACACTGACCAAGAGAAGATAAGGGTAACAAGGACATTATTTACTGATGACATTGATCAAAAGAAGTTCTGGGTAACAAGATCATTATTTACTGTTGACATTGATCAAGAGAAGTTCTGAGTAACAAGGACATTATTTACTGTTGACATTGATCATGAGAAGTTCTGGGTAACAATGACATTATTTACTGTTGACACTGATCGTGAGAAGTTCTGAGTAACAATGACATTATTTACTGATGACATTGATAAAGAGAAGTTCTGAGTAACAAGGACATTATTTACTGATGACATTGATCGTGAGAAGTTCTGGGTAACAAGGACATTATTTACTGATGACATTGATCAAGAGAAGTTTAGGGTAACAAGGACATTATTTCCTGATGACATTGATCAAGAGAAGTTTAGGGTAACAAGGACATTATTTCCTGATGACATTGATCAAGAGAAGTTTAGGGTAACAAGGACATTATTTCCTGATGACATTGATCAAGAGAAGTTTAGGGTAACAAGGACATTATTTCCTGATGACATTGATCAAGAGAAGTTTAGGGTAACAAGGACATTATTTCCTGATGACATTGATCAAGAGAAGTTTAGGGTAACAAGGACATTATTTCCTGATGACATTGATCAAGAGAAGTTTAGGGTAACAAGGACATTATTTCCTGATGACATTCATCAAGAGAAGTTTAGGGTAATATTGGCATTTTTTACTGTATCTGTCAGGTTCACTATTTCAGAAATTATCAGCAATACACATCAAATCTTGTATGTGTATTTCTTTCTTCAAATTTGACTTTCATAGCATATAAAACTATGAAAAATTTATATCTGTTGGGTCAACAGAATTTTCATTTGGATTACACAGGTAAAACATGCACATCAGAGACAATTTGAATTACCTTAACTATTTCTATAGCTGTAGGTGAAAAATCACAACAGTATATCTTTAGATTTGGATTCCTGAAAATATAATAAAAGATTCTATTTGAAGAAAAAGGTTAATGCATGTGCATTCCTTGCCTTTTGGTAAAATGCCAATACATCATTATATGAATTTTGCATAGAGTGAGCCACACAAATATTGGTTAGCATTGTTTTAGTTAACAAATTAATGTACACACACTTCAATATCTGAATTTATTTATCTTCTGTTTAAATTTTTTAACAATCTTTTTTGAGTTCTATGTTGAAATCTTTAAGATAAAAAAATTAATAAAGGAATACATCCTAAACTTAAAACTATCAATAAACTATGAAATTTAAAAAAAAAATTACATTGGTCTGAGTAATAAACGAGACAAGCTCTCATTTAGTTATCTATGGCATGAACTTCATTTTTTTATCAAAATATTTACAGATTGACAATAAATAAACAAAAGGTTGACCTTCCCTATCAATATTTTTTTTATTTTCAACCAGAAAAGCTCAACAGGAAGTGCCATTAAACTCTTTTCTCATTTAATCATTGGGTTGGGATTTGATGGTTTACCAGGCATTTTTATAAGTTTGTTCATTTAAATAATGATTACAAATATAGCTGACTTGATTGAAGATTTGAAACTATTGTGTTCTGCTATTTTAAAACCAAACCTGTTCACTACAGTTCTCCTCAAATTTGAAAAATGTCTTAGTTTTTTTATTTTTTGGACAAAAAAAGAAAAGACAGCAATTTGGAAAGATAAAAAGGAAGAAAAGTTTAAAATTAGTATCAACAAAAAAAGCAAACTAGAGGCTCTCAAGAGCCTGTGTCGCTCACCTTGGTCTATGTGCATATTAAACAATAGACACAGATAAATTCATGACATAATTGTGTTTTGGTGATGGTGTTGTGTTCTTTACTGAAAATTCTTGTTGCTACAATTATCCTTATCTATAATGAACTTGGCCTAGTAGTTTCAGTGGAAAATGTTAGTAAAAATTTACAAATTTTATGAAAATTGTTAAAAATTGACTATAAAGGACAATAACTACTTAGCCTTAGGGGGTCAATTGACCATGTTGGTCATGTTAACTTATTTTTAGGTCTTACTTTGCTGTACATTATTGCTGTTTACAGTTTATCTCTAAAGAGCCAGTGTCACTCAATGTCTTATGTCTATGTGCATACGAAACAAAAGAAGCAGATGGATTCATGACAAAATTGTGTTTTAATGATGGTGATGTGTTTGTAGATCTTACTTTACCAAACATTCTTGCTGCTTACAATTATCCTTATCTACAATGAACTTGGCCTAGTAGTTTCAGTGGAAAATGTAAGTAAAAATTTATAAATTTTATGAAATTTGTTAAAAATTGACTATAAAGGACAATAACTCCTTAGGGGGTCAATTGACCATTTTGGTAATTTTGACTTATTTTTAGGTCTTACTTTGCTGTACATTATTGCTGTATACAGTTTATCTCTATCTATAATAATATTCAAGATAATAACCAAAAACAGCAAAATTTCCTTAAAATTACCAATTCAGGGGCAGCAACCCAACAACAGGTTGTCAGATTCTCTGTCTTTAATAATATTCAAGATAATAACAAACTAGAGGCTCTAAAGAGCCTGTGTTGCTCACCTTGGTCTATGTGAATATTAAACAAAGGAAGCAGATGGATTCATGACAAAATTGTGTTTTGGTGATGGTGATGTGTTTGTACATCTTACTTTACTGAACATTCTTGCTACTTACAATTATCTCTATCTATAATGAACTTGGCCCAGTAGTTTCAGTGGAAAATGTTAGTTAAAATTTACAAATTTTATGAAAGTTGTTAAAAATTGACTATAAAAGACAATAACTCCTTAGGGGTCAATTGACCATTTCCGTCATGTTGACTTAATTGTAAATCTTACTTTGCTTAACATTATTGATGTTTACAGTTTATCTCTATCTATAATAATATTCAAGATAATAACCAACAAGAGTGCACACACTGAAATGTCTCGCCTTCTTTACTAATCATTGATATTATGTTGATAGTCCTAAGTATAAAGCTTTATTACAGCTGTCACATAAACGTTACATTAACCAAGATAACTAAACAAAGACCAATGAACCATGAAAATGAGGTCAAGGTCAGATGAACCATGTCAGGTTGACATGTACAGCTAACAATGCTTCCATAAACAAATATAGTTGACCTAATACTTATAGTTTAAGAAAAATAGACCAAAACACAAAAACCTAAGACTGAGCAATGAACGGTGAAAATGAGGTCAAGGTCAAATAAACCTGCGCGACTAATATATAAATCATAAAATATTTCCATACACTAAATATAGTTGACCTATGGCGTATAGTATCAGATAAAAAGACCAAAACTCAAAAAACTTAACTTTGACCACTGAACCATGAAAATGAGGTCAAGGTCAGATGACACCTGCCAGTTGGACATGTACACCTTACAGTCCTTCCATACACCGTATATACTAGCCCTATTGCTTATACATGTAGTATCTGAGATATGGACTTGACCACCAAAACTTGGTTCCCGGCATCAAAGATTAGCCCAGAAATTAGAATTTTATGGTATTAGAAATCAAAATTTAAATTGGATAAATGACTTTTAGCTGACAGGCAACAGCAAGTACTATTAAATGGTGTTAAATCTTCAAAATTAGCTGTTGACTCTGGTGTGCCTCAGGGAACAGTTTTAGGCCCAACATTATTTTTACTCTTTATTAATGACCTACCCGAACATGTAACTTGCAATGCAAGACTTTTTGCAGATGACTGTTTATTGTATAGAAATGTAAATAATAGTTCTGATGCACAATTACTTCAAAAAGATTTATCTAGTTTAGTAAAATGGGAAGAGGACTGGCAAATGAATTTTAATCCTGAGAAGTGCTATGTAATTCATATTTCTAAAAAAAGTAAACCTTCCTCTTTTGATTATATATTGCACAATCATGTTTTAGAAGCAGTAAAAGACAGTAAATATTTAGGCGTAACTATAAGCCATGATCTTGATTGGGGAACACATATAAACAATATTACTTGTAAGGCAAATAAAACCTTAGGTTTTCTTCGTAGGAACCTGAAAAACTGCAAACGTAAGGTTAAAAACCTTACGTAAACATCACTTGTCCGTCCAGTCGTCGAATACTCTTCCCCTGTCTGGGATCCGTACAAAAAACATCACATCACTCAGGTTGAGCAGGTACAGCGTAAGGCAGCCAGGTTTGTCTTCAATGATTATAAAGACAGATCACCTGGTGCAGTTTCAAACTTAATTAAATCTTTGGAATGGGAAAATTTAGAAATAAGAAGGAAAAAAGCTAGATTAACTATGCTGTATAAAATAAATTGGGGGTTAGTGGAAGTTCCTAAGGACAATTTAACAATATCTGATAGACGTACTAGGGGGAAACATAAATTTAGGCAAATATCTACAAATAAAGATTTCTATAAATTTTCATTCTATCCTCGCACTATTTCGGACTGGAACTCACTACCTGAAGCAATAGGTATGTCTGACACCCTGGAATCCTTCAAAAGTGGCATATCCACTCTAACACTTGAAGGATCCACAACAACTTATTAATTTAAACTACAAAGCCACTGTACATAATGTATATATGTTATTGTTAATGATTTTTCTTTGTCATATTATTTTTAAATTAATGTCCATATGTACATAGCACACAAGTTCCGGGAAGTTTTACACTCCTACCTAGGAGTCTACTCCCGTATTCGGAAGAAGAAGAAGAAGAAGAACTTAACCTTGTTCACTGATCCATGAAATGAGGTCGAGGTCAAGTGAAAACTGTCTGACGGGCATGAGGACCTTGCAAGGTACGCACATACCAAATATAGTTATCCTATTACTTATAATAAGAGAGAATTCAACATTACAAAAAATCTGAACTTTTTTTTCAAGTGGTCACTGAACCATGAAAATGAGGTCAAGGACATTGGACATGTGACTGACGGAAACTTCGTAACATGAGGCATCTATATACAAAGTATATAGCATCAAGGTCTTCCATCTTCTAAAATACAAAGCTTTTAAGAAGTGAGCTAACACCGCCGCCGCCGCCGGATCACTATCCCTATGTCGAGCTTTCTGCAACAAAAGTTGCAGGCTCCACAAAAACAGCAAAATTTTCCTTAAAATTACCAATTCAGGGGCAGCAACCCAACAACAGGTGTCAGATTCATCTGAAAATTTCAGGGCAGATACATCTTGACCTGATAAACAATTTTACCCCATGTCAGATTTGCTCTAAAGGCTGCGGTTTCAGAGTAATAAGCCAAAATCTACATTTCACCCCTATGTTCTAGTTTTAGCCATGGCGGCCATCTTGGTTGGTTGGCCAGGTCACGGGACACAATTTTAAAACAACTAGTTACCCCAATGATGATTGTGGCCAAGTTTGGTTTAATTTGGCCCAGTAGTTTCAGAGGAGAAGATTTTTGTAAAAGTTAACGACGATGGACGACGACGGATGACGGACGCAAAGTGATGAGAAAAGCTCACCTGGCCCGAAGGCTAAAAACTAGAGAAAGTGATGCCCTCAAACTCCACTTTGAAGTTTAGATCGTAGTGAGCATGTTTTGATCATGGTCTAGTCTGACAGGGACATACGAAAATCTCAAAGTCAATGAACCATGGTTGAGGGGCAGTGTCATGTTATCTTCATGGTAATGAGATGTGCAAATCTAATACAACAGCATAACAATATCATTGACCTACCACTAGGGGTTCACCATAAATCGACCTAATCACAAACTAATACATAACACTAAGCAAACGTTTAAAAGTCAATAGACCATGACTGGGGAAGCAGGGTCCATGGAAATCAGATGTACCAATGCTTATACAACTGCATACTGTAAACAGGGAAATTTTCGCGGCAGTTTTATTTTCGCTATTTTCGCGGTAAGGAGTGAAACGCGAACATAAAACGACCACGAAAATTTCAGGGAAATTCTATTCATAAGATGAATGCCATACATGTACATATATAATAGGATTTGAAGAGGATCATTGCATAATACAGATTTTGCAAACAATGGATTTATATATCAAATCATAATTGTGTATTTAAATGAAAAATAATGATAGAAAACATGATTTTAACTAAATCAAGCGGACATTACTGGCATCACGGATACTGTTATGTAAACAACACCTATTATGTATATGTAAATGACACTTAATTGTCAATCAGTTTCAAAATTACTACCTCGTTTAATCTTCTACAAAGATTAATAAAAGCAAAAGATCGATTAATTAGCATTTACCCTGTCAGCATTTTATTTTAATTCACTTTTGATTAGGTCTTCTTTTCTGTTATTGTGTATACATAAATGTGTTTTTACAAGCAAACATGACACAACTCTTAATCTCCTTTAACATAAATAAACCGAAAACACAAGATTTCTGATTGATTTTATCCCACTGACTTGATTTACTATACATGTGAAGCTGTTTAATTTCTTAATCATTTATAAAAATATTTAAAAGGGTCACAGGGAAGTCACGAATTCAAAACGGCGGGAATATAGATTATGTTAATAAATCGCGAAATAAAGACGGCGCGAAAATTTCCCGGTTTACAGTACCAATTATCATCAATTTGCCACTATTGCTTTCCTACAAACTGATCCAATCACAAATTAATACATGAAAACATAGCAAAATAATCTCCATGGTAATGAGATCTGCCAATACTAATACAACTGCATACCAAATATCTCGGACTTACCACAAGTGATTTACCATAAACTATACCTAATCACAAACTAATACATTGTTTACGACACAATAGCCGGCAAAACAGCATACATATGTCTCGCTTTTTGATTCTGTCAAACGAGATAAAAAAGATCTTACTCTAAATGAATGAGGTAACACCAGCATATGAGAGTGTATTTCATATTCAGATTATTATCTTTTTTGTTTTATCAAAAGAAAGAATGCTATATTATATGTAAAGAAAAAAATATTTTTTAACTTATACCAAAACAAACAAATAAGTGTTTTGTTTAAGTCTTAAAGCAATGCCCTATTCCACTTGTTTAACCCTTAAACATATTACTTATTGATTTGGTTTTGTATTAGACAAAACACTACATTCACAATGCCACATCCCGCTTGTTTAACTCTTAAACAAAGACACTTATTGGTTTGCTTTAAGTATTATAAAACACTATATTAGCAATGCCCTATTCCACTTGTTTAACCCTTAAACATATTACTTATTGATTTGGTTTTGTATTAGACAAAACACTACATTCACAATGCCACATCCCGCTTGTTTAACTCTTAAACAAGACACTTATTGGTTTGCTTTAAGTATTATAAAACACTATATTAGCAATGCCCTATCCCACTTGTTTAACCCTTAAACATATTACTTATTGATTTGGTTTTGTATTAGACAAAACACTACATTCACAATGCCACATCCCGCTTGTTTAACTCTTAAACAAAGACACTTATTGGTTTGCTTTAAGTATTATAAAACACTATATTAGCAATGCCCTATTCCACTTGTTTAACCCTTAAACATATTACTTATTGATTTGGTTTTGTATTAGACAAAACACTACATTCACAATGCCACATCCCGCTTGTTTAACTCTTAAACAAAGACACTTATTGGTTTGCTTTAAGTATTATAAAACACTATATTAGCAATGCCCTATTCCACTTGTTTAACCCTTAAACATATTACTTATTGATTTGGTTTTGTATTAGACAAAACACTACATTCACAATGCCACATCCCGCTTGTTTAACTCTTAAACAAGACACTTATTGGTTTGCTTTAAGTATTATAAAACACTATATTAGCAATGCCCTATCCCACTTGTTTAACCCTTAAACATATTACTTATTGATTTGGTTTTGTATTAGACAAAACACTACATTCACAATGCCACATCCCGCTTGTTTAACTCTTAAACAAAGACACTTATTGGTTTGCTTTAAGTATTATAAAACACTATATTAGCAATGCCCTATCCCACTTGTTTAACCCTTAAACATATTACTTATTGATTTGGTTTTGTATTAGACAAAACACTACATTCACAATGCCACATCCCGCTTGTTTAACTCTTAAACAAAGACACTTATTGGTTTGCTTTAAGTATTATAAAACACTATATTAGCAATGCCCTATTCCACTTGTTTAACCCTTAAACATATTACTTATTGATTTGGTTTTGTATTAGACAAAACACTACATTCACAATGCCACATCCCGCTTGTTTAACTCTTAAACAAGACACTTATTGGTTTGCTTTAAGTATTATAAAACACTATATTAGCAATGTCCTATCCCACTTGTTTAACCCTTAAACATATTACTTATTGATTTGGTTTTGTATTAGACAAAACACTACATTCACAATGCCACATCCCGCTTGTTTAACTCTTAAACAAAGACACTTATTGGTTTGCTTTAAGTATTATAAAACACTATATTAGCAATGCCCTATCCCACTTGTTTAACCCTTAAACAAGACACTTATTGATTTGCTTTAAGTATTATAAAACACTATATTAGCAATGCCCTATCCCACTTGTTTAACCCTTAAACATATTACTTATTGATTTGGTTTTGTATTAGACAAAACACTACATTCACAATGCCACATCCCGCTTGTTTAACTCTTAAACAAGACACTTATTGGTTTGCTTTAAGTATTATAAAACACTATATTAGCAATGCACTATCCCACTTGTTTAACCCTTAAACATATTACTTATTGATTTGGTTTTGTATTAGACAAAACACTACATTCACAATGCCACATCCCGCTTGTTTAACTCTTAAACAAGACACTTATTGGTTTGCTTTAAGTATTATAAAACACTATATTAGCAATGCCCTATTCCACTTGTTTAACCCTTAAACATATTACTTATTGATTTGGTTTTGTATTAGACAAAACACTACATTCACAATGCCACATCCCGCTTGTTTAACTCTTAAACAAGACACTTATTGGTTTGCTTTAAGTATTATAAAACACTATATTAGCAATGCCCTATCCCACTTGTTTAACCCTTAAACATATTACTTATTGATTTGGTTTTGTATTAGACAAAACACTACATTCACAATGCCACATCCCGCTTGTTTAACTCTTAAACAAAGACACTTATTGGTTTGCTTTAAGTATTATAAAACACTATATTAGCAATGCCCTATCCCACTTGTTTAACCCTTAAACATATTACTTATTGATTTGGTTTTGTATTAGACAAAACACTACATTCACAATGCCACATCCCGCTTGTTTAACTCTAAAACAAGACACTTATTGGTTTGCTTTAAGTATTATAAAACACTATATTAGCAATGTCCTATCCCACTTGTTTAACCCTTAAACATATTACTTATTGATTTGGTTTTGTATTAGACAAAACACTACATTCACAATGCCACATCCCGCTTGTTTAACTCTTAAACAAAGACACTTATTGGTTTGCTTTAAGTATTATAAAACACTATATTAGCAATGCCCTATCCCACTTGTTTAACCCTTAAACATATTACTTATTGATTTGGTTTTGTATTAGACAAAACACTACATTCACAATGCCACATCCCGCTTGTTTAACTCTTAAACAAAGACACTTATTGGTTTGCTTTAAGTATTATAAAACACTATATTAGCAATGCCCTATTCCACTTGTTTAACCCTTAAACAAATTACTTATTGATTTGGTTTTGTATTAGACAAAACACTACATTCACAATGCCACATCCCGCTTGTTTAACTCTGAAACAAAGACACTTATTGGTTTGCTTTAAGTATTATAAAACACTATATTAGCAATGTCCTATCCCACTTGTTTAACCCTTAAACATATTACTTATTGATTTGGTTTTGTATTAGACAAAACACTACATTCACAATGCCACATCCCGCTTGTTTAACTCTTAAACAAAGACACTTATTGGTTTGCTTTAAGTATTATAAAACACTATATTAGCAATGCCCTATCCCACTTGTTTAACCCTTAAACATATTACTTATTGATTTGGTTTTGTATTAGACAAAACACTACATTCACAATGCCACATCCCGCTTGTTTAACTCTTAAACAAAGACACTTATTGGTTTGCTTTAAGTATTATAAAACACTATATTAGCAATGCCCTATCCCACTTGTTTAACCCTTAAACATATTACTTATTGATTTGGTTTTGTATTAGACAAAACACTACATTCACAATGCCACATCCCGCTTGTTTAACTCTAAAACAAGACACTTATTGGTTCGTTTTAAGTATTATAAAACACTATATTAGCAATGCCCTATCCCACTTGTTTAACCCTTAAACATATTACTTATTGATTTGGTTTTGTATTAGACAAAACACTACATTCACAATGCCACATCCCGCTTGTTTAACTCTAAAACAAGACACTTATTGGTTTGCTTTAAGTATTATAAAACACTATATTAGCAATGTCCTATCCCACTTGTTTAACCCTTAAACATATTACTTATTGATTTGGTTTTGTATTAGACAAAACACTACATTCACAATGCCACATCCCGCTTGTTTAACTCTAAAACAAGACACATATTGGTTTGTTTTAAGTATTAGAAAACACTATATTATCAATGCCACCTTCCACTTGTCTAACCCTTAAACATATTACTTATTGATTTGGTTTTGTATTAGACAAAACACTACATTCACAATGCCACATCCCGCTTGTTTAACTCTAAAACAAGACACATATTGGTTTGTTTTAAGTATTAGAAAACACTATATTATCAATGCCACCTTCCACTTGTCTAACCCTTAAACATATTACTTATTGGTTTGTTTTTAGAACTGAAAACACTATATTACTAATGCTACCTGTCACTTGTTTAATCCTTAAACATATTACTAACTGCTTTGTTTTTAGAATGGAAAACACTATATTACCTATGCCACCTTTCACTTTTTTAACTCTTAAACAAGACACATATTGGTTTGTTTTAGGTATTAGAAAACACTAAAATACCAATGCCACCTTCCACTTGTTTAACCCTGAAAAATATTACTAATTGCTTTGTTTTTAGTATTGGAAAACACTACTTTACCAATGGCAGCTTTCACTTGTTTAACCCTTAAACAAGACACATATTGGATTGTTTTTGGTATTAGAAAACAATACTTTATTAATGCCACATCTCACTTGTTTAACCCTTAAACAAAATACTTACTGGTTTGTTTTAAGAACTGGAAACACTGTATTACCAACACCACAGCCCACCTGAAATTAAGTAAGGCTGTTGTAATAATTTGTTCACAAAACGAACATGAAAAAAGAAACCCCAAAGGTGGAGCTAACAATTGGGAACTTCAGTAAAATACTATTAAAATAATTTTAACATAACTAACATTTATATGTATATATATATATATATATAAACGCCTAAAAAGTGTACATAACAACACCAATGATATAAAAAGGAACTATAAATGTAATTATTTATAAATATTTCGGATAACAGATATCCTTCGTCAGTCAGATTCTGATGTTAAATATATATATATATATATATTTATCTTGCCTCCTTTACATTTCTAGGAATATGATTGGTTAAAAATAACCGCTCGCAGTGGCGGATCCAGTCATTTAAAAAGGGGGTGGTCCCAACCCAGAGTAAAGGGGGGGGGGTTCCAACTATATGCTACCATTCAAATCCATTGATCGGCCCAAAAAAAGGGGGGGTTCCAACCCCCGGAACCCCCCCCCCCCCCTGGATCCGCCACTGGCCTGGAGACCATGTATATTCCATATCAGGTTAGAAGGGAGGCAGGGCTTATTTCAATACATGGTTAGTAGTGGTGTTACATTACTTTATAAAGTAAAAATAAATGGTTCCTTGCATATAAAGCAATATTTATCAGTCATGCTGATCATTTGATTGGATAAATTGATTTCAAATGATGTGGCTCGATGTGAAAAATATAGTCCTGCAAAACATTTTTGCAAAATCTCAAGTATTAAAAAAATCATGTTAAAAAAGATGTAAAAATTGTCAGGAGTGCAACACTTTTTTGTGACATTTCGAAAAAGTACTTTCTTTTCAAAACACAGCAAATTGTTGTATGGAGGAATATACCTTAAATTCTTATTTGTTTTACAACTTATATATATTGGTGATGAATTCAGCTCAGAATGAAGCTTTTCCATTGAATCGTTTTGGTTCTGTAAAACAAATATGTTCTTTCTAGAATAAATAGTTCATTTACATTATTATTGATTGTAAGGGAGAGCTCAAAATACGACAATTTCAGAAGAAACAGAAGGGAAATGTGTGAAAAAGTGTTTAAATTCAATGTATTCATTTCTGTGTCTCCTTCTCATTAATCTCAGTAAGATTTTTTGGGGGGTTTTCCAAACTATCAAAACAAAATAATTGACGAAAGGGCTTGTCACTCCGGCCAACCACAAAAATAACGACTCTCAAACATGTGATCTCTCGCAAAAACCACTGGATCGTATGTGTTGTAGATCGGCGGCAATTTCAAAACAACTACGCAAAACAAAAATTGACTCGTACAGGTCAGAACTTCAAAACATTTTTGACTTGAAGAAGTCATTTTATTCTGACTTGTTTATATCTCCCTAATTTTCTACATTTACAAACCCTATAATTCTCAAAGTAGAGGCTCTAAAAAGCTTGTGTCTCTCACCTCGGCCTATGTGTATTTTCAACAATATGAACAAAGGACACACTCTAACATTGTAGACAAGAAAAGAATTCATGACAAATTTGATTTGTTGATCTTGTATTGTTGATCATTAAGCCTACTTATGTTCTCTCTATCTATATGTTTATCTTTAGTGTTTGCTCAAAACACAAAAATAGATAAACATGATAAACACAATTGTCATTTAAGGGCATTCATAGAATCACAGTCTATTCAACTATTTTGGCAGAATTTGACTTATTAGCAGATCTTAACTTGCTGATCATTTTTGTGATTGAAAGTGTTTCTTTATCTATCATAATTTTTTAAACATATCTATAAATATATGTAGGACTCAAATCTATGGCGGGTTCCAAATCTATGGCGGATTCCTAATCTATGGTAAATATGACGTAATGCCGTCTCAAATCTATGACAGGTTTTGTTTTCTCCAAATCTATGGCAGATTTTAAAATCGCCTATTTTTTCGGGAAAAAGAGTTATTTATAACGTCACAACCAAATAACGCCATATGACGTCGCTTACGCCGCCGATTTTGAAAATGGTGAAACCCATGAATACCATTCCAGATGAAGGTTTTCAATTAGCAAAGGACAAGAAGAAGCTGGTTTTAAAGGACCCTAATCCAGAAGCGTTTTGGAGGGACTATGGCAAGGTAGTGTCAATTTGCAAATTAAAAGCAGAATATCCGAAATGGGGGTCAGCAAAAATAATTAAGTTTTGCAAGGAACAGTTGAACAACAGAATGGTTAGAAAATATTTGGAAAATTATTTCTATGATTTGACTTCAAATCATTTGTATAAAAAAAGTGTTGACCTGGCTACTCCTCATAGGAAATGTCTTTTAATCAATGGAGGATTTAATTAACTTAGTTAAAAAGAATCATGCATTAGATCACAGAAAATCTCACAGCATTTATGAATCTATAAGAAGATTTGTTTTCCCAGTTGTAAGGGAAAACGTGAAGCTTTTATTCGATCTTTATGTGGATTGTGATCAGTGTAAAAGTGCTATATCTTTACCCAAAACAGAAAGAACAAGACGCCCTATACCAGCAACTTATCCAAATTCAAGATGGCAAATTGATCTAAAGAAGATGCCACCTCATAAAGGATTTCAATACATATGTAACATTGTTGATTGTTTTTCAAGATTTGCATTTGGTCAAGCATGTAAAACTTCATATCTTTAAAATTTATGCATTTGATAGAAAT
Source organism: Mytilus edulis (assembly GCF_963676685.1). Taxonomy (NCBI): domain Eukaryota; kingdom Metazoa; phylum Mollusca; class Bivalvia; order Mytilida; family Mytilidae; genus Mytilus; species Mytilus edulis. The sequence continues at coordinate 108,071,719 of NC_092345.1, read as the reverse complement.
CTTTAATCAAAGAGCAGATTGCTCTAGATCTGAGGGATACGATTGCCATTGTTTTCATTGACACATGTAGCTGGATAATATTATTTTCAAAACTTATTCAACAGCACATGTAAAATGTAATTTACGTAATCTGAATAGTTATATAATAGCCAATCCCTGTTAAAAGTGTATGAACAATGTACTTAGGCCTATTGTGTTTTATTTTTGTACTATCAATTTCAAGTTTACTTTCCACATCAGTCACTGAGACTCAGAGTGAGAGAAGTATTTCCCTTCGTATCTTACCACCTATTTTCCTACGTTAATTCTAGGAGGAACCCCATTCCTAACTCTTTAAATATTTAATTTCCTTTGGGTCAGTGATTATGACTCCTTTCCGTACACATTCCTCAGTTTAAATTGCGATGGTTTTTAATATAATACGACGTTTATCGGCAGAACGAGTTAACTTTTCTCAACGTAATGTCAGAATTCCACGGAAGTGCTTTACGGAAGGGAGACAACTCGAAACGATAATATGGAAGACTCCATTTCGCCTGAAGGGGTGTTGAAAATAAACCTTAACGATGAGGACATTTATTCTAATTTAAATGATGCATATGATTTAAAATTATGCAACAACAATAACCCTCAATAGCAGACATACATAGAAAGGATCCCATGAGTTATAAATTAATCAATCGAGTGGGTGAATCCAGAGCAACCATTTAACCTAGTACCCCTTGAGGTCAAGAAAACTATAGGCATGCGCATAATTACCTAAACAAACCCTGTAGTAAGAACGTATATTTAACCTAAATGGTTCTCTATTTTTGTTATAGAAGTACAATATCAAATATCAGTTTAATAACGGTGACATATAAGTAAAACTCCACTTCAGTTGTTATATGACAGAAATAGATTTATCGGAATTCAGAGAACTCTCGCATTTTTATCACAACTGGGGAAGTTTCTAAATTTATAAAAACACTAAATATAAATACTGCTTGATTCTGATTTTCCGTGTTGTTAAAAACACGCATATAAGTCAAAGGAAATAACAAACATGAAGATTATGAAAAGAACATTATAGGAAAGTTGTTTAAGTTCAATCCCTTTGTTTGTTTTTACCTTTTAAAGCAAGCTTAAGACAATCATAAGAATCTGAGATGGTCCTTAATGTTTAGAATAAAACAATTGACGTGAGGGCATTGTCCTGAGCCACTGGTATAAGTCTACAAATTGCTTGAAAGCAATCGTATCCCAAAAATGTTGCAACTGCACGTTTACATTTACATGTATTAAACTTTTAATAATGCTAAACCATTGAAATGAAGATGTGAAATATGAATTTTAGCTTGTTTTGTAGGGTTATTACTAGTATATTAACTTTTTTAAACTGCTTCACTTTGCATGGATTTTTTAAACCTATAAATCATTAAACGGCGTTGTTTTTTATCGTTGAATTATGGTTTTACACTAGTAATTTGTTGGGGCCCTTTATAGCTTGTTGTTAAGTGAAAACCCGTAAATTTATAAAAGTTTAATTTTACAAATTGTGACATTGATGGAGAGTTGCACTCATACCACATCTTCTTATATATATTTAGATGTACTTTTATTTATTTAAATTTTAATGTGACTCCGTCAACATATACTTTTTGTTTATACTTATGGACTATATTTTTTTTTTGAATGTGAATCAAAAACAGCTACCGGTATTTAACACAGGACTCACCGATTTCTATAGACAAATTCACCGGGAAACTGTCAGCTTTTCCACTAGAGCAGTTTTTCCGATGGTTTGAGGGAAGACATTGCCTACTATCCAGAAGAGGGACAACATGTGATGTACAGGCCAAATCCTGCGATGAATAAAGGCACCGCAGTTTTTAGTACAGGATATTTTAGGAAAGGGATCATAGACTCAATTTCAGCTTCTACTGCTGGAAAAGTGTACAAAGTGACAGATCAAATTACAGGATACAAATTTGATTTAAATCGCAATCAAATTAAAAAGATGTGATCAGCTGAAAATAAATAGCATGTAAAGAGTCAAAGAGTTTATTTTTTTGTACAAACAGAAGCTGCTTTCTTGTTGTTTAATGACTTACTATTTGGTTAAATGTATTGGTTAAACATGACAATCCAAAGAGTATAAAATGCTTATGTTTACTGGACACATCATTTCAAGATCATGAAGTCTTTCTTAAGCTTTTTCAATTGTACCGGTAATAAAATTTGGTTACTATAAAAAAGAAGATGTGGTATGATTGCCAATGACACAAGTGTCCAAAAGAGACCACATTAACAACTATAGGTCATGCAGAAAAATCACGAAAAAAAGACAATAAACAGGCTATTATTTGAACTTGGAATTATTTTTAATTATGGAATTTGCCTAATTTCTTGTGTTTAAAATTTTTGATAAATTCCATGTAATATTTGGTATTATGATCTTTTGAGCGGTTAATAACACTTTCCATACAATGTATTTTGGTTAGAGAGTGTTGTGCGCGGCACAGTACATTCTATTGAATAATACTATTTTCTTTGTAATAGAAAGTGTTGTGCACAGCACAGAACATTTCAGTACAGAATAAACGTGGAATTTATTGAAAATTTCAATAACAAGAAATCAAGCAAATTCCATGATTAAAAATAATTCCAAGTTCAAATAATAGCCTGTTAATATTGTTTTTTAAACAACTATAGGTGATCACTGTTTCGCCTTCAACAAAGAACAATGCCCATACTGAAAAGTTAGACTAAACATACAAAAAAGGAAGAAGTGGTATGATTGCCAATGAGACAACTCTCCCCCAGAGACCAACATTACACAAAAATTAATACCTATAGGTAACTGTACGGCCTTAAACAATAAGCAAAGCCAATACCGCATAGTCCGCTATTAAAGGCCCCGAAATAACAATGTAAAACAATTTAAACAAAAAAACTCACGGCCTTGTTTATATAAAAAAAAAAAGACAAAGAAATATGTAACACATAAACAAACAATAAACACCGAACTACAGGCTCCTAACTTGGGACAGTCACGTACATACATAATGTGGCGGGGTTAAACATGTTAGCGAGATCCCAACCTTACACTACAGTATGATATAAAAACTAACTATGAAAATAAAGGCTTAACTTATCAGATGGACAAAAATACAAGTACGTTTATTTATACACTCTCTTTTGTGTAATCTATTTACAAGTCATTAGTCGTGTAAAGGTACTGCATTATTTTACGTTTGCACAACATTTGCAATAGATCTTATATTAACAAAATCCGCCATAGATTTGGAATTTACAAAATTTACTATAGATTTGGGATGGCATGACGTCATGATTAGAAAATTTAAAAAACAACTTGCCATAGAGTAGGAATGTTAAATTTTCGCCATAGATTTGGGATGGCATTACGTCATATTTACCATAGATTAGGAATCTGCCATAGATTTGAGTCTTACATATATATGACAAAAAGCAAAATAAAAAGATGAAAATCATCAACAAGGAGTCGTCTGACATTTCCTCCTTATTGTCTTTAATGTAGATTTTCTTTTGCCTATCATTTTTGCCTAGCTATTAAAGTTTGTATCTATCTGTTTTAGTTTTAACAAAATAAGGCAAAAAAGCAAAAAATTGGTCAAAATTAAAAAAGGGCAATAACTCTATTAATGAGTTGATTTTGACCATGATGACCTACTTGTTGAACTTGTCTTTATGATCATCTATAAGTTTCTCTGTATCTATTATAATTTCAAGATAGTATGAAAAAAGAAAAAAATGATTAAAATTTGTCATCTAAGGGAAATAATCCTACAAGTCAGCTGACAGTTTTGAAAATGGAAAATTAGAAGAGCTCAACATCCTAAACTTTTTGCTTTATTCAAAAATTTACGATCAATTTTAAAAATTGTCTATAAAGGGCAATACCTCGTTCAGGGGCCAATTGACAGTTTTGGTCATGTTGACTCATTTGTAGATCTTAGGCCAGGTTTTTTTTAATTTTTGCTTTACAGATCCACCCACCCTATTTTTCCAGATTTGCAAAATAAAAATAAAATTTACATTTGATACTATTTTATTCCTGCCAACCATTACAAATAAGTTATCACTGAAATGTAAATAAAAGTATTATTTTTTATGAAATTAAATGCAATAAAGATTGAAGGGGCACTACTTGTCAAAATAATGTTCACTAAATTAATGTTTGACTAAAATTCTCATATTTGATTTAAAAGATACATATATCCAAATTATAATAAGTCTTTAAATAATAAACAGTTAAACATTTACTAGCTTATATAGATCATAATATGGTGTTTGTTTTGTTCTAAATGCCATCTTATTAACTATCGAGATGACCTCCAAAAACTATGGCTACAGACAGCCACGATAACACAATATAAATGTAAACAGAAATATAAATAGATAGCTACTTCATACAATTGGATTTTTCTATGTCTGTTTGATTTCATGTTATAGGTTAAAAAAATAAGTTTGTTTTTTTAACCTGTATAAGAATGATTTCTTTGTGATAAAATCAATTAATCAAATGATTTACCTTTGTATCACATTGGGCCAGGTGAGCTAAAAATGAATCATAAGGTATCTGTATACAAAGTTAGGGTTAGGTTGTTACAACTTTTTGCCATTTAAAATTTATTTAGGCCTAAAACTCATCTACTTGTAAAACCATTTCCATCTTTATCATGATATTTTGCTAAGACCAATTTTGAAAGTTGTTGGTCTTTTAAAACTTGTTAAGTGGTTCAATTTGAAAGAGAAATGTTAAAATAAATAAATGTTTAGTTATCTAGCACTATTTCATTTTCCAATTTTAAGATTTTGATTTAACATAAACTATACCTCTAATAAGTTAAAACTGGAACCATTAACAGCACTGTCACAAGTCTCTTCAGGTTTATTGCCATCAGCCTCATCAGAAGGGGGCAACAACTCAGGGAATTCAGTAAACAACCAATTTCTATCTTTAAAGAATCTGTTCTGGTGAATTCCATAGAATGTATCCCAGTGTGAACCTGCCTCATCTTCATATTCATCTATAAACAAATTATCACAATTTATAATACATTTATAACATGCAATATTAAGTAGTTCACCTGCTCATTTAATAATTTGCAAAGAAAGAAGTAGTGAACCTTTTCCTGATAATATTCCTACGTATACTCAACTTGTTCCAATGACGTATGAAAAATATATACAAATTACTTTAAACACATTTCATATTTATTTCATTATTGATTCTTTTATTTTTCTGTTATATAAAATACATAATTTCAGAATGATAACATTCTTTCTTACCATTTAACTAGAGGCTCTAAAGAGCCTGTGTCGCTCACCTTGGTCTATGTGCATATTAAACAAAGGACACAAATGGATTCATGACAAAATTGTATTTTGGTGATGGTGATGTGTTTGAAGTTCTTACTTTACTGAACGATTTTGCTTCTTACAATTATATCTATAATGAACTTTGCCCATTAGTAACAGAGAACTATATTTGGTAAAAATTTACATATATTTACCAAATTAATGAAAATTGTTAAAAATTGACTATAAAGGGCAATAACTCCTTAAGGGGTCAATTGACCATTTAGGTCATGTTGACTTATTTGTAGATCTTACTTTGCTGAACATTATTGCTGTTTACAGTTTATCGCTATCTATAACAGTATTCAAGATAACCAAAAACGGCAAAATTTCTTTAAAAATTACCAATTGGAGGGCAGCAACCCAACAACCAGTTGTCCAATTCATCTGAAAAATTCAGGGCAGATAGATATTGACTTGATTAACAATTTAACTTCTTGTCAGATTTGCTCTAGATGCTTTGAATTCATAGTTATAAGCCAAAAACTGCATTTTACCCCTATGTTCTATTTTTAGCCGTGGCGGCCATCTTGGTTGAATGGCCAGGTCATCGGACACATTTTTCAAACTAGATACCCCAAAGATGATTGTGGCCTAGTAGTTTCAGTGGAGATTTTGTAAAAGATTACTTAGATTAATGAAAAATGGTTAAAGATTGACTATAAAGGGCAATAACTCCTAAAGGGGTCAACTGACCATTTTGGTCATGTTGAATTATTTGTAGATCTTACTTTGCTGAACATTATTGCTGTTTACAATTTATCTCTATCTATAATAATATTCAAGATAATAACCAAAAACAGCAAAATTTCCTCAAAATTACCAATTCAGGGGCAGCAACCCAACAACCGATTGACCGATTCATCTGAAAATTTCAGGGCAGATAGATCTTGACCTGATAAACATTTTTATCCCGTCAGATTTCCTCAAAATGCTTCGGTTTTTGAGTTATAAGCCAAAAACTGCATTTTACCCCTATGTTCTATTTTTAGCGGTGGCGGCCATCTTGGTTGGTTGACCAGGTCACGCCACACATTTTTTAAACTAGATACCCCAAAGATGATTGTGGCCAAGTTTGGATTAATTTGGCCCAGTAGTTTCAGAGGAGAAGATTTTTGTAAAAGATTAATTTAATTTATGAAAAATGGTTAAAATTGACTATAAAGGGCAATAACTCCTAAACGGGTCAACTGACCATTTTGGTCATGTTGACTTATTTGTAGATCTTACTTTGCTGAACATTATTGCTGTTTACAGTTTATCTCTATCTATAATAATATTCAAGATAATAACCAAAAACAGCAAAATTTCCTCAAAATTACCAATTCAGGGGCAGCAACCCAACAACCGATTGACTGATTCATCTGAAAATTTCAGGGCAGATAGATCTTGACCTGATAAACATTTTTATCCCGTCAGATTTCCTCAAAATGCTTTGGTTTTTGAGTTATAAGCCAAAAACTGCATTTTACCCCTTTGTTCTATTTTTAGCCGTGGCGGCCATCTTGGTTGGTTGACCAGGTCACGCCACACATTTTTTAAACTAGATACCCCAAAGATGATTGTGGCCAAGTTTGGATTAATTTGGCCCAGTAGTTTCAGAGGAGAAGATTTTTGTAAAAGATTACTTTAATTAACGAAAAATGGTTAAAAATTGACTATAAAGGGCAATAACTCCTAAACGGGTCAACTGACCATTTTGGTCATGTTGAATTATTTGTAGATCTTACTTTGCTGAACATTATTGCTGTTTACAGTTTATCTCTAACTATAATAATATTCAAGATAATAACCAAAAACAGCAAAATTTCCTCAAAATTACCAATTCAGGGGCAGCAACCCAACAACCGATTGACCGATTCATCTGAAAATTTCAGGGCAGATAGATCTTGACCTGATAAACATTTTTACCCCATGTCAGATTTGCTCTAAATGCTTTGGTTTTTGAGTTATAAGCCAAAAACTGCATTTTACCCCTATGTTCTATTTTTAGCCGTGGCGGCCATCTTGGTTGGTTGACCGAGTCACGCCACACATTTTTTAAACTAGATACCCCAATGATGATTGTGGCCAAGTTTGGTTTGATTTGGCCCAGTAGTTTCAGAGGAGAAGATTTTTGTAAAAGTTAACGACGACGGACGACGACGACGACGGACGACGGACGACGGACGACGACGGACGACGGACGCCAAGTGATGAGAAAAGCTCACTTGGCCCTTCGGGCCAGGTGAGCTAAAAATGACAAAATGATATCACGTGAAATCTGTAGCCTTTTCATTCATGTCAGTAATTACATATCTTAAGCCACTAGATGAATTAGTTTTTATCAAATGTAATGATACTTCAACATGTTAAAGCTTTGTTTGCATTGATCATGAGTGTAGTTACTTCTTAATTTGAATTAAAATCATATCCTGTCATTGGTTATAAATAGAACTTTTTAGACATCAGTTTATATGTCATTGGTTATATATAGTACTTTTTGGACATCAGTTTATATGTCATTGGTTATAAATAGTACTTTTTAGACATCAGTTTATGTCATTGGTTATATAGTACTTTTTAGACATCAGTTTATATGTCATTGGTTATAAATAGTACTTTTTAGACATCAGTTTATATGTCATTGGTTATAAATAGTACTTTTTGGACATCAGTTTATATGTCATAGGTTATAAATAGTACTTTTTAGACATCAGTTTATATGTCATTGGTTATAAATAGTACTTTTTAGACATCAGTTTATATGTCATTGGTTATAAATAGTACTTTTTAGACATCAGTTTATATGTCATTGGTTATAAATAGTACTTTTTGGACATCAGTTTATATGTCATAGGTTATAAATAGTACTTTTTGGACATCAGTTTATATGTATGTCATTGGTTATAAATAGTACTTTTTAGACATCAGTTTATATGTCATAGGTTATAAATAGTACTTTTTAGACATCAGTTTATATGTCATTGGTTATAAATAGTACTTTTTAGACATCAGTTTATATGTCATAGGTTATAAATAGTACTTTTTAGACATCAGTTTATATGTCATTGGTTATAAATAGTACTTTTTGGACATCAGTTTATATGTCATTGGTTATAAATAGTACTTTTTGGGCATCAGTTTATATGTCATAGGTTATAAATAGTACTTTTTAGACATCAGTTTATATGTCATTGGTTATAAATAGTACTTTTTAGACATCAGTTTATATGTCATTGGTTATAAATAGTACTTTTTGGACATCAGTTTATATGTCATTGGTTATAAATAGTACTTTTTAGACATCAGTTTATATGTCATTGGTTATGAATAGTACTTTTTAGACATCAGTTTATATGTCATTGGTTATAAATAGTACTTTTTAGACATCAGTTTATATGTCATTGGTTATGAATAGTACTTTTTAGACATCAGTTTATATGTCATTGGTTATAAATAGTACTTTTTAGACATCAGTTTATATGTCATTGGTTATAAATAGTACTTTTTAGACATCAGTTTATATGTCATTGGTTATGAATAGTACTTTTTGGACATCAGTTTATATGTCATTGGTTATAAATAGTACTTTTTGGACATCAGTTTATATGTCATAGGTTATAAATAGTACTTTTTAGACATCAGTTTATATGTCATTGGTTATAAATTGTACTTTTTGGGCATCAGTTTATATGTCATAGGTTATAAATAGTACTTTTTAGACATCAGTTTATATGTCATTGGTTATAAATAGTACTTTTTAGACATCAGTTTATATGTCATTGGTTATAAATAGTACTTTTTGGACATCAGTTTATATGTCATTGGTTATAAATAGTACTTTTTGGACATTAGTTTATATGAGTTTTTCATCAAAAATTTAAATATTCTTATATATTAAACATGTATATAACCTATTTTCTCCTGAGACAGTTTTGACTTCCACTGATTTTCTGTTATTTCCTTAGCAGATCGTTCTTGTTCAGCATCCCATTCGACATTGTCCCTGAATTAAACAAACATTATTTAACAGAAAATTCAACAGCATTTATCAATATCTTTACCAAAGCATATGTGTCATATGTAATGCATTTCCTAGTTTTATTGTGCTTTATAAGTATTTACATTGGCATACCCATGTTTATTCAAAACTTAACATATACTTTGATAGACTTGCTAATAAATACTTATAGTAATCATCAATCCAGGCTTGAAGTCAACAAGCTTGACTCAGTCCTCATGGCTCAATAATCTTGCTCCAAACATGAAATCCACCATTTTGATTGGTTAATTCTGAATAATGAAAACACAACAAATTTGAAAGCTTCATGGTCCGAGACCACAATTATTTCGTAGTGCATTTCCTTTGGACAATAAATGAAAATTAAAAAAATCCCATTGTGCTTTCTGAATAATGTTTTTACAGTGTGTTGTTATATCAAAATTATAGAAAACTCCATCAGCTTTAACTCAAATATGGACAATTTTATGTTAAGGGGGTCTAGAAATCTTTTGACAGCTTCCCAAATGCTGTAGATTTTTATCATGTTTATCATAGTATGTCATTGTTAGATAGGTCTGTAGATGTTTATTGTAGTATGTCATCGTTAGATAGATTTGTATATGTTTATTGTAGTATGCCATTGTTAGATAGGTCTGTAGATGTTTATTGTAGTATGTCATTGTTAGATAGATCTGTAGATGTTTATTGTAGTATGTCATTGTTAGATAGATCTGTAGATGTTTATTGTAGTTTGTCATTGTTAGATAGGTCTGTAGATGTTTATTGCAGTATGTCATTGTTAGATAGGTCTGTATATGTTTATTGTAGTATGTCATCGTTAGATAGGTCTGTAGATGTTTATTGTTGTATGTCATTGTTAGATAGGTCTGTATATGTTTATTGTAGTATGTCATTTTTAGATAGGTCTGTAGATGTTTATTGTAGTATGTCATTGTTAGATAGGTCTGTAGATGTTTATTGTAGTATGTCATTGTTAGATAGGTCTGTAGATGTTTATTGTAGTATGTCATTGTTAGATAGATCTGTAGATGTTTTTTGTAGTATGTCATTGTGAGATAGATCTGTAGATGTTTATTGTAGTTTGTCATTGTGAGATAAATCTGTAGATGTTTATTGTAGTATGTCATTGTTAGATAGATCTGTAGATGTTTTTTGTAGTATGTCATTGTGAGATAGATCTGTAGATGTTTATTGTAGTTTGTCATTGTGAGATAAATCTGTGGATGTTTATTGTGGTAGGTCATTGTTAGATAGGTCTGTAGATGTTTATTGTAGTATGTCATTGTTAGATAGATCTGTAGATGTTTATTGTAGTATGTCATTGTTAGATAGGTCTGTAGATGTTTATTGTTGTATGTCATTGTTAGATAGGTCTGTATATGTTTATTGTAGTATGTCATTTTTAGATAGGTCTGTAGATGTTTATTGTAGTATGTCATTGTTAGATAGGTCTGTAGATGTTTATTGTAGTATGCCATTGTTAGATAGATCTGTAGATGTTTTTTGTAGTTTGTCATTGTTAGATAGGTCTGTAGATGTTTATTGCAGTATGTCATTGTTAGATAGATCTGTAGATGTTTATGTTAGTATGTCATTGTTAGATAGGTCTGTAGATGTTTATTGTAGTATGTCATTGTTAGATAGGTCTGTAGATGTTTATTGTAGTATGTCATTGTTAGATAGGTCTGTAGATGTTTATTGTAGTATGTCATTGTTAGATAGGTCTGTAGATGTTTATTGTAGTATGTCATTGTTAGATAGGTCTGTAGATGTTTATTGTAGTATGTCATTGTTAGATAGATCTGTAGATGTTTATTGTAGTATGTCATTGTTAGATAGGTCTGTGGATGTTTATTGTGGTATGTCATTGTTAGATAGGTCTGTAGATGTTTATTGTAGTATGTCATTGTTAGATAGGTCTGTAGATGTTTATTGTAGTATGTCATTGTTAGATAGGTCTGTAGATGTTTATTGTAGTATGTCATTGTTAGATAGATCTGTAGATGTTTTTTGTAGTATGTCATTGTGAGATAGATCTGTAGATGTTTATTGTAGTTTGTCATTGTGAGATAAATCTGTGGATGTTTATTGTGGTAGGTCATTGTTAGATAGGTCTGTAGATGTGTATTGTAGTATGTCATTGTTAGATAGGTCTGTAGATGTTTATTGTAGTATGTCATTGTTAGATAGGTCTGTAGATGTTTATTGTAGTATGTCATTGTTAGATAGGTCTGTAGATGTTTATTGTAGTATGTCATTGTTAGATAGGTCTGTAGATGTTTATTGTACTATGTCATTGTTAGATAGGTCTGTAGATGTTTTTTGTAGTATGTCATTGTGAGATAGATCTGTAGATGTTTTTTGTAGTATGTCATTGTGAGATAGATCTGTAGATGTTTATTGTAGTTTGTCATTGTGAGATAAATCTGTAGATGTTTATTGTAGTATGTCATTGTTAGATAGATCTGTAGATGTTTATTGTAGTATGTCATTGTTAGATAGATCTGTAGATGTTTATTGTAGTATGTCATTGTTAGATAGGTTTGTAGTATGTCATTGTTAGATAGGTCTGTGGATGTTTATTGTAGTATGCCATTGTTAGATAGGTCTGTAGATGTTTATTGTAGTATGTCATTGTTAGATAGATCTGTAGATGTTTATTGCAGTATGTCATTGTTAGATAGGTCTGTAGATGTTTATTGTAGTATATCATTGTTAGATATATTTGTAGATGTTTATTGTAGTATGCCATTGTTAGATAGGTCTGTAGATGTTTATTGTAGTATGCCATTGTTAGATAGGTCTGTAGATGTTTATTGTACTATGTCATTGTTTAATAGGTCTGTGGATGTTTATTGTAGTATGCCATTGTTAGATAGGTCTGTAGATGTTTATTGTATTATGTCATTGTTAGATAGGTCTGTAGATGTTTATTGTAGTATATCATTGTTAGATATATTTGTAGATGTTTATTGTAGTATGCCATTGTTAGATAGGTCTGTAGATGTTTATTGTAGTATGCCATTGTTAGATAGGTCTGTAGATGTTTATTGTACTATGTCATTGTTTAATAGGTCTGTGGATGTTTATTGTAGTATGCCATTGTTAGATAGGTCTGTAGATGTTTATTGTAGTATGTCATTGTTAGGTAGATTTGTAGATGTTTATTGTAGTATGTCATTGTTAGATAGGTTTGTAGTATGTCATTGTTATATAGGTCTGTGGATGTTTATTGTAGTATGTCATTGTTAGATAAGTCTGTAGATGTTTATTGTTGTATGTCATTGTAAGATAGGTCTGTAGATGTTTATTGTAGTATGTCATTGTTAGATAGGTATGTAGATGTTTATTGTAGTATGTCATTGTTAGATAGGTCTGTAGATGTTTATTGTAGTATGTCATTGTTAGATAGGTCTGTAGATGTTTATTGTAGTATGTCATTGTTAGATAGGTTTGTAGTATGTCATTGTTAGATAGATCTGTAGATGTTTATTGTAGTATGTCATTGTTAGATAGATCTGTAGATGTTTATTGTAGTATGTCATTGTTAGATAGATTTGTATATGTTTATTGTAGTATGTCATTGTTAGATAGGTTTGTAGTATGTCATTGTTAGATAGGTCTGTAGATGTTTATTGTAGTAGGTCATTGTTAGATAGATCTGTAGATGTTTATTGTAGTATGTCATTGTTATATAGGTCTGTGGATGTTTATTGTAGTATGTCATTGTTAGATAGATCTGTAGATGTTTATTGTAGTAGGTCATTGTTAGATAGGTCTGTAGATGTTTATTGTAGTATGTCATTGTTAGATAGATCTGTAGATGTTTATTGTAGTATGTCATTGTTATATAGGTCTGTGGATGTTTATTGTAGTAGGTCATTGTTAGATAGGTCTGTAGATGTTTATAGTAGTTTGTCATTGTTAGATAGATCTGTAGATGTTTATTGTAGTAGGTCATTGTTAGATAGATCTGTAGATGTTTATTGTACTATGTCATTGTTAGATAGGTCTGTAGATGTTTATTGTAGTATGTCATTGTTAGATAGGTCTGTAGATGTTTATTGTAGTATGTCATTGTTATATAGGTCTGTGGATGTTTATTGTAGTATGTCATTGTTAGATAGATCTGTAGATGTTTATTGTAGTATGTCATTGTTAGATAGATCTGTAGATGTTTATTGTAGTATGTCATTGTTAGATAGATCTGTAGATATTTATTGTAGTAGGTCATTGTTAGATAGGTCTGTAGATGTTTATAGTAGTTTGTCATTGTTAGATAGATCTGTAGATGTTTATTGTAGTATGTCATTGTTAGATAGGTCTGTAGATGTTTATTGTAGTAGGTCATTGTTAGATAGGTCTGTAGATGTTTATTGTAGTATGTCATTGTTAGATAGATCTGTAGATGTTTATTGTAGTATGTCATTGTTATATAGGTCTGTGGATGTTTATTGTAGTAGGTCATTGTTAGATAGGTCTGTAGATGTTTATAGTAGTTTGTCATTGTTAGATAGATCTGTAGATGTTTATTGTAGTAGGTCATTGTTAGATAGATCTGTAGATGTTTATTGTACTATGTCATTGTTAGATAGGTCTGTAGATGTTTATTGTAGTATGTCATTGTTAGATAGGTCTGTAGATGTTTATTGTAGTATGTCATTGTTATATAGGTCTGTGGATGTTTATTGTAGTATGTCATTGTTAGATAGATCTGTAGATGTTTATTGTAGTATGTCATTGTTAGATAGATCTGTAGATGTTTATTGTAGTATGTCATTGTTAGATAGGTATGTAGATGTTTATTGTGGTATGTCATTGTTAGATAGGTTTGTAGATGTTTATTGTGGTATGTCATTGTTGGATAGGTCTGTAGTATGTCATTGTTAGATAGATCTGTAGACGTTTATTGTAGTATGTCATTGTTAGATAGGTCTGTAGATGTTTATTGTAGTATGTCATTGTTAGATAGGTCTGTAGATGTTTATTGTAGTAGGTCATTGTTAGATAGGTCTGTAGATGTTTATTGTGGTATGTCATTGTTAGATAGGTTTGTAGTATGTCATTGTTAGATAGATCTGTAGACGTTTATTGTAGTATGTCATTGTTAGATAGGTCTGTAGATGTTTATTGTAGTATGCCATTGTGAGATAGGTCTGTAGATGTTTATTGTGGTATGTCATTGTTAGATAGATCTGTAGATGTTTATTGTAGTTTGTCATTGTTAGATAGGTCTGTAGATGTTTATTGTAGTTTGTCATTGTTAGATAGATCTTTAGATGTTTATTGTAGTATGCCATTGTTAGATAGGTCTGTAGATGTTTATTGTGGTATGTCATTGTTAGATAGATCTGTAGATGTTTATTGTAGTATGCCATTGTTAGATAGGTCTGTAGATGTTTATTGTAGTATGTCATTGTTAGATAAGTCTGTAGATGTTTATTGTAGTATGTCATTATTAGATAGGTCTGTAGATGTTTATTGTAGTATGTCATTGTTAGATAGATCTGTATATGTTTATTGTAGTATGTCATTGTTAGATAGGTCTGTAGATGTTTATTGTTGTATGTCATTGTTAGATAGGTTTGTAGATGTTTATTGTAGTATGTCATTGTTAGATAGGTTTGTAGATGTTTATTGTAGTAAGTCATCGTTAGATAGGTCTGTGGATGTTTATTGCAGTATGTCATTGTTAGATAGGTTTGTAGATGTTTATTGTAGTAAGTCATCGTTAGATAGGTCTGTAGATGTTTATTGTAGTTTGTCATCGTTAGATAGGTCTGTAGATGTTTATTGTAGTTTGCCATCGTTAGATAGGTCTGTAGATGTTTATTGTAGTATGTCATTGTTAGATAGGTCTGTAGATGTTTATTGTGGTATGCCATTGTTAAATAGATATGTAGATGTTTATTGTGGTATGTCATTGTTAGATAGATCTGTAGATGTTCATTGTAGTATGTCATTGTAAGATAGATCTGTAGATGTTTATTGTATTATGTCATTGTAAGATAGGTCTGTAGATGTTTATTGCAGTATGTCATTGTTAGATAGGTCTGTAGATGTTTATTGTTGTATGTCATTGTTAGATAGGTTTGTAGATGTTTATTGTAGTTTGTCATTGTTAGATAGGTCTGTAGATGTTTATTGTAGTATGTCATTGTTAGATAGATTTGTATATGTTTATTGTAGTATGTCATTGTTAGATAGGTTTGTAGTATGTCATTGTTAGATAGATTTGTAGATGTTTATTGTAGTATGTCATTGTTAGATAGGTCTGTAGATGTTTATTGTAGTATGTCATTGTTAGATAGATTTGTATATGTTTATTGTAGTATGTCATTGTTAGATAGGTTTGTAGTATGTCATTGTTAGATAGATTTGTAGATGTTTATTGTAGTATGTCATTGTTAGATAGGTCTGTAGATGTTTATTGTAGTATGTCATTGTTAGATAGATCTGTAGATGTTTATTGTAGTATGTCATTGTTAGATAGATTTGTATATGTTTATTGTAGTATGTCATTGTTAGATAGGTTTGTAGTATGTCATTGTTAGATAGATTTGTAGATGTTTATTGTAATATGTCATTGTTAGATAGGTTTGTAGATGTTTATTGTAAGATAGATCTGTAAATGTTTATTGTAGTATGTCATTGTTAGATAGATCTGTAGATGTTTATTGTGGTATGTCATTGTTAGATAGATATGTAGATGTTTATTGTGGTATGTCATTGTTAGATAGGTCTGTAGATATTTATTGTAGTATGTCATTGTTAGATAAATCTGTAGATTTTTTTTCTAGTATGTCATTGTTAGATAGATCTGTAGATGTTTATTGTGGTATGTCTTTGTTAGATAGGTCTGTAGATGATTATTGTACTATGTCATTGTTAGATAGGTCTGTAGATGTTTATTGTATTATGTCATTGTTAAATAGATATGTAGATGTTTATTGTGGTATGTCATTATTAGATAGATCTGTAGATGTTTATTGTAGTATGTCATTGTTAGATAGGTCTGTAGATGTTTATTGTAGTATGTCATTGTTAGATAGATTTATAGATGTTTATTGTAGTATGTCATTGTTAGATAGGTTTGTAGTATGTCATTGTTAGATAGATTTGTAGATGTTTATTGTAATATGTCATTGTTAGATAGGTTTGTAGTATGTCATTGTTAGATAGGTCTGTAAATGTTTATTGTAGTATGTCATTGTTAGATAGGTCTGTAGATGTTTATTGTAGTATGTCATTGTTAGATAGATCTGTAGATGTTTATTGTAGTATGTCATTGTTAGATAGATCTGTAGATGTTTATTGTGGTATGTCTTTGTTAGATAGGTCTGTAGATGTTTATTGTACTATGTCATTGTTAGATAGATCTGTAGATGTTTATTTGCTCACCTGGCCCGAAGGGCCAAGTGAGCTTTTCTCATCACTTGGCATCCGTCGTCCGTCTTCGTCGTCCATCGTCCGTCGTCGTCCGTCGTCGTCGTCCGTCGTCGTTAACTTTTACAAAAATCTTCTCCTCTGAAACTACTGGCCCAAATCAAACCAAACTTGGCCACAATCATCATTGGGGTATCTAGTTTAAAAAATGTGTGGCGTGACCCGGTCAACCAACCAAGATGGCCGCCACGGCTAAAAATAGAACATAGGGGTAAAATGCAGTTTTTGGCTTATAACTAAAAAACCAAAGCATTTAGAGCAAATCTGACATGGGGTAAATATGTTTATCAGGTCAAGATCTATCTGCCCTGAAATTTTCAGATGAATCGGTCAATCGGTTGTTGGGTTGCTGCCCCTGAATTGGTAATTTTGAGGAAATTTTGCTGTTTTTGGTTATTATCTTGAATATTATTATAGATAGAGATAAACTGTAAACAGCAATAATGTTCAGCAAAGTAAGATCTACAAATAAGTCAACATGACCAAAATGGTCAGTTGACCCGTTTAGGAGTTATTGCCCTTTATAGTCAATTTTTAACCATTTTTCGTTAATTAAAGTAATCTTTTACAAAAATCTTCTCCTCTGAAACTACTGGGCCAAATTAATCCAAACTTGGCCACAATCATCTTTGGGGTATCTAGTTTAAAAAATGTGTGGCGTGACCTGGTCAACCAACCAAGATGGCCGCCACGGCTAAAAATAGAACAAAGGGGTAAAATGCAGTTTTTGGCTTATAACTCAAAAACCAAAGCATTTTGAGGAAATCTGACATGGGGATAAAAATGTTTATCAGGTCAAGATCTATCTGCCCTGAAATTTTTAGATGAATCGGTCAATCGGTTGTTGGGTTGCTGCCCCTGAATTGGTAATTTTGAGGAAATTTTGGTGTTTTTGGTTATTATCTTGAATATTATTATAGATAGAGATAAACTGTAAACAGCAATAATGTTCAGCAAAGTAAGATCTACAAATAAGTCAACATGACCAAAATGGTCAGTTGACCCGTTTAGGAGTTATTGCCCTTTATAGTCAATCTTTAACCATTTTTCGTTAATTAAAGTAATCTTTTACAAAAATCTTCTCCTCTGAAACTACTGGGCCAAATTAATCCAAACTTGGCCACAATCATCTTTGGGGTATCTAGTTTAAAAAATGTGTGGCGTGACCTGGTCAACCAACCAAGATGGCCGCCACGGCTAAAAATAGAACATAGGGGTAAAATGCAGTTTTTGGCTTATAACTATGAACCCAAAGCATCTAGAGCAAATCTGACAAGAAGTTAAATTGTTAATCAAGTCAATATCTATCTGCCCTGAATTTTTCAGATGAATTGGACAACTGGTTGTTGGGTTGCTGCCCTCCAATTGGTAATTTTTAAAGAAATTTTGCCGTTTTTGGTTATCTTGAATACTATTATAGATAGCGATAAACTGTAAACAGCAATAATGTTCAGCAAAGTAAGATCTACAAATAAGTCAACATGACCTAAATGGTCAATTGACCCCTTAAGGAGTTATTGTCCTTTATAGTCAATTTTTAACAATTTTCATTAATTTGGTAAATTTATGTAAATTTTTACCAAATATAGTTCTCTGTTACTTAAATGGGCAAAGTTCATTATAGATATAATTGTAAGAAGCAAAATCGTTAAGTAAAGTAAGAACTTCAAACACATCACCATCACCAAAATAGAATTTTGTCATGAATCCATTTGTGTCCTTTGTTTAATATGCACATAGACCAAGGTGAGCGACACAGGCTCTTTAGAGCCTCTAGTTGTATTATGTCATTGTTAAATAGATATGTAGATGTTTATTGTGGTATGTCATTGTTAGATAGATCTGTAGATGTTTATTGTGGCATGTCATTGTTAGATAGATCTGTAGATGTTCATTGTAGTATGTCATTGTTAGATAGATCTGTAGATGTTTATTGTAGTATGTCATTGTTAGATAGATCTGTAGATGTTTATTGTGGTATGCCATTGTTAAATAGATATGTAGATGTTTATTGTGGTATGTCATTGTTAGATAGATCTGTAGATGTTTATTGTGGTATGTCATTGTTAGATAGGTCTGTAGATGTTTATTGTAGTATGTCATTGTTAGATTGGTCTGTAGATGTTTATTGTAGTATGTCATTGTTAGATAGGTCTGTATATGTTTATTGTAGTATGTCATTGTTAGATAGGTCTGTAGATGTTTATTGTAGTAGGTCATTGTTAGATAGATCTGTAGATGTTTATGTTAGTATGTCATTGTTAGATATGTCTGTAGATGTTTATTGTAGTATGTCATTGTTAGATAGGTTTGTAGTTTGTCATTGTTAGATAGGTCTGTAGATGTTTATTGTAGTATGTCATTGTTAGATAGATCTGTAGATGTTTATGTTAGTATGTCATTGTTAGATATGTCTGTAGATGTTTATTGTGGTATGTCATTGTTAGATAGGTCTGTAGATGTTTATTGTAGTATGTCATTGTTAGATAGGTCTGTAGATGTTTATTGTGGTATGTCATTGTTAGATAGGTCTGTAGATGTTTATTGTAGTAGGTCATTGTTAGATAGGTCTGTAGATGTTTATTGTGGTATGTCATTGTTAGATAGATCTGTAGATGTTTATTGTAGTATGCCATTGTTAGATAGATCTGTAGATGTTTATTGTACTATGTCATTGTTAGATAGGTCTGTAGATGTTTATTGTGGTATGTCATTGTTAGATAGGTCTGTGGATGTTTATTGTGGTATGTCATTGTTAGATAGGTCTGTAGATGTTTATTGTAGTAGGTCATTGTTAGATAGGTCTGTAGATGTTTATTGTAGTAGGTCATTGTTAGATAGGTCTGTAGATGTTTATTGTGGTATGTCATTGTTAGATAGGTCTGTAGATGTTTATTGTAGTATGTCATTGTTAGATAGGTCTGTAGATGTTTATTGTAGTATGTCATTGTTAGATTGGTCTGTAGATGTTTATTGTAGTATGTCATTGTTAGATAGGTCTGTAGATGTTTATTGTAGTATGTCATTGTTAGATAGGTCTGTGGATGTTTATTGTAGTATGCCATTGTTAGATAGGTCTGTAGATGTTTATTGTGGTATGTCATTGTTAGATAGGTCTGTATATGTTTATTGTAGTATGTCATTGTTAGATTGGTCTGTAGATGTTTATTGTAGTATGTCATTGTAAGATAGATCTGTAGATGTTTATTGTGGTATGTCATTGTTAGATAGATTTGTAGATGTTTATTGTGGTATGTCATTGTTAGATAGGTCTGTGGATGTTTATTGTAGTATGTCATTGTTAGATAGGTCTGTATATGTTTATTGTAGTATGTCATTGTAAGATAGATCTGTAGATGTTTATAGTAGTTTGTCATTGTTAGATAGATCTGTAGATGTTTATTGTAGTAGGTCATTGTTAGATAGGTCTGTAGATGTTCATTGTAGTATGTCATTGTTAGATAGATCTGTAGATGTTCATTGTAGTATGTCATTGTAAGATAGATCTGTAGATGTTTATTGTAGTATGTCATTGTTAGATAGGTCTGTAGATGTTTATTGTGGTATGTCATTGTTAGATAGGTCTGTATATGTTTATTGTAGTATGTCATTGTTAGATTGGTCTGTAGATGTTTATTGTAGTATGTCATTGTTAGATAGATCTGTAGATGTTTATTGTGGTATGTCTTTGTTAGATAGATCTGTAGATGTTTATTGTAGTATGCCATTGTTAGATAGGTCTGTAGATGTTTATTGTAGTATGTCATTGTTAGATAGATTTGTATATGTTTATTGTAGTATGTCATTGTTAGATAGGTTTGTAGTATGTCATTGTTAGATAGATCTGTAGATGTTTATTGTAGTATGTCATTGTTAGATAGATCTGTAGATGTTTATTGTGGTATGTCATTGTTAGATAGATCTGTAGATGTTTATTGTGGTATGTCATTGTTAGATAGGTCTGTAGATGTTTATTGTAGTATGTCATTGTTAGATAAATCTGTAGATGTTTATTGTGGTATGTCATTGTTAGATAGATCTGTAGATGTTTATTGTGGTATGTCTTTGTTAGATAGGTCTGTAGATGTTTATTGTAGTATGTCATTGTTAGATAGGTCTGTAGATGTTTATTGTAGTAGGTCATTGTTAGATAGGTCTGTGGATGTTTATTGTGGTATGTCATTGTTAGATAGGTCTGTAGATGTTCATTGTAGTATGTCATTGTTAGATAAATTTGTAGATTTTTTTTGTAGTATGTCATTGTTAGATAGATCTGTAGATGTTTATTGTGGTTTGTCTTTGTTAGATAGGTCTGTAGATGTTTATTGTACTATGTCATTGTTAGATAGATCTGTAGATGTTTATTGTGGCATGTCATTGTTAGATAGATCTGTAGTTGTTTATTGTAGTATGTCATTGTTAGATAGATCTGTAGATGTTTATTGTAGGATGTCATTGTTAGATAGATCTGTAGATGTTTATTGTGGTATGTCATTGTTAGATTGGTCTGTAGATGTTAATTTTTGTATTATGTCATTGTTAAATAGATATGTAGATGTTTATTGTGGTATGTCATTGTTAGATAGATCTGTAGATGTTTATTGTGGTATGTCATTGTTAGATAGGTCTGTAGATGTTTATTGTAGTATGTCATTGTTAGATAGGTCTGTAGATGTTTATTGTGGTATGTCATTGTTAGATAGGTTTGTAGATGTTTATTGTATTATGTCATTGTTAAATAGATATGTAGATGTTTATTGTGGTATGTCATTGTTAGATAGATCTGTAGATGTTTATTGTGGTATGTCATTGTTAGATAGGTCTGTAGATGTTTATTGTAGTATGCCATTGTTAGATAAGTCTGTAGATGTTTATTGTAGTATGTCATTGTTAGATAGATCTGTAGATGTTTATTGTAGTATGTCATTGTTAGATAGGTCTGTAGATGTTTATTGTGGTATGTCATTGTTAGATAGGTCTGTAGATGTTTATTGTGGTATGTCATTGTTAGATAGGTCTGTAGATGTTTATTGTGGTATGTCATTGTTAGATAGGTCTGTATATGTTTATTGTAGTATGTCATTGTTAGATTGGTCTGTAGATGTTTATTGTAGTATGTCATTGTAAGATAGATCTGTAGATGTTTATTGTGGTATGTCATTGTTAGATAGATTTGTAGATGTTTATTGTGGTATGTCATTGTTAGATAGGTCTGCAGATGTTTATTGTAGTATGTCATTGTTAGATAGGTCTGTAGATGTTCATTGTAGTATGTCATTGTAAGATAGATCTGTAGATGTTTATTGTAGTATGTCATTGTTAGATAGGTCTGTAGATGTTTATAGTAGTTTGTCATTGTTAGATAGATCTGTAGATGTTTATTGTAGTAGGTCATTGTTAGATAGGTCTGTAGATGTTCATTGTAGTATGTCATTGTTAGATAGATCTGTAGATGTTCATTGTAGTATGTCATTGTAAGATAGATCTGTAGATGTTTATTGTAGTATGTCATTTTTAGATAGATCTGTATATGTTTATTGTAGTATGTCATTGTTAGATAGATCTGTAGATGTTTATTGTAGTAGGTCATTGTTAGATAGGTCTGTAGATGTTTATTGTAGTATGTCATTGTTAGATAGGTCTGTAGATGTTTATTGTAGTATGTCATTGTTAGATAGATCTGTAGATGTTTATTGTAGTAGGTCATTGTTAGATAAGTCTGTAGATGTTTATTGTGGTATGTCATTGTTAGATAGGTCTGTAGATGTTTATTGTACTATGTCATTGTTAGATAGATCTGTAGATGTTTATTGTGGTATGTCATTGTTAGATAGGTCTGTAGATGTTTATTGTATTATGTCATTGTTAGATAGGTCTGTATATGTTTATTGTAGTATGTCATTGTTAGATTGGTCTGTAGATGTTTATTGTAGTATGTCATTGTTAGATAGATCTGTAGATGTTTATTGCGGTATGTCTTTGTTAGATAGATCTGTAGATGTTTATTGTAGTATGCCATTGTTAGATAGGTCTGTAGATGTTTATTGTAGTATGTCATTGTTAGATAGATTTGTATATGTTTATTGTAGTATGTCATTGTTAGATAGGTTTGTAGTATGTCATTGTTAGATAGATCTGTAGATGTTTATTGTAGTATGTCATTGTTAGATAGATCTGTAGATGTTTATTGTGGTATGTCATTGTTAGATAGATCTGTAGATGTTTATTGTGGTATGTCATTGTTAGATAGGTCTGTAGATGTTTATTGTAGTATGTCATTGTTAGATAAATCTGTAGATGTTTATTGTGGTATGTCATTGTTAGATAGATCTGTAGATGTTTATTGTGGTATGTCTTTGTTAGATAGGTCTGTAGATGTTCATTGTAGTATGTCATTGTTAGATAAATTTGTAGATTTTTTTTGTAGTATGTCATTGTTAGATAGATCTGTAGATGTTTATTGTGGTTTGTCTTTGTTAGATAGGTCTGTAGATGTTTATTGTACTATGTCATTGTTAGATAGATCTGTAGATGTTTATTGTGGCATGTCATTGTTAGATAGATCTGTAGTTGTTTATTGTAGTATGTCATTGTTAGATAGATCTGTAGATGTTTATTGTAGGATGTCATTGTTAGATAGATCTGTAGATGTTTATTGTGGTATGTCATTGTTAGATTGGTCTGTAGATGTTAATTTTTGTATTATGTCATTGTTAAATAGATATGTAGATGTTTATTGTGGTATGTCATTGTTAGATAGATCTGTAGATGTTTATTGTGGTATGTCATTGTTAGATAGGTCTGTATATGTTTATTGTAGTATGTCATTGTTAGATAGGTCTGTGGATGTTTATTGTAGTATGTCATTGTTAGATAGGTCTGTAGATGTTTATTGTAGTAGGTCATTGTTAGATAGGTTTGTAGATGTTTATTGTAGTATGTCATTGTTAGATAGGTCTGTAGATGTTTATTGTGGTATGTCATTGTTAGATAGATCTGTAGATGTTTATTGTGGTATGTCATTGTTAGATAGGTCTGTAGATGTTTATTGTAGTATGCCATTGTTAGATAAGTCTGTAGATGTTTATTGTAGTATGTCATTGTTAGATAGATCTGTAGATGTTTATTGTAGTATGTCATTGTTAGATAGGTCTGTAGATGTTTATTGTGGTATGTCATTGTTAGATAGGTCTGTAGATGTTTATTGTAGTTTGTCATTGTGAGATAGGTCTGTGGATGTTTATTGTAGTAGGTCATTGTTAGATAGGTCTGTATATGTTTATTGTAGTATGTCATTGTTAGATTGGTCTGTAGATGTTTATTGTAGTATGTCATTGTAAGATAGATCTGTAGATGTTTATTGTGGTATGTCATTGTTAGATAGATTTGTAGATGTTTATTGTGGTATGTCATTGTTAGATAGGTCTGCAGATGTTTATTGTAGTATGTCATTGTTAGATAGGTCTGTAGATGTTCATTGTAGTATGTCATTGTAAGATAGATCTGTAGATGTTTATTGTAGTATGTCATTGTTAGATAGGTCTGTAGATGTTTATAGTAGTTTGTCATTGTTAGATAGATCTGTAGATGTTTATTGTAGTAGGTCATTGTTAGATAGGTCTGTAGATGTTCATTGTAGTATGTCATTGTTAGATAGATCTGTAGATGTTCATTGTAGTATGTCATTGTAAGATAGATCTGTAGATGTTTATTGTAGTATGTCATTTTTAGATAGATCTGTATATGTTTATTGTAGTATGTCATTGTTAGATAGATCTGTAGATGTTTATTGTAGTAGGTCATTGTTAGATAGGTCTGTAGATGTTTATTGTGGTATGTCATTGTTAGATAGGTCTGTATATGTTTATTGTAGTATGTCATTGTTAGATTGGTCTGTAGATGTTTATTGTAGTATGTCATTGTTAGATAGATCTGTAGATGTTTATTGTGGTATGTCTTTGTTAGATAGATCTGTAGATGTTTATTGTAGTATGCCATTGTTAGATAGGTCTGTAGATGTTTATTGTAGTATGTCATTGTTAGATAGATTTGTATATGTTTATTGTAGTATGTCATTGTTAGATAGGTTTGTAGTATGTCATTGTTAGATAGATCTGTAGATGTTTATTGTAGTATGTCATTGTTAGATAGATCTGTAGATGTTTATTGTGGTATGTCATTGTTAGATAGATCTGTAGATGTTTATTGTGGTATGTCATTGTTAGATAGGTCTGTAGATGTTTATTGTAGTATGTCATTGTTAGATAAATCTGTAGATGTTTATTGTGGTATGTCATTGTTAGATAGATCTGTAGATGTTTATTGTGGTATGTCTTTGTTAGATAGGTCTGTAGATGTTCATTGTAGTATGTCATTGTTAGATAAATTTGTAGATGTTTATTGTGGTATGTCATTGTTAGATAGATCTGTAGATGTTTATTGTGGTTTGTCTTTGTTAGATAGGTCTGTAGATGTTTATTGTACTATGTCATTGTTAGATAGATCTGTAGATGTTTATTGTGGCATGTCATTGTTAGATAGATCTGTAGTTGTTTATTGTAGTATGTCATTGTTAGATAGATCTGTAGATGTTTATTGTAGGATGTCATTGTTAGATAGATCTGTAGATGTTTATTGTGGTATGTCATTGTTAGATTGGTCTGTAGATGTTAATTTTTGTATTATGTCATTGTTAAATAGATATGTAGATGTTTATTGTGGTATGTCATTGTTAGATAGATCTGTAGATGTTTATTGTGGTATGTCATTGTTAGATAGGTCTGTATATGTTTATTGTAGTATGTCATTGTTAGATAGGTCTGTGGATGTTTATTGTAGTATGTCATTGTTAGATAGGTCTGTAGATGTTTATTGTAGTAGGTCATTGTTAGATAGGTCTGTAGATGTTTATTGTAGTATGTCATTGTTAGATAGGTCTGTAGATGTTTATTGTGGTATGTCATTGTTAGATAGGTCTGTAGATGTTTATTGTAGTATGTCATTGTTAGATAGGTCTGTAGATGTTTATTGTGGTATGTCATTGTTAGATAGGTCTGTAGATGTTTATTGTAGTATGTCATTGTTAGATAGGTCTGTAGATGTTTATTGTAGTATGTCATTGTTAGATAGGTTTGTAGATGTTTATTGTATTATGTCATTGTTAAATAGATATGTAGATGTTTATTGTGGTATGTCATTGTTAGATAGATCTGTAGATGTTTATTGTGGTATGTCATTGTTAGATAGGTCTGTAGATGTTTATTGTAGTATGCCATTGTTAGATAAGTCTGTAGATGTTTATTGTAGTATGTCATTGTTAGATAGATCTGTAGATGTTTATTGTAGTATGTCATTGTTAGATAGGTCTGTAGATGTTTATTGTGGTATGTCATTGTTAGATAGGTCTGTAGATGTTTATTGTAGTTTGTCATTGTGAGATAGGTCTGTGGATGTTTATTGTAGTAGGTCATTGTTAGATAGGTCTGTAGATGTTTATTGTGGTATGTCATTGTTAGATAGGTTTGTAGTATGCCATTGTTAGATAGATCTGTAGATGTTAATTTTTGTATTATGTCATTGTTAAATAGATATGTAGATGTTTATTGTGGTATGTCATTGTTAGATAGGTCTGTAGATGTTAATTTTTGTATGCCATTGTTAGATAGGTCTGTAGATGTTAATTTTTGTATTATGTCATTGTTAAATAGATATGTAGATGTTTATTGTGGTATGTCATTGTTAGATAGGTCTGTAGATGTTTATTGTAGTATGTCATTGTTAGATAGGTCTGTAGATGTTTATTGTGGTATGTCATTGTTAGATAGATCTGTAGATGTTTATTGTGGTATGTCATTGTTAGATAGGTCTGTAGATGTTTATTGTAGTATGTCATTGTTAGATAGGTCTGTAGATGTTTATTGTAGTAGGTCATTGTTAGATAGGTCTGTAGATGTTTATTGTAGTATGTCATTGTTAGATAGGTCTGTAGATGTTTATTGTGGTATGTCATTGTTAGATAGGTTTGTAGTTTGTCATTGTTAGATAGGTCTGTAGATGTTTATTGTAGTTTGTCATTGTGAGATAGGTCTGTGGATGTTTATTGTAGTAGGTCATTGTTAGATAGGTCTGTAGATGTTTATTGTGGTATGTCATTGTTAGATAGGTCTGTAGATGTTTATTGTAGTATTGTAAATTCAGAAATTATTGCGAGGTTTTTATTATTGTGAATAATGCCACAGAGTTGTAAACGCAATCATTAAATCTCGCATTTTGTATTTTTTTAACTGAATTAAGCATGGCTTTTCTCAACATTGTAAAAATCAAAATCACATTTAATTTTAGAATGAAAAAATCGCAAAAATAAATGCACGCAATTATGTTAGATAGTCGGGGGTACTACTTATGTTAGATAGTCGGGGGTACTCCTTATGTTAGATAGTCGGGGGTACTACTTATGTTAGATAGTCGGGGGTACTACTCATGTTAGATAGTCGGGGGTACTACTCATGTTAGATAGTCGGGGGTACTACTCATGTTAGATAGTCGGGGGTACTACTCATGTTAGATAGTCGGGGGTACTACTCATGTTAGATAGTCGGGGGTACTACTCATGTTAGATAGTCGGGGTACTACTCATGTTAGATAGTCGGGGGTACTACTCATGTTAGATAGTCGGGGGTACTTCTCATGTTAGATAGTCGGGGGTACTACTCATGTTAGATAGTCGGGGGTACTACTCATGTTAGATAGTCTGGGTTACTACTCATGTTAGATAGTCAGGGGTACTACTCATGTTAGATAGTCAGGGGTACTACTCATGTTAGATAGTCTGGGTTACTACTCATGTTAGATAGTCGGGGGTACTACTCATGTTAGATAGTCGGGGGTACTACTCATGTTAGATAGTCGGGGGTACTACTCATGTTAGATAGTCGGGGGTACTACTCATGTTAGATAGTCGGGGGTACTACTCATGTTAGATAGTCGGGGGTACTACTCATGTTAGATAGTCGGGGGTACTACTCATGTTAGATAGTCAGGGGTACTACTCATGTTAGATAGTCGGGGGTACTACTCATGTTAGATAGTCTGGGTTACTACTTATGTTAGATAGTCAGGGGTACTACTCATGTTAGATAGTCAGGGGTACTACTTATGTTAGATAGTCAGGGTTACTACTTATGTTAGATAGTCAGGGGTACTCCTTATGTTAGATAGTCAGGGGTACTACTTATGTTAGATAGTCGGGGGTACTACTCATGTTAGATAGTCGGGGGTACTACTCATGTTAGATAGTCGGGGGTACTACTCATGTTAGATAGTCGGGGGTACTACTCATGTTAGATAGTCGGGGGTACTACTCATGTTAGATAGTCGGGGGTACTTCTCATGTTAGATAGTCGGGGGTACTACTCATGTTAGATAGTCGGGGGTACTACTCATGTTAGATAGTCGGGGGTACTACTCATGTTAGATAGTCGGGGGTACTACTCATGTTAGATAGTCGGGGGTACTTCTCATGTTAGATAGTCGGGGGTACTACTCATGTTAGATAGTCGGGGGTACTACTTATGTTAGATAGTCTGGGTTACTACTCATGTTAGATAGTCAGGGGTACTACTCATGTTAGATAGTCAGGGGTACTACTTATGTTAGATAGTCTGGGTTACTACTCATGTTAGATAGTCAGGGGTACTACTCATGTTAGATAGTCAGGGGTACTACTTATGTTAGATAGTCAGGGGTACTTCTCATGTTAGATAGTCGGGGGTACTACTCATGTTAGATAGTCAGGGGTACTACTCATGTTAGATAGTCAGGGGTACTACTCATGTTAGATAGTCGGGGGTACTACTCATGTTAGATAGTCGGGGGTACTACTCATGTTAGATAGTCGGGGGTACTACTCATGTTAGATAGTCGGGGGTACTACTCATGTTAGATAGTCTGGGTTACTACTCATGTTAGATAGTCAGGGGTACTACTCATGTTAGATAGTCAGGGGTACTACTTATGTTAGATAGTCAGGGTTACTACTTATGTTAGATAGTCAGGGGTACTCCTTATGTTAGATAGTCAGGGGTACTACTTATGTTAGATAGTCGGGGGTACTACTCATGTTAGATAGTCGGGGGTACTTCTCATGTTAGATAGTCGGGGGTACTACTCATGTTAGATAGTCGGGGGTACTACTCATGTTAGATAGTCGGGGGTACTACTCATGTTAGATAGTCGGGGGTACTACTCATGTTAGATAGTCGGGGGAACTACTCATGTTAGATAGTCGGGGGTACTACTCATGTTAGATAGTCGGGGGAACTACTCATGTTAGATAGTCGGGGGTACTACTCATGTTAGATAGTCGGGGGTACTACTCATGTTAGATAGTCGGGGGTACTTCTCATGTTAGATAGTCGGGGGTACTACTCATGTTAGATAGTCGGGGGTACTACTTATGTTAGATAGTCTGGGTTACTACTTATGTTAGATAGTCGGGGGTACTACTTATGTTAGATAGTCAGGGGTACTCCTTATGTTAGATAGTCAGGGGTACTTCTTATGTTAGATAGTCAGGGGTACTTCTTATGTTAGATAGTCAGGGGTACTTCTTATGTTAGATAGTCAGGGGTACTACTTATGTTAGATAGTCAGGGGTACTACTTATGTTAGATAGTCAGGGGTACTACTCATGTTAGATAGTCGGGGGTACTACTCATGTTAGATAGTCGGGGGTACTACTCATGTTAGATAGTCGGGGGTACTACTCATGTTAGATAGTCGGGGGTACTACTCATGTTAGATAGTCGGGGGTACTACTCATGTTAGATAGTCTGGGTTACTACTCATGTTAGATAGTCAGGGGTACTACTCATGTTAGATAGTCAGGGGTACTACTTATGTTAGATAGTCAGGGGTACTTCTCATGTTAGATAGTCGGGGGTACTACTCATGTTAGATAGTCAGGGGTACTACTCATGTTAGATAGTCAGGGGTACTACTCATGTTAGATAGTCGGGGGTACTACTCATGTTAGATAGTCGGGGGTACTACTCATGTTAGATAGTCGGGGGTACTACTCATGTTAGATAGTCGGGGGTACTACTCATGTTAGATAGTCTGGGTTACTACTCATGTTAGATAGTCAGGGGTACTACTTATGTTAGATAGTCAGGGTTACTACTTATGTTAGATAGTCAGGGGTACTCCTTATGTTAGATAGTCAGGGGTACTACTTATGTTAGATAGTCGGGGGTACTACTCATGTTAGATAGTCGGGGGTACTTCTCATGTTAGATAGTCGGGGGTACTACTCATGTTAGATAGTCGGGGGTACTACTCATGTTAGATAGTCGGGGGTACTACTCATGTTAGATAGTCGGGGGTACTACTCATGTTAGATAGTCGGGGGAACTACTCATGTTAGATAGTCGGGGGTACTACTCATGTTAGATAGTCGGGGGAACTACTCATGTTAGATAGTCGGGGGTACTACTCATGTTAGATAGTCGGGGGTACTACTCATGTTAGATAGTCGGGGGTACTTCTCATGTTAGATAGTCGGGGGTACTACTCATGTTAGATAGTCGGGGGTACTACTCATGTTAGATAGTCTGGGTTACTACTTATGTTAGATAGTCGGGGGTACTACTTATGTTAGATAGTCAGGGGTACTCCTTATGTTAGATAGTCAGGGGTACTTCTTATGTTAGATAGTCAGGGGTACTTCTTATGTTAGATAGTCAGGGGTACTTCTTATGTTAGATAGTCAGGGGTACTACTTATGTTAGATAGTCAGGGGTACTACTTATGTTAGATAGTCAGGGGTACTACTTAAACAAGTGATTTCATGTTAGATAGTCAGGGGTACTACTTAAACAAGTGATTTCAAAATCACTTCCTTGAGTGATTTTGGCTGTGAAATATTTAAAATTTTCACACACACTTTTCAAAATTACTGAAACAAGCTAAATCAAAAGAGAAAAAAATAAGTGAAAAAAACTTAAGTGAATCAGCAAAATTAACAACATTTGATATCGAGTGTATTGGTAATAATTTTGTGTGTTTTTATAGTATAGCTCCTTCCATTATCCAAATGATATCAGATAATCAATATCATTTCATAAGATTAACCCTTCCGACCTCACTAAAATCTGATATAGTAGTATCAGCTAAAATCTAATGCCAAACGCTAGAAGTAAAAGTGAAATACAGGTACACCTTTCGTTTGGTCATGGCTTTTAAATGTCTAAATTTAAGTGTTCCCGTACATATTTTGCCTATTTAGGACAATTAAAATGATTTTGTCAAACTAGTTCTATTTTCCCCTTTTATAAAACATAAATAAATGATAGAAGTGTATATCATTTCATTCCGACATTACAACTAAATTTAATTTCCAGACTTTACCCGGTTCATTTCTTAGTTTTGAAACTTATTTGAATTCAAATAAAACAGAATCACCAAATATAATTAAATAATTCAACGGCGATTCACTTGTATTAGTCAACACCTTGAAAATGTATTTTAAATTTGTGTATTAAACGAGACTGTCTCCTGTCGTATAATCCACAAATCCGAATAGACAGTCACACCTGGCACGGTGTGCCCCAGAGGCCAAGCTTATTACCGATCTGCAAATAACATTTCACCTTTATACAGGCCTTTCTCAGGTATTGTCGCGGAATAATACACACATCACATCACATGTACCTAGTCATAGTAGGGAGTAAGAGGTCAATAAGCATAAACCTATATATATTGTCTTAACAGTTTAAGTTATATACTTTAATTTATTCACTTTATCAGTCTGAAAAAGCATATATTAAAGCAAAAAAATTATTAATAATAATTTCTTGTGCTGTCTGCAAAAATAAATCGAAATATATACGGTAAATATAGAAAATTTATCTCATAAATGTGTACAACTACACGTCTGTGCGTTTTATTTTCTTATTATTGGATGGTTATAAGATATAGCAATAGTCATCGACGCGCTTACGATTACGTTAAAATATGATTAAAAACCAAGAGTTTTAATGATTGTATTTTAAATCCCGGCATGCAAAAAAAACAGGAGAAAACGTCACAACCTACAGGAAGTAGTCAAAATTTTTTCATTAATTATTGAATTTCTCCTTTATTACTGCACATATCGCAACAAAACTTTGGGAATATATATATTATGTCATAATGAACATATTTAAACCATATGTAAAAAATCGTGAATTTTCCCTTTAATGGTAAAAAGACCAGAATTCCATTGAAAAAACAACTATGTACATGCAGAAATTGTCATTTGCTTGATAAGCCTGCCAGTTTTTACAGTTCATTTAAATATGCAAAAACTGGAATAATTTGTAGATCAGGACATAACCTTAAAATAAATCATTCTAATTCTAAAGAAACTGAATCAGGTCACCTAAATGATGACCTTTGTCTGATAGTAAGAGTAGTTAATGGATATTTGTTACAGAACAATTCCTAAGGATAATTTTAAAAGCTTTAGGCACTAACTTACTGCCCAAGAGCACTGGTGAAATTAATATCCAAAGATAAAGGGATATTTGATTTATGTAGGAAAATTAAAGAAAAGTTTGTGAAAAATGGAAAATCAATGAAATTAGCATTTGAAGATCAAAGAAAACACCAAAATCACTTAAATAGGTGATAACTGAATTTAAAAATTCACTGAAATAGGTGATATTGAAATCACTTGTTTAAGTAGCACCCCTGGTAAATTTCAATTGTGGTATGTCATTGTTGAATAGGTCTGTAGATGTTCATAGTATATGTCATACATGTAGCAGAGGTCGCGACATCTTTTTTTCCCTGGTGGTCCCTGAAGAAAATCTGCTGGTCCTCACTATTAACTCTTGAAAAATGCTAAAATTGTGGCAGTCCTGTGCAAAAATTTGGTGGTAAAGTCCGGAGGACCCCCACTTTTCGCAAACTCTGATGTAGATCTGTATATTTGATACATGCTTCTTACCAGTTATTACATTTGAAAATATCATCTTGATTAACTAAAGGCCTCCCTCCACCCACAGGTCGTTGAATCTTTTTACTATGGAATGACCTCTGACTGTTAGACCAGTAAACATTAGGATATCTTAAAACTAGTGTCCAATGATAGGGTGATAACTGAAGAACATCAACACATCTTACAAATGATCTTCTCAAGAACCACTGTAGAATTTTATTATCAACACACTTCTTAATGTTGTTTACTGAAAACACAAATTATATATATATCAGTCAAGGGTCTAACTTAAATAAGTTATTAGAAAAAAATAACATACATGTTGTTATTGTGGGCTAAAATATCAAAAAACTATGATAATATATGTATGTTACATGTTTCAATGGGAAAAAATACAACCTTTATTTTGTTAAATAGTTCTCAAGTTCCATTGATATTATAATTTTCTTTAAGTATACTAATCTTTGCCAAGATATAACAGCTCATAGTTTACAAATCATGCATAGTATTCAGAGCTCAGACATAAACAAGTCGATTTCTGTTTTTGACTTAAAGAAGTCAAAACATGTATTTATTATAAAAATGTGTTTCAATTTTAGACTTATCTAAGTCAGAAAATGACAGACTTGTTTAGGTCTATTTATGTTGATGAAAAAACTTAATTGTACTTGGTGGCCAAAGTACACCACCTATGACAGCAAAAACCTGTCTGAGAGTTCACAAGGACTTGAGCTATTAATATTTAATTATCTTATTGAACATTCTTACTAAACACAGATGTTTTGCCTCATTAAGTGTGGTTCCAGGTGGTTGCATTGTAAGGTTAATTAACATTATCTCCGATTTTTTAGACTCTCATTCATATTTTTCTTTAGAAGACAAAGCATTGTCCTTCAATGTTGTCATTATTTGATTTAGATGCATGACCTTTTTGTAAATATGCGTGGGTCTTGAAGTTAACCAATTTTGATAACTTATCGACTGGTAGGAGTCTATATTTGCAACTTTTTGATTCTGATGAATTATTTCTTGCTTAACAATATTTGACTTATTAAAGTCGTATTTTGTCTTGCATTAAAGGGAGACAAATCCTAAAACTTGCAAATCTAGACTTCTATGAGTCAAAAGCAGATTCAGACTTATTTATGTCTGAGCTCTGACTGGACAGTATTAGGGTACCTATGTTATTACAGAAAATATATTCCTGCAATAACAAAAGGGTGTTATTACAGCTTCTCTATAGCTTTGCTCTGACTTGCATAACAATGTATTTCAATTCATTGTAAGAAATGATGATCAGAGCTTCCAATGAGGCACTGCGCAAGATTCCTGGTGTCTCATTTACTCTCATATAGTAAGTTTCATGCTTGTAATAACTAAGCCTTGTTACCACAGCTTAGTTTGCGATTTAAAGCCTTGTCTCATTCATTTACCATGGTTGATCAAAATTGTATTAATGGAATTAGAAAATTAGTTATCAAGGTAATATATTAAGCTACTGCGCAAAGTTTTGAAAATTCCCAAGTGCTCATTAAAGATAAAATATTTATGATATATTTAACTGATAGCAAACATATGTTATTACAGACTAAGGGGAAAAAAAGGTAGACAACTCATGAAAGTGTCTGTAATAACACATGTATGTTATTTTTCTCTGATAACTTATTTAAGTTAGACCCTTGACTGTACATGTCATACCTGTCATATGATGAGTTTATTTATGTCAATATTGCATGTCCAATGTATTAAAAGCATGTTTAATCACAATAACAGCAAATACTTTCCTTTATTCTAAGTGTTATGCCACCAAAACATAGTATGTCACATGCGGTTGCATACACAAAAGGGTTGAAAAAAATATTCCCTTCAATTTACAATATTGTAGGAAACTAATCCTCATTTCATTGCAGAAAACAATTTTTTGACAGGTCAAGTAAGGTGATGACCTTGTACTGAATCTAGGATAATGACATACAAATCACTTGTTTAAATGTCAAAAAGCAAAAGAATGAACAGTGCAATAAGGCATCAAACATGTCAAAGCAAAAAAATAAAATTGTCTTTCAAAATGTCTTAGTCAGCTTCAGCTAAATAAATGTGTGCCCACCTCAAATGGAATCGTTTCTTATTTTATCATTTCTTTTGGATATTTCTGGAAATATTTTGCATCAATAAGCACAAAAAAAGTAGGACTTTCAAGTGCGTTACTACATGTACTACATGTATGTAAAATTCAAAAGATTTGTATGTTTTTGAGTTCAAGAAAAAAAAACACTTCACTTATTCATGTTTTGTTGTTCCTGAAATACTTCAAGCATTGTCAAGTATTTACAAATACTATTGATGCATTTAACTTTTGTAAATTTCATGCCATAAAATAAAATAGAAAAAAAAGGCCCTGTTCACTGTTTATTTTTAACACCAGAAAACTGTGTTCCCTGAAAACAGGGAATACCCCACTGTTCCTGAATTGTGCCCAATGCAGCCTTTCAATTATTTGCACTAGACTACCAGAGTCCTATTTAGGTGAGGCACAGGGGGTGTATGATCTATGATAGATGTTTTGGGCGGAATGTATGCTAGCTAGTCGACTGGTATGTGTTATACATTGTGTTAATAGTGCTATTAACACAATATTGAGACTGTCATGAATACACTTATCGCTACTCGTCCGACCGCCATTGTTGTATGTATCATGTATGTTTGTAAATAGCCCTCAGTTTATGGAGCACCCCTAAAGAACTGTGAGGGTACAGTGGAATCTGTGTACATTCCTATCGAGATTAATGAAGATGTGCCACCAACATATTTACAGTTTATAATATTTACAAGGACAATACCCACCCCAACACGAGGGAGTGTTAGGCCTAAAAAAAAATAATCTGTGTTTCCAGTAACATCACATCAAAACATGTAGTCAATTGACATATTATATTTCCACCTCAAAACATTTATCATAAGTTCCCCTATGGATGGGGAGGGAGCCTGCAGGGTCTCCGCTTTTTGTGGAAAAATTTGGTTGATTATGTACTGGATCAATGGATCAGTCACCTCTTTAGGCAGTCTACAGGGGTTTGTTATAATTGCCGGGGTTTACTTTCCATACAAAACCCTAAACTAGAGGCTCTCAAGAGCCTGTGTCGCTCACCTTTGTGCATATGAAACAATGGACACAGATAAATTTATGACAAAATTGTGTTTTGGTGATGGTGATGTGTTTGTAGATCTTCTATACTGAACATTCTTGTTGCTACAATTATTTCTATCTATAATGTACTTGGCCCAGTAATAACAGTTGACGAATGGTTGAAAAAATTTTCTAAAAAAAATTACAAAAATTTACAAAAATTTATGAAAATTGTTAAAAATCGACTATAAAGGGCAATAACTCCTTAAGGGATAAATTGACAATTTTGGTCATGTTGACTTATTTGTAGATCTCATTTTGCTGAACATTATTGCTGTTTACAGTTTAAATCTCTATCTATAATAACATTCAAGATAATAACCAAAATTTCCCTAAAATTACTAATTGGGGGGCAGCAACCCAACAACTGGTTGTCCGATTTGTCCAAAAAAATTAAGGGCAGATAGATCTTGACCGTCACCTATGTCAGACCTAATAGACAATTTTCAGGCCTGTAGCCAGGAATTTCCAACAATATCCAAGGGGGGGGGGGGGGGGTTGTTGGACTCACAAACTCGACTTTAACAGTCACAATTCGAACAGAACATTGACTTTAACAGTGCTTATTTGTTTTCAAGGGGGGGTTCATCCGAACATATTATATTCGTCCGAACCCCCCTGGCTACGGGTATGATTTTACCACACATCAGAATTGCTCTAAATGCTTTGGTTTCAGAGATATAAGCTACATTTCACATCATGTACTCTTTTTAGCCATGGCGGCCATTTTTGTTGGATAGCCTGGTCACACCACACATTTTTTAAAATAGAGACCCCAATGATGATCGTGGACAAGTTTGGTTAAATTTGACCCAGTAGTTTCAGAGGAGAAGATTTTTTTAAAAGAATACTAAAACTTTTGAAAAATGATTAAAAATGGACTATAAAGGGCAATAACTCCTTAAGGGGTCAACTAACAATTTTGGACATGTTGACTTATTTGAAGATATTACTTTGCTGAACATTATTGCTGTTTACAGTTTATCTCTATCTATAATAACATTCAAGATTATCATGATTATAACCAAAATCTGCAAAATTTCCTTAAAATTACTAATTTGGGGGCAGCAACCCAACAATGGGTTGTCAGATTTGTCTGAAAATTTCAGGGCAGATAGATCTTGACCTAATAAACAATTTTACCACCATGTTAGATTTGCTCTAAATGCTTTGGTTTCAGAGTTATAAGCCAAAATCTACATTTTACCCCATGTTCTATTTTAGCCATGTATCTGTATCTGTATGGGTACGTCATAGCTACCAATTCTGGCTTTTATACAACGGGAGTATCTGTATTAGGAAATCCCTCCTTCAACATGTTCAAAGGAGCACTTCATAATGAATATATAAATGTTTTCAAGAAGTCTATTTGTTTATATACATGATCATGATGATATACACTTAGTTTGAAAATATAAAAAATATAAATATAAATGTATATACATGGCGGCCATCTTGGTTGGTTGGCTGGGTCATAGGTAATCCGAGATTACTCTGATGTCCAACGGCTGTTTTGCCAGACAAGCTGGGGCCGTGGGACGTCAGAGCTCGTCCCATATCAAAAAGTGGATATTTCCCCACCCAAAATAGATGCACTGCTTCGTCGCTTCTGATGCCGACTGACGGCCTTGGAATTATATAAATCGTGCATCAATCTGTTCATTTTTCATTTATCTCTTCATTTATGTAAGTTTCACCTACCTGCCAACCTTTATTTTTCCATATTTTAACAGTTTTCACAGTGACCCATATGCATCGATTTCGGCATTTTGACTTTCACTTTCAAATGGACGTCAAGTTACGAGAGAGTTTGTGGTCTCGAGACTCAAAATATGCAAATATTAATGTTTAACATTTAGTAGCCAACCATGATTTTTCACCTCCTTTACAG
Source organism: Mytilus edulis (assembly GCF_963676685.1). Taxonomy (NCBI): domain Eukaryota; kingdom Metazoa; phylum Mollusca; class Bivalvia; order Mytilida; family Mytilidae; genus Mytilus; species Mytilus edulis. The sequence goes on along the minus strand of NC_092345.1, from coordinate 108,033,825 downwards.
GAGATCGGTATGAAGCATTTAGTTCCGACCACGTTACAATTGGAAGCTCTCGGATATTTAGATAACTTGCATCGTAAATGAACGAGGTGTTACATTATGGTCATTTGCATAAATCATCACTGTTTTCTCGTGGTCACGTGATTATCTTTGAACATGAGAGGCAAAATGCCGAAATCGATGGGTCACTGTGAAAACTGTTAAAATATGGAAAAATAAAGGTTGGCAGGTAGGTGAAACTTACATAAATGAAGAGATAAATGAATCAAAGCGTGAAAGCGCTGTAAAGGCAGTTAATTACAGGTTGTGTGTATTTCTAGTCCAGTTATATCATTATCTTCCATAGAACAGAGGTGGTTTGTAGAATTTAAGATTTAGAGTTCTTTTGTACCTAGTTCACCTATATCAATGTATATCTATAGTCTACTGTTTACAGTATATTTTCTGTGCCTCGCCATGAAATGCATTTTTAGCCATGGCCTTGTCAGTTTGCTTTAAATTTATGAGTTTGACTGTCCCTTTGGTGTCTTTCGTCCCTCTTCTTTAGACATATAAGAACTTTTCCTTTTCAATATAAATAGACTATTTTTAATTATTGATTGTACATGTTGTATACGCATATTCTATGACTCCCATAAAAAATAGTTCACAAAGATTGACTAGTCTCTGTACTGTGTGTATAGCAAGAACATCAAGTAACATAATGGTAAATGTACATAGTAACACATCAACTTTTTTGATGACCATACCTGCCAACTGTCAGTATTTGCAGAGTATTTCCCCCATCAAGCTCGAGGCTCCCAAATGGAAATTTTGTAAGAGCAATTTTGTCGACTATTTTAAAGAAAACAATTAATTCAACAATGGCAATGAGCTTGTTTATGCACGAAGAAGCCAAAAACCACATTAGAATATATTTGAAGGGAATCCATGACAAATCGCCCCATTAGAAATAGCCCCACTTTTTCACTAACTCGCCCCACTTTAAAAAAAAACTGCCCCAACCTGGATAACCAAATCGCCCCACTTGTGAAATGTGTTATATCCCTTAATATTACTCCTGCCAACTTGCCCCACCTAATAGAAAACGATAATATCTAGATAAATATATTATTAACCAGGAAGAATTTACTAATGCCAACTCGCCCCACTCATGTAAAAAGATGTTATCCCGTTGTATATAAGTTAAATTCCGTTAATATTACTCCTGCTAACTGGTCCCACCTAATGGAAATCGGTGAAATCTAGATAAATATATTATTAACCAGGATGAATTTTGTAATGCCAACTCTCCCCACTTATGGAAAAAGATGTTATCCCGTTGAATATAAGTTAAATTCCTTATATTGCATTATGATACAATTAACAGGTTTCTTTTCAATTGTTATGCAAATAACTAAGCTTCAAAACTTAGTTATTCTTCAACAATACATTTTTTTTTTAGAATTATAATTTCAGTATATCAATAATAGTAATTAAATAAATTTTCGGTTTGTTTGTATTCTGTGTAGATTAGTTTTCATTAAAGTGGTGCGAGTTTTTATTTTTAATTATATATATATATATTAATCTAAATATTACCGTTTTTTTATAAGTAGGGCGGGTTGGCAGGAGTAATATTTAACATGATTTAACCAATTTCACATGTGGGGCGATTTGATAAATCAGTTTGTGGCGGTTTTTAAAAGTGGGTGATTGGCCAGTGGGGCGACTTGTCCTGCTTCCATTTGAAGGCCCCCTTGAAGGTATTGTATGACTATATGAACCATCTTTCACGTAAAACCCCCATGTGCATTTTGAAAAGTTGGCAGATATGTTTCTAACTCCAGGCAAAATCTACCGGTATGAATGAAAAAGAAGTTTTCAATTAAGGCTCTGTGGCCATAACAGCTGTCTCATTAGCATTTTAACCACTTCCCATATTTGCAATTAAAACAATAGAAGAAAATTATTCAACGCAAAAACAAAACTTACTTGTAAATATGAAATTCTCTTTACGGTATGAGTTTTTCTCATTGTTTGAGATTGTACAGTAGTACCTGTAACTGCTTATACCTATTTCTTATTCACTTTTGCTTGATAAACTCACTAAATATCATGTATATACATTGTACCACATCTCCTTATTTTTATATGCATTCCAATAACATGAACAATTGTAATTCAATTCTATATACCAAAGCAAAATGAACTGCACCACTTTCATTCACTAGTATGCATCTTTTGGCAAAATACAAGTTCTTAAATGACACAAGATATATTTATTGATAAAAAAATAAAATTTAGTATACAACTCTTTAACAGGTATAAAAAAAAAGCACAGCTGTGTCATAACTTGTGAAATCTGTGCTGAAAACATAGACATTGATGGTATTTGAGTAATTCCATATGTGAAGCTCAACATTAGCTCGTCAGTTGGTGGTGGACAGTTATAGTTCCTTTCTGCAGGCTAGGATGAATGACTTTTCAGGAAAACCAATTTCACAAATCAAAACTTTCCTCTAGATTTCTCCTACAATATTCATCCAGTTTAGTTCTTTTGGTTTAATTGGACACCGTCCTGATTTTTAATTTTGCAAACCATTCAGTCTCTTGCTTGCAAATGGTGCATGAAAATAGGATGGGTATGGCAGTAGACAAGTCTCTTTAAAGTGGGTTTGTGCCCTGAAAAAAAGTTTTATAACTTAAGTTTTTTTGAAACTTGTGCAACACACATACCTAAATAACTATAACATAGAAGAGAGCATCATTCGTGTCAATGTTTTGTTCCTGTTTACATGTACATTGTCATTGATATTTTTTTCAGAAAGCCTGAGGCATAGCTCATGAATTCCTGTCATTACATCCTAAATTAACATAATTACTGCTAGAATAATTATCAGTATGATATACGTACACTATCATTGTACAGCCCAAGTCTTCAGTATATATAATTGTTGCATTCATTCACTCCTGTGTTCAGTCCTTCAAAAATATTTAAACATCAACAAATGAACTTTAATAAGGACAAGAAAACACTAAAAAAAGATACGTACATACAACCCGTGTTTAAGTGTATTTGAAAGAGAAATATATAAATATATCTGGTTAAACGATGTATAAAGGAGGAAAAAATTGTAGATATTGCATTACGATGCTTTCTACCTAATAGCACGTGGATATGTTTACATATTTAGACTTGACCCAGTATGACCTGACCTTGTAGGTCACCGCCGTCGTTTAAACACTAGACTACAGTCGTGTATAAGACAATAAAATGCTTAAGCCTGTACTATTTGTGTGAAATAAATGTGTTTTTTCTGTACATTTAAATTGTTTTACCTGATAGCAAGGACGTATATCTATCCGTTTCCTTCTCAATTCACTTTGTCAATTTCTTCGAGCTTCTTCAAAACATACTTATTACTGCGCCCGGAAGTGAAAAAAATATTAGAAATCCTCGTAAAATAATGCTATTTTCAATTTTGTGGAATCCATTTTGTTATATTTATTATATAACATGTATAAAGATAAAAAAAGTTACGATTAATTATGAATTTGCATATCATTATACGGAACATTTATGGACTATTTTTCCATAGCTGTAAGTCGGTCATTTTGGCGGGAAATCATGTACACATACACACGTAGATTGGCTGGTACCTGATCGTAATGTTACACATCAGATATATCAAATAGCTAATACCCGGAACGTAGTACCGGGAACCAGGATAATACGTAGACAACATACATAACTAATACCGAAATTGAAAACGCTTTACGGTTTCTCGTTTATAAACCGAATTCCGCTTTGAATTATAGAAGATGCAATATTAATCATGCTCAGTCGACTTTTCATTGTTATATCAACGTCTGAACTAATTAAAAAATCTTTAGATGTCAGATAACACTCGAAATTGACCCGACCTCTTTCCACACGGAATACAAATAATGATAGTTTGTAGTCAGGTTGACTGCTTATAATGCAAAATACACATTAATAACAAGTTCTATAAAACGAACAATACACACTGATCGTTTCTTTAGTCCCCAATGTAAATGAAAGAAACAAAAACCATATCATACCATAAACAATGATAAAAAGAAGAGGAGAAATTCGAACATTTCCGGATCTATTTCTGGCCAAAAGACCCCCTGCATAGATTGCGTATGAAAAGATGAACCTCATGACTTGAAAGTCAGGCCTTAAAGCACTGCCTTTAAAAATGAACAGTTTGATGCTTGATTTATATAATTCCAAGGCCGTCAGTCGGCATCAGAAGCGACGAAGCAGCGCATCTATTTTTTAGGGTGGGCAAATATCCACTTTTTGATATGGGACGAGCTCTGACGTCCCATGGCCCCAGCTTGTCTGGCAAAACAGCCGTTGGACGTCAGAGTAATCTCGGACTAGGTCATAGGACACATTTTTTAAACTAGATACCCAATGATGATTGTGGCCATAGTTTTAGAGGAGAAGATTTTTGTAAAAGTTTACGGACGACGGACGCCAAGTGATGAGAAACGCTCATTTGACCTTTCAGGTCAGGTGAGCTAAAAAAGGGTTCGTATGGATAGTTAACCCTGCAATTGTAAAATAACCCTGTGGGCAGTCAGTTGGCCAAAACTTCTTAAATTTTCCGGATCCGTCTCTGCTTACCATGCTTACCATGCATTGTGTTCAAACACATTATCCTGATTTTCAAGGTTTCTGTTTCCGAATTGTGGGCGTTTTTCCGTTTCGTTTTCAGTTGATAAATCCGTTAATTTGTCCACAGTATCATTCATATTTTTGCCTCACGTCGCAACTTTGAATATAAATATTAGTATGGTATCTACCCCATTAATGGAAGTAGAGAGCAAAGGTAAAACTGGACAGGGATCCACTTGTGCAATATTTAAAAAAAAACATATACGGTGTAGATATGAGGAAAATCCGGATTGTAATAGTTTATAATTGTCAGCCTTTAAAAACAGCATATTAATGTGGAAGATATCGTTAGAATACAATATATATATATAAAATGACTGAATAAATAGTCAACGATTAATCTTACAGGGCGATGGATCATGTAATATGATTCTGTACACTACAACAGCTGCACTACAAAATATAATATATATATAACAAGTCAAAAAGGGTACAACATCACCATTAAATAACTATAAAATGAACAAATATTAGATATTTCGGATAACAGATATCCTTCTTCAATAATAGCACGATGTCAAATGAATCGTCAATATATTCAAACTGAGAAACTATATAAATCTTGAAATTTATACAATTTAAGCGAACACCACAGACGCTGGTACAATCAGTTTAAAATTTCCAAACACGGCGCAAAGATTACAAAGATATGCCAAATAAAAATAGTTATTTGCGATGTGAAATGTCACAACTCTTAATTTCCAAAGGTTGTGACAGTTTAGATGTTATAACTGCATGGAGGGCAGTCCTCAAACCAAAAAATAAAAAATGCCCTAACCGATCCAAGTTGGTATATATATATTCAACTCATCTAAACATCAACCCTCCATGCCTTATATATCTGAAAATTAGCTTTTTTCGCAAATGTTTTGTTCTTCCCTCGCCGGGATCGAACCCATGCTACTGAGATATCGTGACACCAAATCGCCTGCACTCTAGCCGTCCTGCTAGACCACACGACCACTTGGGCTTCATAAAAATGAAGCTTTCGGTGGCCGGGTGTTACCTTTCTACGCCTGTTTTAATCTAGCGTCGTACTACAGTACATGATATATAAGGGATGAAGATGCTATTCTTACAGATCAGCTAAATTGTCTATAGTAATTAACGGGATCCTACAAATTAATGTAAGATACAGTCACAGAAAATAATTATATTTATTAGTACGTCTGAGCCAGTGACAACTCTACAACAGATATATCCATCAGATCACCAGCAGTGATGGTGATACATGGCTGTGTACATTGTGTATATACAACTCGTCTAAACATCAACCCAACAATGTTATATAATTAGATCTGTAAATTTGCTTTCGCTAATTTTTTGTTCTTCCCTTATAAATTACCTAAATAAAGTCATATATTATATATATAAGTAAATCTTATTTATAGTCGGGCATGCTATGTACAAATCAACACAGTAAACATGAGCTCTGCACATACTACACATGCAAATAAAACACATGCATAATATAATAGCTAAGCAAACATTCATAAATAAAGGGGCCAGTTGAAGGACGCCTCCGGGTGCGGAAATTTCTCGCTACATTGAAGACCTGTTGGTGACCTTCTTCTGTTGTTTTTTTCTATGGTCGGGTTGTTGTCTCTTTGGCACATTCCCCATTTCCATTCTCAATTTTATAAATAAAATCTAGCAAGATAAACAGAAAAGAAAAGCATATTTTGTTTTAACAAGCTTAATTTGCCTTAGACAAAGAAAAAAGCTAAAGCAAATAAATAAACTATAAACAATAAACAGAACACTGATGGCTATAGAAGATTTCTGCTGTGTCGGAGCCGACAGCTATGTTATTGTCTACATGAGCTAAACTCCTTTTGTCATACCTTGTAATTATAGGTTGTGATAAATAAAATGTGAGTTGATATGTAAAATTATTTGAGTTAGTTTAAAATTTTATATATTGTGTAAGAACTCTGGATTGGATTTTGTCACAATTTTGTAAGTTTCTAGTGCCAAGCTTTTCATGCGTCCGATTTTAAGTGTTGGTAGTTTAGATTGTTCGAGTAATGGTTCATATGATTTTGTAAAATTGAAAATGGAAATGGGGAATGTGTCAAAGAGACAACAACCCGACAACAGAACAGACAACAGCAGAAGGTCACCAATAGGTCTTCAATGCAGCGAGAAACTCCCGCACCCGGAGTCGTCGTTCAGTGTAGTCATTATAGATGAATCTGAGCGCTCGTACATGCAGTTTATCATTTTTTTTTGTGTTGCACTCGCTTCAGAAATGCCATGTAAGTGGATAACTTTAGTAACTTAGGTTTGACATAATGAGAGAATGGTAAATTGTATTTTTTGCCAGTTTGTTCATGTGTGAACCAAATCTTTTCAAAACGTTTAAATGCCTGGATACTTTTTTGCATTTTTATTATAGATATGGGCTGGTTAAAGTCGAGCTTTAAATCAAACTCCAAGTAGTTTTACTTTATCATCGCTTTTGATGTTGTTTCCATTTCAGTTGAAGGCTTTGTTGAGTTTATGTGTTTTACTACAAATCACTATGGGTTGACATTTTTCTGGATTAGCCTGCATTTTATTTTGTGAAAACCATGATATTTAGTGAACCACTGTCTTCCTCCAAGGATTTAACAACTAATGCCCAAAAAAACCCTGATTTTGAAAGGGTACAAAAGAAACGTAAATAATATTTTACAAAAAGTGGACAATAAAAATGCAAAATAAGAGAGAGAAGAACGATCAGGATCATTTGTATGGTTGAACTGTTCAAATCTGTTCTAGAGTATTAATTCTGTAAAGTTGTCACATACTTAGACGTTCATTATAAAAAAGAAGATATGGTATGATAGCCAATGAGACAACTCTCCACAAGAACCAAAATGACAGAGAAATAAACAACTATAGGTCACTGTACATCCTTCATCAATAAGCAAAGCTCATACCGCATAGTCATCTATAATAGGCCCCAAAGTGACAATGTAAAACAATTCAAACGAGAAAACTAACGGCCTAACTTATGTACACAAAATGAACCATTGAACGAAAAACAAATATGTAACACACAAACCACTGAATTACAGGCTCCTGACTTGGAACAGGCACATACATACAGAATGTTGATAAAAATAACATACATCTAACAAACATGTATATATAATGAAATTTGATGTGTGACAGCATGGTCAGTAAAATTATCTTTTCTTTGCGTCAAATAGCTGATCTACAAACTACACGGTCTATTTGCCACAATAATCATGTGTAACAACCATAGACTAAGCCGACGGGAAAGACATAACTGAACAGAATAAAGCTATATTTTCCTATAACCTATAGTAACTGGTCCTATAACTTATAGTAACATAATCAGGGGCGTATGTAATTATTATTTATTTACTCACATGAAACAAACCGGGGTGTGGTATTCAGTACGTAGGAGAAACTGGACGATATTTATCTAAACGCACTCAAGAACATCTGTATCGTTTTAAAAGACCCAATAAATTCAAAAGTATCATTTACCAACACCTTAAGAAGCACAACCATCCTTTTAAAAATTTAGCAGTTCAACCTTTAGAAGTAGTAAATAAGCAGCCTGGTGAATCGCATTCAAAGTTTGTACGATCACGGAAAATAATTGAATTAAATTGGATTAAAAAATTACAGACAGTTTACCCTCTCGGTCTAAATGATAATATCATGGGAATTGGTAATATATCTAGAACCAATTCCGTTAACATTTTGGATATAGTTTCTAAAACTGTTCGTAAAAAACGTTCTCACGGTCGTAGAACAAATCGCAATCAAAGAAAATTTCGGGCCAATCATACCAATATTTCGGACCTAATTTCTATTTCAAAAAACAACGGCAGACATTATCTTTTAACAAAACTCTGTTCGTTACCGGTTAATAAGTTAAATAAAATTTTGGAGGATTGCAACACAATTTCATATAGCAGTCCTAAGTATGAAATTGTTCAAATTATTATGGCATATTGTTATTCTAAATTATTTCCCAAAATTGATCGCCCTGAAGATCATAAAAAACATTTTATTAAAATTAAGTATGTCAATAAAGGCTTTGATTTTGTAAATATTGCCGGTATATTTAACGACCATTCTGTTAAAGAACAAATTCCTGGATATTTTGACAATACTGAGCTACCTCTTATTTGTTATATTTACAAGAAATCTACCCGGAAATTTGTGTTTAACTATAGTCAATTGTGTAAAGATGTTAATATCAGTGAAAATACACCTACTTCATGTAATTGCAGTAATTCCGAATATATTTATGGACCCATTTCCCATGCTATAACAGGAGATCTTAACATCGTTCAAGACCGAGAGTTAAAATCATTCCTCAGTAAAGGACCTAAATATCGTCCCCCGTCAATTATTAATTGGAATGAGTGTCGTAATATCATCCACGACTCACTCCATACTTACTGTATGAAATGGATAAAACGGGAAAAAGCTGACAAAAAATCTTTGGACTCTATTTTTAATTCAGTAATGAAGATAGTTGATATACGTATTCAACATTTTAAAGAACATTTTACTATAAACAATAACAACAATAAACCTATTTCTCGTATCAAACATAAACTAAAAGAACTAGCCAAGGAATTTGTTTTTGTCCCGGCAGATAAAGCTGCTAATAATATTATTATTGTTTGACGTAAATTTTACATTGAGGTTCTGAAAAAGGAAATCACCAATTCACCAACATTCCAACTTACTCCATTTTCAGAAAACGAAATCTGTAACAAACATAAACTTTTAGGCACCGCTTTACAAGCAGAGCCAAATACAATAAAAGTCCCAACTATGTATTGGCTTCCGAAGCTACACAAAACCCCTTACAAATATAGATTTATTTCGTCTTCAAGCCATTGTTCAACTACTAAATTGTCTATTCTTCTTACCAGCACACTTGGTACAATTAAAAACCTGATAATAAATTGTTCAAATAAGGCCTTCGAAAATAGTGGAATAAATTACTTTTGGAGTGTCAAGAACTCGTTGGAAGTACTTGATAAATTGCATGCTTATATTGGTGATTTTGAATCTGTTCAGAGTTTTGATTTTTCTACCCTGTATACCACATTGCCTCACATTCTCATTAAGAAAAAATTCACACACCTAATTAAATGGGCATTCAAAAAATCAGAATGTGAATATATATGTTCAAACTCTTTTAGGTCATTTTTTAGTAGCAATAAACAAAAAAACTATGTTAATTGGACATGCTTTGATACTATATATGCCCTTGAATTTTTACTAGATAACATTTTTGTTCGCTTTGGGGATTCCGTATATCGTCAGATTATCGGAATTCCAATGGGGACTAACTGTGCACCACTTATTGCGGACCTGTTTTTGTATTGTTATGAGTTACAATTTATGACAAAAATAAGCAAAGACCCATCGAAACAACATCTGATAAACAAATTTAATAATACTTTTAGATATTTGGATGATATTTTGGCTCTCAATAATGACGACTTCAGTATGTATATTAATGAAATTTATCCTGTTGAACTTACTTTAAATAAAGCTAATACTAACAATGACCACTGCCCTTTTCTCGATCTTGATATCTATATCACTAATGGAAAGCTGAATACTAAAATTTATGATAAAAGGGATGATTTTTCATTTCCTATCGTTAATTATCCGTTTTTAGATGGTGACGTTCCCTTGTCACCATCTTACGGTGTTTATATATCTCAACTTGTACGATTCGCTCGTGTATGTAACAATGTTTTAGATTTTAACGAGAGAAATTTATGTATTACTGAAAAATTATTACACCAGGGTTTTCGATATCACAAACTAGTCAAAACATTTACTAAATTTTATCATCGGTATAAAGACATCATTCGTAAATATAGCTCAACATGCAGACTTCTAATACGTTCAGGTATTTCACATCCAATTTTTTATGGTAATATTCTTTATAAAGCACAAAGGTGTCAGTATTCACCTCAGAAACTTACAAAACCTTTGAATAGACTTATTAAGAAGGGATATAATCACGATACTGTTGTCAAGTCATTAAAGATTGCATATTTTGGCGTTAATATTGAGTCACTGATAAGGTCTTTGCATCGGAACTAAACACATTTATTCTAAAAAACAGTTGTTGGCATGACACGGGTTATGTTCTTCTCATATATGTTATGATGGTATGATACTAAACCCCTAACGGGAAGGATTGTGCCTGATGTTCATATGATGAAATCATAATCTTTCAGTCAGTTTAGTTGAAGTCTGGAGCTGGCATGTCAGTTAACTGCTAGTAGTCTGTTGTTATTTATGTATTATTGTCATTTTGTTTATTTTCTTTGGTTACTTCTTCTGACATCAGACTCGGATTTCTCTTGAACTGAATTTTAATGTGCGTATTGTTATGCGTTTACTTTACTACATTGGTTAGAGGTATAGGGGGAGGGTTGAGATCTCACAAACATGTTTAACCCCGCCGCATTTTTGCGACTGTCCCAAGTCAGGAGCCTCTGGCCTTTGTTAGTCTTGTATTATTTTAATTTTAGTTTCTTGTGTACAATTTGGAAATTAGTATGGCGTTCATTATCACTGGACTAGTATATATTTGTTTAGGGGCCAGCTGAAGGACGCCTCCGGGTGCGGGAATTTCTCGCTACATTGAAGACCTGTTGGTGACCCTCTGCTATTGTTTTTTATTTGGGCGGGTTGTTGTCTCTTTGACACATTCCCCATTTCCATTCTCAATTTTACTGTTGCCACAATGACACAGAAGCACGGGTGTAAAAATATTCTTTCGTCATTATAGGTCTTTATGCATGGGTTAGAGTTAGGGTTAGAGTTATATTGTTCCATTTTGTAGACTTTCCCTTACTACTGAATCGTTTGTTCCCTCTACAATACGTGAATGAAATAAACGTGATGAAAAATTCGTAGTGTCGACTCTATTTCTAAATTTAAGAAAAAAATAAAAAATGATAGTCTATTATGTAAATTGAAACGTTTTATTTGTAAGGCCCAATGAAATTGAATATTTTCTTAACGCAACTGCGATGCTCCCTACTTAAACAATGACATGTTTAGAGCTAATATTATAAATGATCCTTCTTGTCATTGTGGGTCAGATATTGAGGATGTCAACCATTGTTTCTTAGTTTGTCCAAAATACCCACCATAGAGAAAAACTTTATTCAATAATCTTAACTGGCTATCCGAAAACTGTGTTTTAGATACAAAACTTTCAATTTGCGTAATTTTCAAACATGTTCAAAATTTCATAAAAAGGTCAAACAGATTTCTTATGCAAGGGTTATTGTTACTGGCACGGAACATCATCGTCATCATCAACACACACGTCATCATCACTGAATTATCTGACTTTTCAAATTTTCTTTTTTCTCTTTTTTTCTTTCTCTCCTATTTTTACCTATGTAAGGTAGTTTCATATTCTATAAACTGTTTGCTTTATATGCATATCCATTATACTATTATTGTATTTTTATATTGTATTATGGAGAAGACTTATGGAGAATCATCTGCAAATCAAATACCAGTAAAAAAACTATCATCACATGCACAAATGAATGAAATTAAAATATCAGAAAAGGGCGTCAACAAACTACTTTTCAACATCAATCCAAACTAGATTTGTAATTGCTAGCAATAACGGATGGCACCCTCGTCCCCCTATTGCCAGGCGAGCGGCAGCCATTTTGAAAATTTCAAAGTCAAAGAGTGCATCTACACATGCAAGTCATCATTTTTGCAAAATTTCATTAAGTTTGAAGCATTTTGAAAATTTTGATATTTTTGCTGTTTCCATGGTTACGGCGGCCATTTTGGAAATTCCAACTTCAAAATGGAACTCCGCACATGTCAGTCACTATTCCTGTAAAGTTTCATCCAGTTTGCAGCACTTAATTTTTTTTGGAAATTTTGAACATTTGTGCTGCAACCATGGTTACAGTAGATAATTCCAAAATTCTAAAAGCGTACGTGTCATTGCCACATGTCATGTTATATATCAATACAGTTTCATTGACTTTGGTGCACTACTCTCTGAGAAAATGCTGATTTTATGCATTTTTCCATAGGGTCAATGCAAAACTGGGCCCCAGTTTCCATGACAACGGCGGCCATTTTGAACTATCCAAATATTGTCTTGACATCTTGGCATACTGGAGAACATTTTCATAAAGTTTCATCCAGCTGGATCTTATAACGAAAGAGTTAGAATTTTTGATATTTTAGCTGTTTCCATGGTAACGGCAGCCATTTTGAAAATTCCAAAGTCAAACTGGAAATCAGGAGATGCCAGTTAACATTCCTGTAGAGTTTCTTCCAGTTTGGAACACTTTGATTTTTTTCGCATTTGTGATGTTTCCATGGAAACGGCGGCCATCTTTTACCATTCCATAGCAAGGTGCACAACTTCAAATGGGGTTCCTCATTATAGTTGAGTTCCATAAACATTGGTCCGTTCAATTCCGAGAACTCGCGCGGACAAAATGTGTGGAAGAAAAATAAAAATAACTAGATTTGTAATTGCTAGCAATAACGGATGGCACCCTTCCCCTATTGCCAGGTGAGCGGCGGCCATTTAGAAAATTCCGAACTCAAAAGTCAAGTCTATATGAGCTGAGCAACATTTGTTTTAAATTTCAATAAATTTGAAGCATTTTTAAGTTTTTCATATTTTTGCTGTTTCCATGGTAACGGTGGCCATTTTGAATATTCCAAAGTCAAACCCCCGCTGCAATTTTTTGCCCTCCATAAACATATACCATTTAATGTCTCTAGAATAAATTTAACATTGATGTTCTGGAATGTTCTGTGAAAATTCAAAGTTTTGACCTTTTTGCATTGTTTCCATGGTAACAACAGATATTTTGGAAATTCCAACGCCAAATTCCACATCTTCCAATGTTGCTCATCGTTACTGTGAAGTTTCCTGAAGTTTGGAGCATTTTGAGAATTTCGAAATTTTTGGTGTAGTTTCCATGGCAACATAGTAGTTCCAATGATCACCAAAATCATCCAACACCTGTATATAGTGGGCACCTACATTGTATTAAAATATAATGATTCTGAGATAAAGCATATCTAAACAGTTCACCAAAACCCAAAACTGGATTTTTTCACATTTGTTCTGTTTCCATGGTAACGTTAGCCATCTTGAACCATTCCATGTTTCCTGCAACTTTGCACATGGGGGTCCTTAATATAGTAAAGTTCCATCAACTTTAGTCCTTTGGATTTCAAGAAATCGCCTGGACAAAATGTGTGGAAGAAAAATAATAAAAATAATAATAATAAGAAAAAAAAGAAACGTAGAATAACAATACGTCACCCCAACTCCGTTGAGGGTGCCATAACTAGAATTGCCATTGCAAGCAATAGCGGATGTCACCCTTCCCCCCATTGTCACTAAGCGGTAGCCATTTCAAAACAACTTAACAGTGAATGCAGATCTATGAATTGCAATATATCTTTCTGTAAATTTTCAGTACAATAAGAGCATTGTCGAAAGTTTCACATTTCTGCTGTTTCCATGGCAACGACAGCCATTTTGAAAATTTCAAAGTCAAAAGTCACATCTATACATGGTAGGTGACAATAATATAAAGTTTTATTAAGTTTGGAGCATTTTGAAAATATTTGACATTTCTGCAGTTTCCATGGCAACGTTGGCCATTTTGGAAATTCCAACTCAAAAGTCTCATGCAGACTTGACAGTCAACAATCATACTAAGTTTCAATACTTTTTGAGCATTTTGAAATTTTTGAAATTTTTGACATTTTGGCTGGTTTCTATGGTAACACAGACCATTCCAAATTTCTAATGGCAGATTCCACATTGGTACATGGGAGGGAACATACCATAAGAGTTTCAATGGATTTGACCTACCATTTTAAGGAAGTAAATGCCACTTTTTAAGGTTTTTAAAGCGTTTTGACCGTTTTTGCCTTGTTTCCATGGTAACACAAGACATTTTCGAAATTCCAACGTCAAATTCCACATCTACCAAAGTTGCTCATCGTTATGCTAAAGTTTCAAAAAATTTGGAGCATTTTGATATTTTGGAAATTTTTGGTGTAGTTTCCATGACAACATAGTAGTTCCAATGATTGCCAAAATCATCCAAAACCAGTATATGCCCGGCACCTACATTGTATCAAAATATAATGATTCTGAGTTTAAGCATCTCCAAATTATTCACCAAAACCCAAAAATTTAATTTTTCACATTTGTTCTGTTTCCATGGTAACGGCAGCCATTTTTAATGGTCTTATGACCTACTGCAACCCGGAATTTTGTGTTCCTCATTATAGTCAACTATCATTAAGATTGGTTCCATTGTCTCCAAGAAAACTGCCGGACAAAATCATTGGAAGAATAAGAATAATAATAGTAAAGAAACAGAGGAAAAGCAATATGTCACCCGACATTGTCGATCGGGTGACATAATAAGAAAAAAAAGAAACGTAGAATAACAATATGTCACCCCAACATCCGTTGAGGGTGCCATAATAAAGCTACAGGGCCTGATGAACTATGTGGAAAGGTATTAAAGGAAATGAGTGACCACCTAGTCCTATCATCACACGAATCTTCCAAAAGTCAATTAACACGCATACAATACCTACAGACTCAGACTAGAAACATGCAAATGTCTGTCCTGCATTAAAAAATGGAGACAAAAACAATGCCATAAACTACAGACCAATTTCACATACATGTATACTCTGCAAAATAATAGAGCACATCATAGCTAGCCAAATAATGGAACATCTCGAAAAAACCAAACAATATTTCATATGATTTACAACATAGTTTCCGATCAAAACGCTCCTGTGAGACACAATTACTATCTTTCATACAGGACCTTACAAAAGACTTCAATTACAACGTAAAAACTGATGTCGTTGTGATAGACTTTGCCAAAGCTTTTGACAAATTCTCTCACGAAAGGTTACTATATAAATTGAAATACTACGGCATAGACAATAATACCTTTGGTGATTTTTTTTACACCAACGTACACACACAGTCATGCTAGATAGAGAACAATCAGAAAAAAATTGGGGTAACATCTTGAGTGCTACAAGGCACCGTCCTTGGCCCAATCTTATTCCTCATTTACATATATGATTTCCCAGAATACCTACAATGTACAACATAGCACCTTAAGGTTATTTGCCGATGACAGCATCATCTACAGAAACACCAAAAACAAGGGATAATGCATCCAAATTACAACAGATTCAGCGGCACAATGTGAAAAAGATTGGTTAATGGCAAATGATCCATACACAAAAAAAAAAAACATTCAACCATGGCTACATCCTTTATGGTCACATTCTCCATACTGAAACAGCTACACAATATTTAGGCATAACCATCCAATCAGATCTTAAATGGAATAAACATATAAATAGCAAATGCAAATCGACAACTTAATTTTCTAAAACGTAACTTTAAAGTATCATTCAAACAAATTAAAGAAAGAGCATTCATGTCATTAGTTAGTTCTAAGCTTGAGTACAGCTCTTGTGTCTGGGACCCTCACCAAAAAAATTAAATCAACCAAATTGAGATGATCAAGCGAAGAGCTGCTCGCTATACCTGTACCAATACCAGCTCGGTCTCAAATATGCTTGATCACCTATAGTGGCCTACATTACAATTGAGACGAATACAAACAAGACTAGCAGTACTAGTATTCTATAAAGTCATACATCAACACATAGTAATCTACCATAAAGATCCTCTCGTTTAATCAGACATAAATATACCAACTACTTTAAACAAATTCAAACAAATAAAGACTCTTACAAGTTCTCTTTCTATCCACATATAATAGCAAAACGGAACCTACTACCTACATCAGCAATCCTTTGTACAACAGTCGACGGCTTCAAAGAGCAGATTTCTACATCTGCTCTTTCACAGATATGCTAAAAAACTTCATAACATGTACATAGTTTTACCAAGAAATATACATAGTATAAAACAATCAAACCGCCTATGGGATCATAGGCGGATCCAGGGGGGGGGGGGGCCTGGGGGACCCGGCCCCCTCGCTTTCGTGGGAATAATTTGGTTGATTATATAGGGAATCACTGAAGCATGACTAGAGAGCCCCCCCCCCCCCCCCCCCCCTTATGTCAGTCAGAGGGCCCCCCTTAGGAAAAGTTCTGGATCCGCCACTGGGGATCCCCTTCTTTTTGAATCCGCCACTGATTGTATTACTTGTTAGATATACACCTTTAAAACAGTACAAACAGGTGATCCTCCTCTTTTAATACTTTTCCATTATGAATAATTTACACCTGTGTGTTGGCTAAGTACGTTACAGAACGAAGTGTAATGTTTTAATGTACTAACAATGCCGATTAAAAGTCAGCTAAGGTCCATTTCAGATAAAAGTACAAATTAAATATGCTTATCCTTTACTTAATTGAAACTCCTATTATAACCGGATTAAAACGTCACCTTAGTTTGTTAAAGTCTGATCGACAGGTTCAACTTGAGATTTACCTTTATTTTATTTTAACAGTTTTAAAAATATTGGTTTTCACCTGATCATTTGATAGCAGACGATCAATAAGGTATCACGTGATTTGTGAAATGGAAGGCCGTGTATTTAACATACCGTTGACTAATTCAAACAGTTTATATTCGGAAACTGTCTATGAAGTGGAGTGAACCTAAGTTGTCAACTGTTATTGAAACTAAGACATACAAACATTTAATGGAAACTAATTTGAAGGGTAAAAGTCGGACAAAAAGTTATCATTTAGACTTTTTACTTATTTTGTAACGGAAAACAGGATATTATACAGTTAGAAATGTCAACAAGTTTATTTAAACAACATAGGACAATAGACTATCTTCAGGTCATCAAATTTTAAGTATGAATGGAAATTGCCTAACTTACATGGCCCGTGACACGGGTCATTTATATATATCAGTGTGTACATCATGATATGGAAGTTTAATCAAAGTCTGCTAACAATACCTGGTAATCAAGTGTATACAAATATTCCACTGAACAGTAAAATTAAAGGTACGCTCCGTGATACATAGAAAGAAAGTGAAAATTAATTAAACTTTCTTTCTGGTCAACGATATAATTTAATTTATTTTATTTTATTGAAATGCTCCTACAACGTGTGTTTATTTCGATCTAAAGATAAACTTTGATCCTGAGCCAATGTTAATAACGATGAGATCCAGCGAAGCAGTTCCCCAGTCTTTTGTTAGACCAAAGTTAAATCAACGTCAACATATAGTACAGCCATTATGGATGCGAGTTTTAGAGGAAAAATATCAGAAACTACAACTTAAAATTGCACAGAGTACTGCTACAATGAATGGATTGTATAATTCTACGATAGGCAGAAATATATATGATACTAAACTTGTACGAGCATCACTGCAAAGAACGAAAGAGCAACGTCGGAGTGGTAAATATGAAATAAAATCCACGAGGATTTCAGCAACAAAAATCTATACTGGTGGCGAGACAAAACACAAGACCACTAATATATACAGTGAAATCAACGAACGTTCAAACAGTGATGACAAATATGTCAACACGTTTGATAAGGGAACGAAAATTAACGATTCTGGGGTAAGAGTTAGTGAAATTTTATGTTTGCGTTACGATAAGAATCAGCCATTTAGAAAAGACCTGTCAAAGATTTTGAAACCACAGGAGAATTCACACACTTATAATGGGAACTACAGCAATATTGACAATTCATCAAATAATTTGAAAAATGCAGATATTTCATCTTCTAGCATAAAAACTGCAGAATATTCTCCTAGTCGTCATAGTTTATCTACTCTTAAAACTTCCAAATCATGTCCTGTCAAGTTGATGGATAATTGTGTTCAAACAAAATCTCGCGCAGAAAGTGCAGGTAGAACAAACATTAATAGAAGAAAAATGAAAATGTTTTCACGGATGTCAGCAGAAGCTCAAACAGCATTGACGGAGACTATAAAGGAGAATGAATCCGAAGGAAACTTAGATTCCGAAGACGAGGATAACACGGCAATAGTGGACAACATATTTCGAACGGAGCGTGAACTTTCAATAGAAGATAGAACTAATTGTAATGATTCTGAAATATCAATGCCTTCTAGAGATAGTCGCTCTATTCATACCAAACTACCGGAAATTCCTACAGAAAATCCAGATATTCTGTCCTTACGGCATATCAAATCAAATGATGGAAACGTTGGCAAATATCCATTCCCTTCAAAACGAGAGACAACATTCGAAATAACCCCGCCAGGATTTGACATTCGTTATAGAGATGCACCGATCAGGGAAGAGCGAGAGTCGGAAACACCTCCTCCTGACATAAGGGACAGGGCTATAAGAAAATGTGAAGACTGGTTAACTCGTTATACGCCTAAAACACCGAGACCAAGTCAAACATCTCAATGACATCATGTTATTCCAGGCTAATGTTTTTATTATCTTTGTTTTGTAAACGTACGTCTCTTTCAGTATATTATCAGATACTACACAAGTTATAAATCATACATCGAATTCTATTAAGACGAACATAATGCTACAAAATCAATCATTGGAAAATTGAAAACATTGATAATCAGTGAGTGTATGACAGGACGGGTCAATTGACATGGTAAGATATATCATTTAAAATGCTTGTGAAACCCGAGAAACCCTTTCATTTACAAAATACTGTGCGATGTTCCAAGAACAAGCATTATCTGGAATCACAATATTTTTCTTATTTTATTTACGTTTTAGCAATTGGAAAGTCTGTACGTATTTAGCCATCGACTATGTCATTTGCCAATCATTATATGTGTATGTGTGTGATGGGAATGGATAAGTTTGTCGTTTTTAGTCACCGACCAATCATTTTATGTTTTCTGTCCTTTTTTTTATAAATGAATTGTTAGATTCCAATTTTCTTTAAAAAATCCTCCAAGTGCAGGTATAACAAGTATTCTGCAATAGTTTTAATCAGTTCGTTTAATCTAAAGTTGAAAATAAACTAAAACCACATCTTCCTATAACTATTAAAAGCAGTAATGATTATAAAAAAAACTTCCTTTTCTGTGTATATGTAATAATTGACAAAAAGTATGTTTAAATTTTATTTGAGTTTAAAAAAGGAAATCAACTCATGTCACCATTGAAAACAAATGGTTGGTTTCCTCTGACATAATTAGATAGAGTTTTAAAAGTATTGTCGTTCAATGTGTTCTGTTTCTATGGAAATAAAACACTTAGAATCAAAAAGATATATATATAATATATATATATATATATGTGTGTACATAAATTAATCATGTAAAAAATTCAGGGATTGCAAATATACAGAAAACTGTACATTTTTAAAGACTGCACAATCCTCTTTCAGCCAATCCGTCCCCTTGAAACAAAGTATTCTTAACTGTGATATGTATATATTATTTTTTTAGCATTTATGAAGCATGTAAAGTGCTGGTTTTATTACGCACGTTGTTATTTTTTAATGTTATACTTTAGATTAATTTATTAAAAATAATGAAACTTTTTTGCTTATTTTTATCAATATCTGTACAAATACACGCAGGTTGATGACACATGTTGCTGTTTACCGGACTACAGGATAACCCATGTCGTTGATTATTTATACAGTGACACAGGTCGTTGATTATTATCAGGTTGAGTCAGGTCGTTGATTATTTACTGGTTTGGACAGATTGTTGATGATTCACAAGTTGGAGCAGGTAGTTGATTATTCACAGATTGAAACATGACGTTGATTATTCACAGGTTGAGACATGACGTTGATTATTCACAGGTTAGGGCAGGTAGTTGATTATTCACAGGTTGAGACAGATAGTTGATTATTCCAAGATTAAGACAACAGCTCGTTGATTATTCACAGGTTGAGACAGATCGTTGATTATTCACGGGTTGAGACAGATCGTTGATTATTCACAAGTTGGGACGGGTCGTTGATTATTCACAGGTTGAGACAGGTCGTTGATTATTCACAGGTTGAAAGAGCACGTTGATTATTCACAGGTTGAGACAGATCGTTGATTATTCACAAGTTGGGACGGGTCGTTGATTATTCACAGGTTGAGACAGGTCGTTGATTATTCACAGGTTGAGACATGATGTGGATTATTCACAGATTAAAACAGGTTGTTATTTATTCACAGGAAGACAAATGGCGTTGATTGTTTACAGGTTGGGTAATTCGTTGATTATTCACAGGTTCTTACGGGTCGTTGATTATTCACAGATTTTAACAGGTCGCTGATTTTTCACAGAATGACACATGACATTAATTATTTACAGAATGACGCATGACGTTAATTACCCACAGATTAAGACAGGGTGTTGATTATTCAAAGAATGACACATAACGTTGATTATTCATAGGTTGAAACAGCTCGTTGATTTTTCACAGGTTCTTACAGGTCATTGATTATTCACATTATGACACATGGCAAGGATTTTTCACAGGTTAAGACAGTTCGTTGATTATTCACAGAATCTAACGGGTCGTTGATTATTCACAGATTCATACAGGTCGTTGATTATTCCCACGATGACACATGACATTAATTATTCACAGAATTACACATGATGTTGATTATTCACAGGTTGAGACAGCTCGTTGATTATTCAGAGGTTGAGACAGGTCGTTGATAATTCACAGGATGACACATGGTGTTGATAATTCACAGGACGACATATGGCGTTGATTATTCACAGAATGACACATGGCGTTGATTAATCACAGGTTGACACATGGCATTGATTATTTACAGTGACACATGCCGTGCATTATTCAGATATAGACAGGTCGTTGTTTATTCACAGGATGACACATGGCGTTGATTATTCACAGATTTAGACAGTTAGTTGATTATTCACAGGTTAAGACAGGTCGTTGATTATTCACAGGATGACACATGGCGTTGATTATTCACAGGTTGAGACAGCTCGTTGATTATTCACAGGTTGAGACAGATCGTTGATTATTCACAAGTTGGGACGGGTCGTTGATTATTCACAGGTTGCGACAGGTCGTTGATTATTCAAGGGTTGAGACAGATCGTTGATTATTCACAAGTTGGGACGGGTCGTTGATTATTCACAGGTTGAGACAGGTCGTTGATTATTCACAGGTTGAGACAGGTCACTAATAATTCACAGGATGATACATTGCGTTGATTATTCACAGGATGACACATGGCGTTGATTATTCACAGGTTGAGACAGCTCGTTGATCATTCACAGGTTTTGACAACTCGTTGATTATTCACAGATTGAGACAGCTCGTTGATTATTCACAGATTGAGACAGGTTTTTGACTATTCACAGTTTGAGACATATCTTTGATTATTTACAGGTTTGGGAAAGTCGTTGATTATTAGCAGGTTGAAACAGGACGTTGATTATTAGCGGGTTGACAAAGGTCGTTGATTATTCATAGGATGACACATGGCATTGACAATTCACAGGATAAAACATGGCGTTGAGTATTCACAGGATGATACGTGGCGTTGATTATTCACAGAATGACACATGGCGTTCATAATTCACAGGTTGACACTTGGTGTTGATGTTTCACAGGTTGAGACAGGTTATTGATTATTCACATGTTGAACCATGCAGCTCATTGTTTATTCACAGGTTGAAACATGACGTTGATTATTCACATGTTCAGACAGGTCGTTGATTATTCACAGGATGACACATGACGTTGATTATTCAAAGGTTAGGGAAGGTCGTTGATTATTCACAGGTTGAGACAGGTAGTTGATTATTCACAGGTTGAGACAGATCGTTGATTATTCACAAGTTGGGACGGGTCGTTGATTATTGACAGGTTGAGACAGGTCGTTGATTATTGACAGGTTGAGACGGCTCGTTGATTATTCACAGGTTGAGACAGATCTTCGATTATTCACAAGTTGGGACGGATCGTTGATTTTTCACAGGTTCTTACAGGTTGTTGATTATTCACATAATGACACATGGCAAGGATTTTTCACAGGTTTAGACAGCTCGTTTTTTATTCATAGGTTCTCACAGGTCGTTGATTAAAAGATTCATACAGGTCGTTGATTATTGGCATGATGACACATGACATTAATTATTCACAGAATGACACATGGTGTTGATTATTCACAGGTTGAGACAGCTCGTTGATTATTCAGAGGTTGAGACAGGTCGTTGATAATACGCAGGATGACACATGGCGTTGATTCTTCACAGGACGACATATGGTGTTGATTATTCACAGAATGACACATGACAGTGATTATTCACAGGTTGACACATGACAGTGATTATTCACAGGATGACACATGCCGTGGATTATTCAGATTTAGACAGGTCGTTGTTTATTCACAGGATGACACATGGCGTTGATTATTCACAGATTAAGACAGGTAGTTGATTATTCACAGGATGACACATGGCGTTGATTATTCATAGGTTGAGACAGCTCGTTGATCATTCACAGGTTGAGACAACTCGTTGATTATTCACAGATTGAGATAGCTCGTTGATTATTCACAGATTGAGGCATGTTGTTGACTATTCACAGTTTGAGATATATCTTTGATTATTTACAGGTGTGGTAAAGTCGTTGATTATTAGCAAGTTGAGACAGTTCGTTGATTATTAGCAGGTTGAGACAGGTTGTTGATAATTCACAGGATAAAACATGGCATTGAGTATTCACAGGATGACACGTGGCGTTGATTATTCACAGAATGACACATGGCATTAATAATTCACAGGTTGACACTTGGCGTTGATGTTTCATAGATTGAGACAGGTAATTGATTATTCACATGTTGAACCAGGTCGTTGTTTATTCACAGGTTGACACATGACGTTGATTATTCACATGTTCAGACAGGTCGTTGATTATTCACAGAATTTTACAAAGTGTTAATTTTTTACAGGTTGACACAGGTGGTTGATTTTTCATAGAAATACACAGGGCTTTTATTAAACTCAGGTTGAGACAGTTCGTTAATTATTCACAGCATGATACAGGGAGTCTATTATTCACATAATGAGAGGATGTTTATTATTCACAGGTTTACTCAGGTCGGAAATAATTCACAGGTTCAGACAGGGTGTTTATTAAATACAGGTTGACACAAGTGGTTGATTATTCATAGATTGCAGAGGGCGTTTACTAAACACATTTTGAGACAGGTCGTTGAGTATTCTCATCATGATACATGTAGTGAAACAGGTTTTTTTTCTTCACAAAATTACTCATATCGTTATTTAAACACATCATGAGACAGGTGGATGATTTTTCACAGAATGTCACAGAGGGTTTATTAAACATATCGTGAAGCAGGTCGTTGATTTTCACAGAATGACACAGAGAGTTTATTATTAACAGGTTCAAAAAGGTAGTTGATTATTCACAGAATGATATAAGGTGTTAATTATTCACAGAACGACACAGGTCATGTAACAAACAAGGTAGTTAGTTGTTTTCATTTACAGGTCGTTGATTATTCACAGGTCTTTGATTATACATGATGGTTACATAGTCTGTTTCACTTCTACCCCCCCCCCCCCCCCCCCCCCCACACACACACACCACTTTTTACAGCAATGATGTCCTGTTTTTTTCAGAGATTGTCCTAAGTCTGGTTGATTAAAAATAAAAATATACTGTTTGGCATGTGTACCTGTTATTTTTTTCCAAGTTTGTGATAGCGTTGTACTATGACTGTGTCAAATCATTTATCTCAAACATATTATACAATTACTGTTCCATTGAACTTATGAATCGTCATATTGTAGTTAAAAGTTAATTTATCTATAACGTTTGGTTCTGAATTTGTAAAAGTAGATATATAAAATGTAATTTTTGTAAGCAGGCAGACCTTTTCTTATATTTGTATTCATAAACCTCCAATGTCTGTTGAGCAGTGTAGTTGTTATGCTTTTGAATACCCTATGTGGTTATCTTTTCAGTGCAAGATCATGTATCAAGATTACAGTCCTGTAAACAGTTCATTATACATTCATTTTTATACATACGTACTTCAGAAATGACAGCAAAGGCTTTTGTGTTTACTGTACCTTGATATGTCAAAAAAAGAATATGAAATACAAATCTCGTCATATCTATGCATAACATACACCTATAATTATTTAACATAATACGTTTTATACGTTCTATTAAAGTATCAATGCCCCTTTTACAAGAACAATGCAAGGAACTATGCACATGAAAGGAACTGAACTTTAAAGTCATTGTATATTCATCAATAAATAATAAAATGTAGAATGTATGCATAACTTTAGTCAGGATTATGTACACAAAGAAAATGAAAGGTTTTTTTTATCATGTAGAAATTTCCCAGGAGTTTCAAAGTATAACAGTTGTAACGATAAAACGTTTCTTATTTCACAGCTCTTCATTATCAAAATCCTTACACACATTTCAAAACTGTTAAGCAATCAATCAATATATAAATGCTATTTATATCACAGTGAACGAACAAAACAGGTGATCTAATTACATAATCAGTGAATAATTATATTTTTCAACAAATATTGAGTATGTATTCTTTCTCTCTTTATAAAGATTATTATTAAATATAATTTTTTCAGACCCTTCAATATACTTGTCAAAAACTTAGCCATCGGTTGAAATTATACGTCACTACATTTTCAAATCTCTGCCACGATCCTTGTCAGTGCTTGTAAATACACCCTGCTACAATTTAATATCGACGTCAGGAACCTGGTAAGTGCTTGTAAATACACCCTGCTACAATTTAATATCGACGTCAGGAACCTGGTAAGTGCTTGTAAATACACCCTGCTACATTTTAATATCAAAGTCAGGAACCTGGTAAGTGCTTGTAAATACACCCTGCTACATTTTAATATCGACGTCAGGAACCTGGTAAGTGCTTGTAAATACACCCTGCTACATTTTGATATCGAAGTCAGGAACCTGGTAAGTGCTTGTAAATACACCCTGCTACATTTTAATATTGAAGTCAGGAACGTGGTAAGTTCTTGTAATTATACCCTGCTACATTTTGATATCGAAGTCAGGAACCTGGTAAGTGCTTGTAAATACACCCTGCTACATTTTAATATTGAAGTCAGGAACGTGGTAAGTTCTTGTAAATACACCCTGCTACATTTTAATATCGAAGTCAGGAACCTGGTAAGTGCTTGTAAATACACCCTGCTACATTTTAATATCGACGTCAGGAACCTGGTAAGTGCTTGTAAATACACCCTGCTACATTTTGATATCGAAGTCAGGAACCTGGTAAGTGCTTGTAAATACACCCTGCTACATTTTAATATTGAAGTCAGGAACGTGGTAAGTTCTTGTAATTATACCCTGCTTCATTTTAACATCGAAGTCAGGAACCTGGATATTGCTTGTAATTATACCCTGATACAATTTAATATCGCAGTCAGGAACCTGATCAGTGCGTGTTATTATACCCTGTTACATTTTAATATCGAAGTCAGGAACCTGTGCAGTTCTTGTATACATACCCTGATACAATTTAATATCGCAGTCAGGAACCTGGTTAGTGCTTGTAATTATACCCTGCTACATTTTAAAACCGAAGTCAGGAACATGGTAAGTTCTTTTAATTATACCCCAATACATTTTAAAATCGAAGTCAGGAACCTGGTCAGTGCTTGAAATTATACCCCGCTACATTTTAATATCGCTGTCAGGAACCTGATCAGTGCTTTCATTTATACCCTGCTACATTTTAAAATCGAAGTCAGGAACCTGATCAGTGCTTGAAATTATACCCCGCTACATTTTGATATCGAAGTCAGGAACCTAATCAGTGCTTGTATGTATACTCTGCTACATTTTAATATGTCAGTCACAAATCTGGGCAGTGCTTGTAATTATACCCTGCTATATTTTAGTATGGCAGTCAGGAACCTGGTCAGTGCTTTCAATTATTCCCTGCTACATTTCATTATGTCAGTCAGGGACCTGGTCAGTGCTTGAAATTATTCACCGCTACATTTTAATATCGCAGTCAGAAACCTTGGCAGTGCTTGTAAGTATACTCTGCTACATTTTAATATCGCAGTCAGGAAACTGGTCAGTCCTTTCAATTATTCACTGCTACATTTCATTATGTCAGTCAAGGACCTGGTCAGTGCTTGAAAGTATTCAGCGCTACATTTTAATATCGCAGTCGGGAAACTGGTCAGTGCTTTTAAATACACCATGCTTCATTTAAATATCGCAGTCAGGAACCTGGATAGTTCTTGTAATTATACCCTGCTAAATTTTAATATCGAAGTCAGGAACCTGGTCAGTGCTTGAAATTATACCCTGCAATATTCTTATATCGAAGTCAGGAACCTGGTCAATGCTTGTAATTATTCACTGCTACATTTTAGTATCGCAGTCAGGAACCTGATCAGTGCTTTCAATTATACCCTGCTACATTTTAATATCGCAGTCAGGAACTTTGGCAGTGCTTGTATGTATACTCTGCTACATTTTAATATGTCAGTCACAAATCTGGGCAGTGCTTGTAATTATACCCTGCTACATTTTAGTATGGCAGTCAGGAACCTGATCAATGCTTTCAATTAATCCCTGCTACTTTTAATATCGCAGTCAGGAACCTGGTCAATTCTTGTAATTATTCACCGCTACATTTTAATATCGCAGTCAGGAAACTGGTCAGTGATTTCAATTATACCCTGCTTGAATTTTTAAGTAATTACTTTTTTTTGAATTTTTAACTTACTTTTATTGGTTATTTTAGATTTTTTTTTAGCAATATATTTGATGTTTGTACCTACTTTTATTGGTACTAATTCAATATCTCCTTAATTTTATCATGCTCATTATATATGAATTTTATTGTTTATCAATGCTATATTTTTAAAATCTGTTAGTTTTAGAAGTTTTTAAAATGGGTTTTCATTTTTATTATTAATACTTATATATGTAAATGGATATATGTTGTAAAGCGCTTAGGGTAATTTGATATTATGTAATGCACTGTTATAAATACTGTATATATAACCTGGGTATTGCTTGAAGTTATACCCCGCTACATTTTAGTATGGAAGTCAGGAAACCTAATCACTGCTTGTATTTTTACCCTGCTACATTTTAGTATGGAAGTCAGGAACCTGATCACTGCTTGTAATTATACCCTGCTACATTTTAGTATGGAAGTCAGGAACCTAATCACTGCTTGTAATTATACCCTGCTACATTTTAGTATGGAAGTCAGGAACCTAATCACTGCTTGTAATTATACCCTGCTACATATTAGTATGGAAGTCAGGAACCTGGTCACTGCTTGTAATTATACCCTGCTACATTTTAGTATCGCAGTCCGGAACCTGGTCACTGCTTGTAATTATACCCTGCTACATTTTAGTATGGAAGTCAGGAACCTGGTCACTGCTTGTAATTATACCCTGCTACATTTTAGTATCGCAGTCAGGAACCTGGTCACTGCTTGTAATTATACCCTGCTATATTTTAGTATCGCAGTCAGGAATCTAATCACTGCTTGTAATTATACCCTGCTACATTTTAGTATCGCAGTCAGGAACCTGGTCACTGATTGTAATTATACCCTGCTACATTTTAGTATCGCAGTCAGGATCTAATCAGTGCTAGTAATTTTAACCAGCTACATTTTAATATCGAAATAAGGAGCCTTGGCAGTGCTTGCAATTATAACCCGTGGTTTTAACAATACTCCGCTTCATTTTAACATGTCAAACTCGAACCTGGCACTTGGTCTTAATTATACCCCTCTCCATTTAAACATGGCAGACTGTCACCTTGTTTGTAGTTTAAATAATACCAAGCTTCCTTTTAACACGAACCTGGCCAAATACTTCTTTCAACATGTAAAACTTGAACCTGGCATGTGGTTTGAATATTACCCCGCTTCCTTTTCACATGTACAACTGGCTCCTGGTATGTGATTTTAATCATAGCCCGCTTCCTCTAAACATGAAAGACTGGCATCTAGTTTTTGGTTTTAATGTTTTAATCATACTTCGTTATGATATGTCAAAATGGAACCTGACATCTGGTTTTAATAAAACTCTGCTTCATTTAAACATATCAAACTGGCACCTGCTACGAGGTTTTAATAAAACTTCACTTTCTTTTAACATGTCAAACAGGAAACTTGCATGCGGTTTTAATTACACCCCGCTTCTTTTAAACATGACAAACTGGCACCTGCCATGCGGTTTTAATCGTACCCCGCTTCGTTATAATATGTCAAACTGGAACCTGACCTCTGGTTTTAATAAAACCCCGCTTCTTTTTAACATGACAGACTGGTACCTGGTACGTGGTTTGAATAAAACTCCACTTTCTTTTAACATGTCAAACAGGAAACATGCATGCAGTTTTAATTACACCCCGCTTCTTTTAAACGTGACAGAATGGCACCTGGTATATGATATTAATCATACCCCGCTTCGTTATAATATGTCAAAATGGAACCTGATATCTGGTTTTAATTAAACTCGACTTCATTTTTACATGTCAGACTGGCACCTAAACAGGTTTTACTGATAACCCGCTTCATTTTAACATGTCAAACTGGCACCTAAACAGGTTTTACTGATAACCCGCTTCATTTCAACATGTCAAACTGGCACCTAAAAAGGTTTTACTGATAACCCGCTTCATTTTAACATGTCAAACTGGCAACTGGCATATGGAATTAATCACACACTGCTTCATTTTTATATATCAAACTGGCAACTGGCATATGGAATTCATCATACAATGCTTAATTTTTATATATCAAACTGGCACCTGGTCAATAGTTGTAATCATATCTAGCAACATTATATGCCAGTTAGGAATCTGACCATCGGGTGAAGCTATACCCTGTTATATTTTAAGATGTATGTCGGGAACTTATTTATAGCTTGTATTTACACATCTTTTCATTTTGATATGCCTGTCAGGGTCATAATCAATGCATGTTATTTTATCCCGCCACATTTTTATATATGACAGTCTGATATATTTTGATATGTCTGCCAGGAACCTGGTCTTTGAATGTAGATATAACCCTATATTCTTTAATATATCAGTTATTACCCTGGTCAGTAGTTAGAAAATACACCAAGATAATTGTGTACGTATCAGCTAGAAAGCTGATCAGAGGTTGAACATATACAAAGATATTTGTTCATATCTGTAATAGTTATGAAGCTGGTCAGTAGCTGAAAATAAACCACGATAGTTTATTTTATATGTCACTCAGGAATATGGCAAGTGGTTGTAATTATACACCTCTTCAATGTCAGATGCAAGTTAGGAATATAGTAAGCTATTGTTAGTAACATAACACTACTATCTTTATATAGCTGTCAGTACCTTGGTCAGTGATAGTAATTATGCATCTCTACAATTCAATATGACGGGTCTCTCTTTAGTATCGAAATGTATTTAATGGTATTATTTAGCAAATGCAAAAAAAGTTGCATCAATTTAAATGTTAATTTCAATATAACTGTCAAAAATAAAGTCACAAAAATACTGAACTTCTAGGAAAAGTAAAAGAAGAAAGTGCCCAATGAAATGGCAAATTCACAAACGAATGGGTAACATGGCAAGTGATTGTTATCACATATTTCTGTAACTCGTCTAGTAGAAACCTTCTCATTGGTTTGAGTGATTGTTATCACATATTGCTGTAACTCGTCTAGTAGAAACCTTCTCATTGGTTTGCTGTAACTCGTCTAGTAGAAACCTTCTCATTGGTTTGCTGTAACTCGTCTAGTAGAAACCTTCTCATTGGTTTGATTGGACCTTGTTTTATTTGAATAAAACTTTTATGAATTAGTGGTTGCACATGTAAATCAGCTTAATTCTTGTCTGTCTATCAGAAACTTACTCGATAATGAGTATACCGTAATACTGTTACATTTTGAGATGTCTGTGATAAACGGACGAGTGGTTGTGTGTGTTGATGGTTGAAGTGATGTTTTAGTGCTTTCGGAAATTCGATATTGTGATAATTAAGAGCTCTGAACAAATGTTTTGTGGTAAAAAAGGGGATATTACTAAAACTAGCGAGTTCAAAACAAATTTAGAATAAGAAAGTCTATAAAAAATGACAAAATAAAACGGTATCAATCAATAGAAGAAGCGAAAAACAACTGATATCTTAACATAGACAATTTGGTGTGATAAAGAGCTTGATACATAGATGTGTCGTAATTCACAGCTTTGTATATGGCTTAATATATATGTTTTTATGGTGATTTAGGTCTCAACATAAACGTTTTTTGGTGATATAGAGATTCATATTTAGGATTTGTTGTAATCTAGAGCTTTATATTGACGATTTGTGGTAATTCAGAGCTTTGCGATAAGTTTAATACTAGATAAATCACACAATCCATTTAGTTCTATGCTATAATCTTAAAATATTTGAATAAAGAAAAATAAAATAAGTTATGTTATTGTTTCATTGATACGAATATTCGTTTTTGTTGAATTCCTTTTTCAGTTAAGGCGTATAAAATCTTTCTGTTTGAACCCGTCGACCCGGAACTTATAAATAATAGGTAAAATGTATTATGTGAAAAACAAAAGGGCATTGAATGGTGTACTTTTTTATCAACATCATTGTCCTATATAAGTTATATCAACAGAAAAGCCAGGACATTTTTTTTTTTATCTAAATCTCACTTCCTATTGTTGACATGAATATCAATAATGTGGTCATTTTTCTAAATTTCCTGTTTACAAAACTTTGAATTATTCGAAACACTAAGGATTTTCTTATCCCAGGCATATATTACTTAGCCGTATTTGTCACAACTTTTTGGAATTTTGGATCCTCAATGCTCTTCAACTTTGTACTTGTTTGACTTTATAAATATTTTGATATGAGCGTCACTGATGAGTCTTATGTAGACGAAACTCGCGTCTGGCGTACTTAATTATAATCCTGGTACCTTTGATAACTTTTCCTACATATTGAATGCCAATGATTTTTGTGATTTTACTTTTCTTATAAAACATTTACACATTATAAAAACTGCACATATACATTTAAAGAATATGATAATAATTTTATTTTAAAAAAATACCAAAGCAGATTTTGTAAGTGTTAAATTATACATTTTCATCACTAAATAAAAATACAAATACAAATTTATCGTCATGTGACATAATATAAAAATCATATAATTAATAATCAACTATTGCATTTCAACATGTCGACAACAGAATAACCACGGACACATCTCGCGAACGTACGACAGAATACTAGGACACCACTAACAAAGTATAAACTCCACGTCACTTGAAAGTATCAATGCCCCAAAAAGTTGTTTTTTATTATAATATTATTATGTATGTATGTCCCTGTCCTACGTGTTCATGTGTTTATTTGTACTGTTTTCCTTTCACGTTAAACTTAAAATCACAAGAATACTGAACTCCTAGGAATGTTGTCATTTTAGCGGGATTTGTTTAACATTGCCATTCAAGCAGGAGATTTAGATAGTCATAAAAGCAGATTCAACCGGTTTTATTTTCTTGAAATGCACTGTATCAAGTCCGATTTTCCTGTTATGAGTGATGTGTTTACCTCAGTTTTGTTTTGTTACCCGGATTTGTTTTCGCATAATCGATTTATTACTTTTGAACAGCGGTAAAAGACTGTTGCCTTTATTTATGTTATCACAGGCAAATTTATAAAAAAAAACAACTTAGTTTTGTTTTTTGTAGAGACAAACACAAAAATATAATTTAGGATGAGCTAGCAATGGTGTTATAGTATGTATTTTCTAACTATGACAATGAGTCTACAGTATTCGTATTATCATCTGATTAACTCCTGCCGATTATAAGGTGCACATTCTTTTCTCTTAAAATCTTTTTGTTTAAACTCGTTATGGCTTTCTTACTATATACTTAATCTAAATATGACACATAAAACCAATGGTGAATTTTCAAATTAAGAAGGCTTTTATATATTTTGTTTTGTTTTAAATGGCGGGTAAATGTGTATATTACTGTGTTGCTGTATATCGGACCCGGACTTTTAAAACTATGTTTTACTGTGCATATTGCTGTAGGTTTGTTTTTCTACATTGACCAGAGATATACATGGTATAAGAGGAGAGTTGAGATCTTACCAAACTTGTTTAACCCCGCCGCATTTCAGCGCCTATCTAAACTCAGGAGCCTCTGGCATTGAAATATTTTTAATTGTAGTTCATTTATATGTTTTGGAGTTTAGTTTGACGTCTATTAACACTGAATAAGTAAACTTTTGTCTTTTAGGGGCCAGCTGAAGCAATACTCGGGTGCGAAATTTTCTCACTGTGGTGAAGATTCATTGATAGCCTTTGGCAGTTTTCTGATCTTTGGTCGTGTTGTTGTCTCTTTGACACATTCCCCATTTTCATTTCCATTGTCAATTCTATTTCATATTCCTAAGTGTAGTTGCGAAGACATACATTTAAGCCTGCAGAATAAGTTTAATAATACGCATGTTATAAAATCTTTTGCTCTTTTGAACAGAAATAAAGTGGTGCTCAAGATAGTGAATAAATGTCCTGCAAAGAAAGAAAATAAAGACAAATTTGTATCGATATCGGATTTGACCTGGAACTTGTAAACTATTTGTAATATAAACACAAAAGGACCTTGCATGGTGTGACTTTCAATCATCACCATTGGCCTTAATAAGAAATGTATATAGTTGAACTCATTGGTTCTTTTTTTTTTATGGCATACCAGCTTACTGAGCCATGTTATTTTAGTAGTGAAGATTATAAAACATTTCATCTATTATCAATGTAAAGTTATCTCATGCCTTAAAAAATGGAAAACAACACGTTTAATAATTTTTTGCGTTCGAAGCGCTTTTTGGAATTTACCTTAATCAGGAACGCTCAAAGCCAAACATTTGAAATCTGAAGATGGATAAGTACCGAAAATCGTCGAAGAGCTATATATCAAAAAAGTACCTTAAATAATCGCCAAATTCATCTAAAGCCAATTTTGCCTGAGGGATTTGAAACTTTAGTTTTGTAATAGTTTCAAAATTTATAAACGGACAATTATTGACTCTTACCTATATATCATTTTACATATGATTCTAAACTTCTATCTAACTTATATCATGTAAATGTAAGTGTTTGCAAAGTCTATCATCTTGAATATGTGCGTATATGAGTATATTTAAAGATGTGTTGGCCTAGGTTTTCAATCATATGCTTTCACTAGTATTGCCTATCAAATTGAACAGATTACTAGTAATCCAAATAAATTATCATATGACAATATTAGATACGAAACAGTTAGATCAATCTATAATTATTAATAATGAACTGATAATAAGTAAGTTGTATTGCTCTTACAAATAATTAAATTGCTGTTAATAGCATCTGGTTGTAACACGTTTCCGGTTTGTTTCGTCATTGTAAAGATAATGATAGTCATTGATTAATTGCTCGGTGTTTAAATTGTCCGTTACGTTAAAAATCTAATGCATAGAAATATGTAAATGAACACATTGAATTGGAGTTATACAAACGGCTTTGTTATTGTAAAACAATAGTTAATGTCTATATTTTAAATTGACTGATTTTCGATTGTTGAAGACGAGTGAACATTATTTCATTCATATTTAGGATAAATGCTGGCCAACATAAACATGTTTGTAATATTTTATAGAATGTATTACACACGAATAGATATTCTATATATAAACAGAGCGGATATCACCCGACTGCTCGGTTTTGACGAAACGCTTGTTTGTCATACAGAATTGTAATGCATGTATCTATGATAAATGTACTGACATAAACATATAAATATGCTTCATAGTATCTTAAAATAAGAGAAAACAAATAAGCACGTTACTTTTGTTTTAAATTGATTGAAACAGAGGCATCTTTCACTTCATGGTAGATTACTGTTATATCATCTCTACTGATGTTAACATTATGGTTAACACTTACAGTGCAGACTATATACTGATGTTAACATTATGGTAAACACTTACAGTGCAGACTATACCTTCTAAGTACTCTACTGATGTTAACATTATGGTTAACACTTACAGTGCAGACTCTCTACTGATGTTAACATTATGGTTAACACTTACAGTGCAGACTATATACTGATGTTTAAATTATGGTTTACACTTACAGTGCAGACTATACCTTCTAAGTTAACATTATGGTAAACACTTACAGTGCAGACTATACCTTCTAAGTTAACATTATGGTAAACACTTACAGTGCAGACTATACCTTCTAAGTTAACATTATGGTAAACACTTACAGTGCAGACTATACCTTATAAGTTAACATTATGGTAAACACTTACAGTGCAGACTATACCTTCTAAGTTAACATTATGGTAAACACTTACAGTGCAGACTATACCTTCTAAGTTAACATTATGGTAAACACTTACAGTGCAGACTATACCTTCTAAGTACTATTACAAATTAAGAAAACATGTATTAATTTTCTATGGAATTTTAAAACTCATTTTGTGGCATATCAAACAATTATTTTAGAAAAATCTCAATCTGGTATGCATTTTCCAGACATAATAAAATAGAGAATGAGAATTGAAACACATCAACCTTACCAAAGAGCAGAGAACAGCCGAAGTCCACTAACGGGTCTTCAATACAGCGAGAAAATCCCGCATCCGGAGATGGTTCCTAAACAAACATGTGTACTAGTTCAGCGAAAATGGAAGTCATACTAAACTCCGAAATATATAAAAGAAACTAAAATTGAAAATCATACAATGCTAACGACACAGAAATTAACAAAAAATAGGTCACCGAACGCCCTTCAACAATTAGCAAAGTCCATACCGCATAGTCAGCTTTAAAATGCCCTGAAAGAACAACTATTAAACCATTTAAACGAGAAAACTAACGGCCTTACTTATGTACAAAAAATGAACAATTGATTAATTATGTAACACGTCAAACAACGACAACCACCGAATTACAGGTTTCTGACTTGAGTTTATTTCCTATCATAGTATGCCTGGTTGACGGTGGTTTCGTACGAGGAAGCTATTGAACAAAGGCCTTTACTTGTCATTCGTTGTATAACGGACACAATCATTAATTGGTTGGAAGTTATAATATATTTGTATAGATGACGACGGATATGCTTTTCTTGGTGTGGCCTATTTAGACAATTGAGTTATCCCAAAACGAAACTTATAACCTACGTTTTATTTGCAATAACTAACAAGACGTAATGAGGTTAGATTGTTAATGAGACAATTATTAATCACTAATAAATGAATGTAGCGTTATTGGCAACTGTTCAATCTTTAACAATGAGAAAAAAACATACCGTTACATTTTAATGCTGTGTTTCAGGTGTGTCGTAGTTCTTTTATATTTGATGCGTTTCCCTCAGTTTTAGTTTGTAACTCGCATTCTTTTTTCTCTATTGATTTATGAATTTCGAACAGCGTTATACTACTGTTGCCTTAATTTAGTTGGATGTGAAAGCTCAACACAAAACATTTGCAATAATTCAAAAGAGAAAACCAACAGCTTGATATGAAATAAAACAATACACCAAAAACATATGACAAACAGGAACCAAGGTAAACCACTGAACTACAAGCACCTGATTTCAGACCGGCTCATAAAGAATATGTCGGGGTTTAACATGTATGAGAGCTCTCAACTCTCTCCTAATCTAGGACATTGTGTTGTCCTTTGTAGTACGAACCATACTTGAATATGTGAATAAACCAATTAGAATAAGGAGATCATGGTTAATAACCATGTTTAAAGTTATAGATAATGGTTTTTCTATCGTATAATCGAATAATCATATAAAAGTCTGAACATGAAAATCCCACATCAAGAGCCAGGCTTAAATGGTCATTAAACCAACCTGCACTTGTTCAGTGAATATAGACGTCATACTAAACTCCAAAACATATATAAAAAAGTTAAAGCCCACAAATACTGAACTCCGTGAACAATTCTAAACGGAAAGTCACTAAACAAATTGCAAAATCAAAGCTCAAACGCATCAAAGGAATAGACAACAACTGTCATACTCTTGATTTAGGAAGGCCCATTAATGCGGCGGAGTTAAGAATGCTTTGTGAGATCTCCTACTATACCTCTAGCTAATGTAGAACAACAAAAAATCAATACAGTAAACTCAGTATGAAAGAAGTATGAGTCCGACGTCGGTACTGAAAAAATAAACTAGGCAAATAATAATGATAAATGAATTAACAAAGGACTTTATAAATCATTATCGAGTAACAATAGAAATATTACTGGACCTCCATAGAGCAAGGCACAAATGAATGCAAGGGGTGAGTGAAAAGGTTAAAGTCACTTTGTAAATAATTTTTGTTATTTTAATTTTTTTGTAAGTAATTTATTGTTTAAACTTTGTTTGTGAAAGGGGATGCTTTAATTTTCTTTCTTTCTTTTTTTAAAAGGACAAATAATTTTACTAACAAATTTTTACCTAATCACAATGATCGTTTTCTCATTTTTGGATGGCAAGTGTTTCATAAACTAAAAAATATCATAAAAAATATCATACCCCCCTGTTTTCCAATTTGTTTCAAAAGTTGAAATGTGCGTCTACGACAATCCTTGGAATTTCAGTCCAATACACGGAGGAAAGGATTGTTTCTAAATTCAACTTAAATGTATCTATTATGGGACACTTTTAAAAATAAACTCCACGTGCACAATAACTATGAAACGAATCAAATGTTTAATTAACTTTGAATTTTAATCGGGAATATAATGACCTAACACAGGTCATTATTTTATTCCTTGAGTAAAGCAAATTTCATTGGTACTTGGTATCGTTCGAGTTGATTTTTCAAAAGAAAGAACTATCGTTTTGAAAGAAAATAAGCAGATATATATATATAAAAATGAACTAGTGAACAACAAAGAAAATAATGTGCACTGAGAAAATACTATGATCCCATTAATAATTCATTGAAGTAATATCTATAGCTTTTTTAAATAACTATTGAATTTCTTTTTCAATACCGATATTTTATATCTCCATTAAAATGATTTATTGATTTCTTTGATTGTTCAACATTTATAAAGAGAAGTTAAAGGTAATGAATTACATGATTGTCTATGTTTGTATACGCCACGTTACCTTAACGGCGCTTGTTAATCGTATTTCTTGATATTTATGTATTGTTTTGTCAAATATATCTTCAACTGTTGAAGTCATTAAACATATTTGGCTGTCAAATATTCGGCTTTGAGCGTTCCTGATTAAGGTAAATCAAGAAAAGCGTTCGGACGCGTGAAATTTAGAATGTGTTTATTTCATACATTTTTATCTTATTTTGAAATATAGAATACTTGAACAGAGTCCAGAATTATTGTTTTGTTTACAACTATTTTTCACACGAACCTGTTTATTTGATTTTACGAATAATTAGTGAAACACAAATGATGTTTTTATTAGTTCTTTCGAGAAAAAGTACTTTAGAAATATGAAATTAGAAACAACATAATGTGCAAAAAAATTCAACTGATCTAAAAGCTGCATAAATTATATTGCACAAAACAAATCACAATTAACCTAAGTTTCCAAAACCAATGTTCTGTGAGAGTTCATTTCGAATAACAACTTTTGACTTAAACTCTCCATACGTTTGCTAATACCTGGATGGACCAACCTGATATAATAAAACTATTGTCAGTATTTGCTAATAATTGTAGGTTTGTGTGAAGCAGATACATTTATTTGAAGGCCGTATGGTGACCTATAGTTGTTAATGTCTGTGTCATTTTGGTCTCTTGTAGACAGTTGTCTCATTGGCAATCATACCAACTCTTCTTTTTTTTTATATAAATGTAGGAATTATGTATCCAATGATATCAGTAAAATATTCATTTGGTATTAAAGAATATTCATAACACTAAAGAAATGTTCAAGGGACTAGTCAGATTAAATGAACTCATTTGGTGGGATTCTTGATAAGATTCCCCTTATATTTGACTTTGTTCACATGTAACCAGTTTGTTCGAGTTAAAATTTGTATTATTGTAGACTCAAACCCCAGTTAGTTTGAAAATATGATACGTCTGCCTCCGAGTCCAAACTTAAATGTAGACTTCTTTTCTCGTTTATAACTGTAAATTACTTGAAACTACGAACGAACCTTCTAAGAAATTTCCCTGGATTTTTTAATTGTGATTTTACTTTTTTGTAATCCTATCCATCCGTTTAAAACCGTTAAAGGACTAATGATCTTCAAACACTATTCGACATACAGGTTTATGGACAGGTTGTATGTATTTCTATGGTGGACAATCGCCATTTAAAAGTTTACTTGTTCTTGTACTGCTTTGAATCATAGTGTTTGACCGAACGGAGTAAAACCCAATCTTAATTTGATTGATAAATTCAAACACTTACCGCTGTATTGATTTATTTTTCCTTCAAATAATCATGATTTTTCTAAATATATTGCCGAAATTTACATAAAGCAATAACACTGAATCAATCAAATATAAACGATAATAACTGTTGTTTCTTTAATTTTAATATTTCAGTTTAAACACAATTCGACAAATGGAACGATGTTTCGTGTCCTATTGTTAATTTTCATTTTGTAGACGGTGATTATAAAAAAGAAGATGTGGTATGATTACCAATGAGACAACTGTCCACAAGAGACCAAAATGACACAGACATTTTGATGTTTATTTGGCACCATCTTACAGTGTTTATGGATCCCAACTTATTTGCTATGTAGTACTACGTGTTTGTTGTGACGTTTTAAATTTCAATGAATATGAATTCTGTAGTCCTAATAAATTATCAATTCAGGGATTTCGTTACCACAAATAACTTTAAAAATTTGCTAAATTAATTTTATAGAAACAAATATTTTGTTTAAAACTATCGTCGTACCTTGAAAAAAGGGAATTTTAAACGGAATAGCACATGCTTATATTTACTGAAATGTTGTTAACCGAGCACATCGATTGTATTAAATGCATACAAAATAGCAATACTTTTAATAAAACATTAAAACTACACAATGAAGAAATAGCTAGAAGACAACATACAACTTAAAGAGTTAGGTTCAAAACCCTAACGAAAAATAAAAAAAAAACACGTTTAATAATTTCATGCGTCCAATGCGCTTTTCTTGTTTTACTTTCATCAGGAACGCTCAAAGCCAAACATTTGAAATCCGAGGATGTGTAAGTACCGAGACCGTTGAAGAGCTATATGTCAAAATTAAATACCGAAGTTGAACTTGAGCAGTTTTTATATCTACACGACAGTACTCTATACTTAATGGCTTGAGTAGAGTGTATGTGTACACAGCGGTACTCTATACTTCGTGGCTGGAGCAGGTTTTATGTGTACACAACGGTACTCTATACTTCGTTGCTTAAGCAGGTTTTATGTGTACACAACGGTACTCTATACTTCGTTGTTTGAGCAGGTTTTATGTGTACACAGCGGTACTCTATACGTCGTTGTTTGAGCAGGTTTTATGTGTACACAGCGGTACTCTATACTTCGTTGTTTGAGCAGGTTTTATGTGTACACAACGGTACTATATACTTCGTTGCTTGAGCAGGTTTTATGTGTACACAACGGTACTCTATACTTCGTTGCTTGAGCAGGTTTTATGTGTACACAACGGTACTCTATACTTCGTTGTTTGAGCAGGTTTTATGTGTACACAGCGGTACTCTATACTTCGTGGCTTGAACAGGTTTTATGTGTACACAACGGTTCTCTATACCTCGTTGCTTGAGCAGGTTTTATGTGTACACAACCTTACTCTATAATTCGTTATTTGAGCAGGTTTTATGTGTACAAAGCGGTACTCTATAATTCGTGGCTTGAGCAGGTTTTATGTGTACAAAACGGTACTCTATACGTCGTTGCTTGAGCAGGTTTTATGTGTACAAAACGGTACTCTATACTTCATTGCTTGAGCAGGTTTTATATGTACACGAAGGTACTCTATACATAGAGACTTGAATATACTTTATGTAGTGGGTTGCTTTAATAATTGGAAAAGTGAATATGAACCAAGTTACAAAAGCTGAGGGACAAAAGTAACGTTCCTTAACATTACGGTTGAGAATTATGTATCAGACTACACATTTTCGTAATGAATAGTCTAGTGAATATGTTATAATTCTAGATAATACCAGGAGCTAGCGAATTCGTGGCACCTACTTTACAACACTACTATAACTCTGTAAGGTACACTGCATGATAAATTTGAGGTTCAGTTTTTGATGAATTTTCTAGTACGGCTTTTTCCTAAAGTTTTCGTAGATTTTACTGTATTCTCTTGACTCATCATCTGTTGATATATAGCACTAGAGGATCCAAGTGAAGGGTTCCAGGTGTTGGACATCATCTGTTGATATATAGCACTAGCGGATCCATGGGGAGAGGGTTCAAGTGGTTGGACATCATCTGTTGATATATAGCACAAGCGGATCCATGGGTAAGGGTTCCGGGGGTTGGACATCATCTGTTGATATATAGCACTAGAGAATCCAAGGGAATGAGGGTTCCAGGGGTTGGAGCACTCTTGTTTACGTTCAATGCATTTATATTTGAACATATAAAACTCCACTGTCTTCTCCCCTTATCCTGAGTAGGGAACCCCTTTTACAAATAGCTGAATCTACGCCTGTACAATACCAAATACTGCACATCTAAGTATGTTTCCTATGTTTGAATGACGTGCATAATGGCAAATTATACAATCAAATTGTTCAGTCTCTATAAAAATATGTGCAATTTTAGTTTCTTAAATGTAAGGCAAATAGGTACAAATAAGTTACTCATTGGAATTTAGGTACGGACACGTTGGCTGTATTCTTCTACCTAATATATTGACGTCCAGTTACATACTTAAGTACGGATACATTGGTTGTATAGTGCTATCCTTCATATTGAAGTCTAGTTCCATACTTACATCTGTTGTTATTAATTGGTTCTCCTTCTTATGTTTCAACGTAAAGTTCATAAATCCTACTATATACTACACTTTGTGTGAGAATCGATATCGAGTGTTTAATTTTCATTAAATATGAATGTAATTGTATTGATTTTTGTTTACTAATTAGTTTGCTATTAATTAGTATTGAAATGTGCATTGTTATTAAATGTTATATCAGTATTTAGTTCAAATATAATCTTAAATCAATCCTAGTTCTATCTTATTCATTCAAATGTGACGTCATTTTTCATTTTTTGATGATCTGTTTTACAAATTCAAATGTGGCGTAATTTTTTTGTCATTTTTTACAATTTCAAATATGACGTCACTTGACGTTGAGGTTTTAACTTATTCTGATGTGTCTATTTTTTTGTGATGCATTTTTTCGGGTTATGTAATGTATTTCGGTTGTTTCCTGTAATTAGTTAATACTTCAGTTTTATCATATATCTTTTGTATAGTCATTTTATAAAATTTACTGTTTGCAAAAGTATAAATTATTCTAAATAATAGGGATGTTCTGGTACCTAACAGAAAACCCTGGCCGTTTTTGGCACAACTTTTTTGAACTGTTGGTCCTCAATGCTGTTCAAATTTGTACTTGTTTCGGCTTTCAAACTTTTGTACCTGGGCGTCACTAGTAAGTCTTGTGTGGACAAAATGCACTTCTGGCGTATTAAAATTTTAAACTTGTTGCCTTTTGTTAGCTATTATGCGTGTGTTTCTTTGTCAATTGTGTTCTCCTATTTATTTATATTGTAGTCCTGTAATGTTGTGTTGTAATTTTAATGTTATATTTCACATGGCCATAAAAGAGGGAGGTTTGGCATGCCACAAAACCAGGTTCAATCCACCATTTTTTCCTTTAAAAATGTCCTGTACCAAG
Source organism: Mytilus edulis (assembly GCF_963676685.1). Taxonomy (NCBI): domain Eukaryota; kingdom Metazoa; phylum Mollusca; class Bivalvia; order Mytilida; family Mytilidae; genus Mytilus; species Mytilus edulis. The sequence continues at coordinate 107,991,208 of NC_092345.1, read as the reverse complement.
TCAGGAATATGGCCATTGTTATATTATAGTTCGTTTCTGTGTGTGTTACATTTTAACGTTGTGTTTCCTTTGTGTCGTTTGTTTTCTCTTATTTTTGAGTGTGAATTCACATTACTATAAGACGTGTCACGGTACTTATCTATCCCAAATTCATGTATTTGGTTTTGATGTTATATCTTTTATTCTCATAGGATTTTGTCTAATTCTTAGTGCGTTTCTGTGTGTGTTACATTTTGTGTCGTTGTTCTCCTCTTATATTGAATGCGTTTTAGTTTTAGTTTGTTACACCGTCCATGGATTTATGAGTTTTGAACAGCGGTATACTATTGTTGCCTTTTTTTGTTTAAGTTACAGATCGGTGTTACTTGAGTATGATTTTAATAAATTAAAACTAAGAAATTCCATATGTTGATACATTTATATTATATATCAGTTCTCGATAGAGATTTGACTGTTTGCTACACTGCATGGTATATTTTGAGATGCCAGAGTTTCAGTATTGGTTATAGACTTTATTGTAAATTACACTGCATGATAGATTTTGAGATACCATAGTTTTAGTTTTGATTATAGACTTTCTTGTATGTTAAAATAGAGAATGGAAATGGGAATGTGTGAAAGAGACAAAAAACAAGATCACAGAGTAGACTACAGCCGAAGGGCAACAATGTGATGCCAGAGTTTCAGTTGTAGGTATATACGTTATTGTTTGTTACACTGCATGATATATTTTGAGATGTCAGAGTTTCAGTTTTGGTTAAAGACTTTATTGTTTGTTACGCTTCATGATATATTTTGAGAAGTCAGAGTTTCAGTTTTGGTTAAAGACTTTATTGTTTGTTACACTGCATGATATATTTTGAGAAGTCAGAGTTTCAGTTTTGGTTAAAGACTTTATTGTTTGTTACGCTTCATGATATATTGTGAGATGTCAGAGTTTCAGTTTTGGGTTAGACTTTATTGTTTGTTACACTTCATGATATATTTTGAGATGTCAGAGTTTCAGTTTTGGTTAAATACTTTATTGTTTGTTACGCTTCATGATATATTGTGAGATGTCAGAGTTTCAGTTGTAGGTATATACGTTATTGTTTGTTACACTTCATGATATATTTTGAGATGTCAGAGTTTCAGTTTTGGTTAAATACTTTATTGTTTGTTACACTGCATAATCGATTGTGAGATGTCAGAGTTTCAGTTTTGGTTAAAGACTTTATTGTTTGTTACGCTTCATGATATATTGTGAGATGTCAGAGTTTCAGTTTTGGGTTAGACTTTATTGTTTGTTACACTTCATGATATATTTTGAGATGTCAGAGTTTCAGTTTTGGTTAAATACTTTATTGTTTGTTACGCTTCATGATATATTGTGAGATGTCAGAGTTTCAGTTGTAGGTATATACGTTATTGTTTGTTACACTTCATGATATATTTTGAGATGTCAGAGTTGCGGTTTTGGGGTTAGACTTTATTGTTTGTTACACTGCATAATAGATTGTGAGATGTGAGAGTTTCAGTTTTGGTTAAATACTTTATTGTATGTTACACTGCATAATAGATTGTGAGATGTCAGTTTCAGTTTTGGTTAAAGACTTTATTGTTTGTTACGCTTCATGATATATTTTGATATTCTAGAGATTTAGTTTTGTGTTTAGACTTTAATGTATGTTACACTGCATGATGGATGTTCAGATGTCATAGTTTCAGTTTTTGTTATAGACTTTATTGTATGTTACATTGCATAATAGAGTTTGAGATGTCAGAGTTTCTGTTTTGGGGTTAGACCTTATTGTATGTTACACTGCATAATAGAGTTTGAAATGTCAGAGTTTCTGTTTTGTGTTTAGACCTTATTGTATGTTACACTGCATAATAGATTGTGAGATGTCAGAGTTTCTGTTTTGTGTTTAGACTTTATTGTTTGTTACACTGCATGATAGAATTTGAGGTGTCGGAGTTTCAGGTTTTGATAAAGTCTTTATTTTATGTTACGCTCCATGGTAGATTTTGAGATGTCAGAGTTTCTGTTTTGTGTTTAGACTTTATTGTTTGTTACACTGCATGATAGAATTTGAGATGTCGGAGTTTCAGGTTTTGATAAAGTCTTTATTTTATGTTACGCTTCATGGTAGATTTTGAGATGTCAGAGTTTCATTTTTGAGTGCAGACTTTATTGTTTGTTAAACTGCATGATAGATTTGCAGAAGTCAGATGACCATCTTTTGTTATAAACTTAATTGTATGTTGCACTGCAAGATATATTTCGAGATTTCAGAATTTTAGTTTGGGTTTACACTTAATAATATATTACATTTTATGATATATTTGGAGATGTCACAGTTTCAGTTTTGGTTATGGACTTTATTCTATGTTACACTGCATAACAGATTTTGAGAAGTCAGAAATATAGTTTAGTGTTTAGACGTAATTGTATATTTCACTGCATGATAGATTTTGAGATATCAATGTTACAGTTTTGAATTTAGACTTTATTGTACTCAAACTGCATGATAGATTTTGGAATGCAACAGTTTCATTTTTGGGTTGAGACGTAGTTGTATGTTACTTGTCAGGATAAATTTTGAGAAGTCAGAGTTTCAGTTTTGGATTTAGACTTTATTTTTGTTACATGTCATGATAGATTTTGAGATGTAAGGGTTTCAACTTTGGTTACAGACTTTATTGAACTTTACACTGCATGATCGATTTTGAGATGTCAGAGTTTCAGTTTTGGATATAGATTTTTTTTGTATGCTAAATTGCATGATATATTTTGAGAAGTCAGAGTTTCAGTTTTGGATTTAGACTTTATTGTATGTCACACTGCATGATTGATTTGGAGATGTCAGAGTTTCAGTTTTGGATATAGATTTTTTTGTATTTTAAATTGCATAATTTATTTTGAGAAGTTAGAGTTCCAGTTTTGGATTTAGACTTTATTGTATGTTAAATTGCATGATTTATTTTGAGAAGTTTGAGTTCCAGTTTTGTATTTAGACTTTATTGTATGTTAAAATGCATGATCTATTTTGAGAAGTTAGAGTTTCAGTTTTGGATATAGACTTTTTTGTATGTTAAATTGCATGATTTATTTTGCGAAGTTAGAGTTCCAGTTTTGGATTTAGACTTTATTGTATGTTAAATTGCATGATTTATTTTGAGAAGTTAGAGTTACAGTTTTGGATTTAGACTTTATTGTATGTTACACTGCATGACAGATTTTTAGGTGTCAGAGTTTCAGATCTTAATATAGATTCTATGATTTGCATTTAGCATACATGTAGCTCCGCTACGTGATAGGATCCTGTCCCTTAAATCCATCTTTTGTGTTTAGATAGAGACTGACAGGAAACGAGATTGTGACTTAGATGGAGAGATGTCTTATTGTTACTCATATCACATCTTCTTATATTTTTAGGTAAATAAGTAACCACCTATATGTACATTGAATGGTGAAGACCAGCAGTCACTAAAATATCATAAAATACTAACCACCTTAAACGCATTAATAAACTAAGTAATTTGTGTAGGGTGTTTGGACAGTTTGATGAGTGTGATGTCTAAACATTTTTTTGGTGTGGGGCGTTTTGATCGTTATGGTGTTTAATGGCGTATAAACTGTTTTTGTGTGTAGGGTATTTGAATCGTTTTGGTATGTATGGTATTAATGGCGTTTGAAATATTTTTAATGTATAAGGTGTTTGAACCGTTTTGGTGTATTGTGTTAATGGCGTTTTAACTGTTTTTGGTGTGTCGAGCGTTTGACTCGTTTTGTTGTGTATGGTGTTAATGGGATTTGAGCTGAGTTTTGTGTGTAGGATTTTTGAATCGTTTTGGTGTGTCGGATGTTTGAATCGTTTTGGTGTGTAGGGTGTATGATTCGCTTTGTTGATATGTGTATCAATACAGCTTTTTGGTGTGTCGGGCGTTTGAATCAGTTTCGTGTGTGGTGTATCAATACAGTTTTTGGTGTGTTGGGCTTTTAAAAAGTGTTGGTGTGTGGTGTATCAAAACAATCTATGGTGTTTGGCGTTCAAATAGTTTGGTGTGTGATATAACAAAACAGTTTTTGCATTTTTTTCGGGAGATTTCATTGTATTGGAATGTGGTGTTTCAAAGCAGTCTTTGGTTGGTCGGGCGTTTGGATCGTGTTTGGTGATATTTGGTGTGTGGGGTATCAAAACTTCACTTTCGGTGTGCCAGCTGTTTGAATCATTTTGATTTATGATGCATTACCACAGTGTTTGGTGTGCCTGGCGTTTAGATTGTTTATATGATTGGTGTATCAAACTTTTGTAGGCGTGCATAACGTTTTAACAGTTTAGATTTTGATTGATCTTGCCATGTTTATAGAATGAATAAGATACGATCAGATAACAGTTAATTAAATTGTTATTGACATAGCCTACTTTAATTCTTCTTCTGAAATCTTGTCGGAGCTTTTTTTTAGCTTTTTTTTTAGATATCACATCAATTTATATTTTACATCAAAGTATTATGGTAATTGTCTTACATCCCCTCACAACAGTAGATCATTTGCATGTTCAAGATGGATAGAAAATCAATCTAACTTAGTTTGTAGAAACATTATAAATGGAATATAGGTCTTCAAATTTTACATGTAACATGACACGTTTTTTACATTCATCACAAAAATATAGACAAGACTTACGTACGCCTCTAAAATAAAGCTGAGTTATAAATAATGAAAGACGTATCACGAATATTATTTATTAGATGGTTTGACAAGTGAAAGGACAGAGTTATATGATATTACATTGGCCCGATATTACCAGTGCACAGAATTAACCATGTTTGATTGTCTCGGAACATGATCAATAGATTGACTTTTCCTGGAGGCATAATACCCAGACTGTCTTTTCCATTTGTTAATGTCGTCTTTCTTTTTTCTTTTGAAAAATCCAACCTAGTAAAACAAATACAAAAAACCTTGTTTAAGTTATCTGCCTCACATTTCACCCCCTTTTCTGTCATATCACCTAAAAATATGATATAGACTTTTTAAACATCCCTGGCTGTCAAATAATTTGCATGGAGCGTTCCTGGGGTTATGTCTTAAAATTTAGCTAAGTGCCTGGAGCACAAAATGCATGCTCGAAACATGAAATTCAGCTTTTTGATTGGTTAATTTTCGAGTAAGAGTACAAGAAACTGACTCGGGAGGTTTATGAACGAGACCCTTGAAGTTCCCCATTAAATCCTAATTGACTAGATTTGACTGACTGCGAGTACTGAGTATCTCAGATCGATGATTTGTTTCATAAGTCTTTGTAATGGTTTTATTTTGTATGTGCTTTGTAGGTATCTATTGAATCAAGTGACTGTTATTCAGTAGTCATTGTTTGTTGCAGTAATCATCATATTTTGTTTTTTGATTTTCGTTTATTGTTGTTTTTCTCACATAGATAGCATTTTTTTTCCAATGAATCGTTTACATTTGATTTGCTTATAGTAAAGATTATCATATGATATGGGTTTGTTTTTTCTAATTGATGCCGGTTGTGCGATGATCTATAGTTAAATTTTAAAACTTTCTATCTCCAATGGAAATATATCTCACTGACAAGCATACCACATCTTTGTATTTGTGCATTCTGATAGGTTATGTCTCTGTTTTATGTATAGATCCTTCCGATTTTAAATTTCGTCTTTGGTAAATTTTCATTGTTATTAGTTTATCCAGTTTTGAAAATGAGACATTTACGTTTTAATTTGATATTTTCATTGCCTAAAAGAACTTGCTATTTTTTCAATCTACGTATATGTAAATGTATATGATTCTTATTCTACGAACGTGTACGTGTATATAATTTTTATTCTACAAACGTGTACATGTATATGATTCTTTTTCTACGAACGTGTACATGTATACATATTGTTCTTATTCTACGAATGTATACATGATTATTTGTCTTACTCTACGAACTGTACATGCATATTTGTCATACCTTCCATAGAACTACACCAAGTATTACAAGTAATGTCAGACCACCGACACATCCACCAATGATTATCCAAAGTGATATTCTGCCAGTTTCCGCAGCAAAATTCATCGGAAAAATCTCTGTCGTCACCTAAAAATTATGTACATTTGGGCAATCAAACACATTGTTTATCGTTAGAATCTAAAAGATGTAAACTTACGCAATCAATCACACAATTCATCGTTAGATTCTAACAATATGTAAGCTTGCGAAAGCAAACACATAATTCATCGTTAGAATCTAAAATATTTAAACTTGCGCAATCAAACACATAATTCGTCCTTAGAATCTGAAAATATGTAAACTTGCGCAATCAAACACATAATTCGTCGTTAGAATCTAAAAATAAGTAAACTTGCACAATCAAACATATAATTTATCGTTAGAATCTAAATATATGTAAACTTACGGAATCAAACACATAATTCATCGTTAGAATCTAAAATATTTAAACTTGCGCAATCAAACACATAACTCGTCGTTAGAATATGAAAATATGTAAACTTGCGCAATCAAACACATAATTCGACGTTAGAATCTAAAAATATGTAAGCTTGCGCAATCAAACATATAATTTATCGTTAGAATCTAAGAATATGTAAACTTTTTACGGTGTATGTTTTTGTATAGTTAAAAGTTTTGTATAGTTTAAGGTTTTGTATAGTAGTACGGTTTTGTAAAGGTAACAAATACAATACGGCTGCATACAAAATGGGTAGAACACAATATTCCTTTCAAAATGACAGTCGTAAGAAATTTATCATGAATTATATTTCAGTAAGAACAAATTTGAGTCATGAACATACATATTTGATGTACAAAATACCAGTCTTTTTTTATAGAAGTAATTATCTGTAAAATTTGAATGCAGATGATTGAATTGTAAAGAAGTCAGTACATGGAATGTTTGATTAAAGGATTCTATGTTGTGATGTTATGCTATTGTTTCAGAAAAAGGGAGAAGGTTTGGATCCGTTAAAACGTTTAATCCCACTGCAAATTTTGCACCTGTCCTAAGTCAGGAATCTGATATACAGTAGTTGTCGTTTGTTTATGTAATTTATACGTGTTTCTTGTTTCTCTTTTTTTTTATATAGATTAGACCGTTGGTTTTCCCGTTTGAATGGTTTTACACTAGTAATTTTGGGGTCTTTTATAGCTTGTTGTTCGGTGTGAGCCAAGGCTCCGTGTTGAAGGCCGTGCATTGACTTATAACGGTTTACTTTTTTTTAATTGTTATTTGGATGGTGAGTTGTCTCATTGGCACTCACAACACATCTTCCTATATATATTGGAATTATAGTCAATATGAGGAATATTGGAGTAAAGGATTGGAATAATAGTCAATACAAGGAATATTTGATTGAAGGATGGAAACAATAGTCAGTACAAGGAATATTGGATTGAAGGATTGAATTGTATAGAAGTCAGTACAAGGAATATTGGATTAAAGGATGGGAATAATAGTCAGTACAAGGAATATTGGATTGAAGGATTGAATTGTTGTTATCGACGTCTTGACAACGACTATTGTTGTATGACGTCAGAGAGTGAAATAACCACGTTTATTTCACATGTGAAATTATCGGTTTTTATCTAACTGGGTAATCACTGTAATTCATTGCAACCAATGTAATAATAGTCAGTACAAAGAATATTGGATTGAAGGATGGGAAAATTAGTCAGTACGAGAAAAATTGGATTGAGGGATGGGAATAATAATCAGTGCAAGGAATATTGGATTGAAGGATGGGAATTATAATCAGTACAAGGAATATTGGATTGACGGATTGGAATAATAATCAGTACAAGGAATATTGGATTGAAGGATCGGAATAATAATCAGTACAAGGAATATTGGATTGAAGGATTGGAATAATAATCAGTAAAATGAATATTGGATTGAAGGATGGGAATAATAATCAGTACAAGGAAGATTGGATTGAAGGATTTGAATAATAGTCAGTACAAGGAATATTGGATTGAAGGATTGGAATAATAATCAGTACAAGGAATATTGGATTGAAGGATTGAAATAATAATCAGTAAAATGAATATTGGATTGAAGGATTGGAATGATAATCAGTACAAGGAATATTGGATTGAAGGATGGGAATAATAATCAGTACAAGGAATATTGGATTGACGGATTGGAATAATAATCAGTATAAGGAATATTGAATTGAAGGATTGGAATAATAGTCAGTACAAAGAATATTGGATTGAAGGATGGGAATAATAATCAGTACAAGGAAGATTGGATTGAAGGATTAGAATAATAATCAGTACAAGGAATATTGGATTGAAGGATTGGATTAATAATCAGTACAAGGAATATTGGATTGCAGGATTGAAATAATAATCAGTAAAATGAATATTGGATTAAAGGATGGGAATAATAATCAGTACAAGGAAGATTGGATTGAAGGATTTGAATAATAGTCAGTACAAGGAATATTGGATTGAAGGATTGGAATAATAATCAGTACAAGGAATATTGGATTGACGGATTGGAATAATAATCAGTATAAGGAATATTGGATTGAAGGATTGGAATAATAGTCAGTACAAAGAATAATGGATTGAAGGATGGGAATAATAATCAGTACAAGGAAGATTGGATTGAAGGATTAGAATAATAATCAGTACAAGGAATATTGGATTGAAGGATTGGAATAATAGTCAGTGAAAGATTGGAATAATAGTCAGTACAAAGAATATTGGATTGAAGGATTGGAATAATAGTCAGTACAAAGAATATTGGATTGAAAGATTGGAATAATAATCAGTACAAAGAATATTGGATTGAAGGATGGGAATGATAATCAGTACAAGGAATATTGGATTGACGGATGGGAATAATAATCAGTACAAGGAATATTGGATTGAAGGATGGGAATAATAATCAGTACAAGGAATATTGGATTAAAGGATTGAAATAATAGTCAGTACAAGGAATATTGGATTGAAGGATGGGAATTATAGTCAGTACAAGGAATATTGGATTGAAGGATGGGAATAATAATCAGTACAAGGAATATTGGATTGAAGGATTGGAATAATAGTCAGTACAAAGAATATTGGATTGAAGGATTGGAATAATAGTCAGTACAAAGAATATTGGATTGAAAGATTGGAATAATAGTCAGTACAAAGAATATTGGATTGAAGGATTGGAATAATAGTCAGTACAAAGAATATTGGATTGAAAGATTGGAATAATAATCAGTACAAAGAATATTGGATTGAAGGATGGGAATGATAATCAGTACAAGGAATATTGGATTGACGGATGGGAATAATAATCAGTACAAGGAATATTGGATTGAAGGATGGGAATAATAATCAGTACAAGGAATATTGGATTAAAGGATTGAAATAATAGTCAGTACAAGGATAATTGGATTGAAGGATGGGAATTATAGTCAGTACAAGGAATATTGGATTGAAGGATGGGAATAATAGTCAGTACAAAGAATATTGGATTGAAGGATTGGAATAATAGTCAGTACAAAGAATATTGGATTGAAGGATTGGAATAATAGTCAGTACAAAGAATATTGGATTGAAGGATTGGAATAATAGTCAGTACAAAGAATATTGGATTGAAAGATGGGAATAATAATTAGTACAAAGAATATTGGATTGAAGGATAGGAATGATAATCAGTACCAGGAATATTGGATTGACGGATGGGAATAATAATCAGTACAAGGAATATTGGATTGAAGGATGGGAATTATAGTCAGTACAAGGAATATTGGATTGACGGATGGGAATAATAATCAGTACAAGGAATATTGGATTGAAGGATGGGAATTATAGTCAGTACAAGGAATATTGGATTGAAGGATGGGAATAATAATCAGTACAAGGAATATTGGATTAAAGGATTGGAATAATAGTCAGTACAAGGAATATTGGATTGAAGGATGGGAATAATAGTCAGTACAAGGAATATTGGATTGAAGGATGGGAATAATAGTCAGTATAAGGAATATTGGATTGAAGGATTGGAATAATAGTCAGTACAAGGAATATTGGATTGAAGGATGGGAATAATAATCAGTACAATGAATATTGGATTGAAGGATGGGAATAATAATCAGTACAAGGAATATTGGATTGAAGGATGGGAATGATAATCAATACAAGGAACATTGGATTGACGGATGGGAATAATAATCAGTACAAGGAATATTGGATTGAAGGATGGGAATTATAGTCAGTACAAGGAATATTGGATTGAAGGATGGGAATAATAATCAGTACAAGGAATATTGGATTAAAGGATTGGAATAATAGTCAGTACAAGGAATATTGGATTGAAGGATGGGATTATAGTCAGTACAAGGAATATTGGATTGAAGGATGGGAATAATAGTCAGTATAAGGAATATTGGATTGAAGGATTGGAATAATAGTCAGTAAAAGGAATATTGGATTGAAGGATGGGAATAATAATCAGTACAAGGAATATTGGATTGAAGGATGGGAATAATAATCAGTACAAGGAATATTGGATTGAAGGATGAGAATAATAATCAGTATAAGGAATATTGGATTGAATGATTGGAATAATAGTCAGTACAAGAAATATAGGATTGAAGATGGGAATAATAATCAGTACAAAGAATATTGGATTGAAGGATTGGAATGATAATCAGTAAAAGGAATATTGGATTAAAGGATTGGAATGAAAGTCGGTACAAGGAATATTGGATTGAAGGATGGGAATAATAATCAGTACAACGAATATTGGATTGAAGGATTGGAATATTAGTCAGTACAAAGAATATTGGATTGATAGATTGGAATAATAGTCAGTACAAAGAATATTGGATTGAAGGATTGGAATAATAGTCAGTACAAAGAATATTGGATTGAAAGATTGGAATAGTAGTCAGTACAAAGAATATTGGATTGAAGGATTGGAATAATAATCAGTACAAAATATATTGGATTGAAGGATGGGAATGATAATCAGTACAAGGAATATTAGATTAAAGGATTGGAATAATAGTCGGTACAAGGAATATTGATTTGAAGGATGGGAATAATAATCAGTACAAAGAATATTGGATTGAAGGATTGGAATATTAGTCAGTACAAAGAATATTGGATTGAAGGATTGGAAAAATAGTCGGTGCAAGGAATATTGGATTGAAGGATGGGAATAATAATCAGTACAAAGAATATTGGATTGAAGGATTGGAATATTAGTCAGTACAAAGAATATTCGATTGAAAGATTGGAATAATAGTCAGTACAAAGAATATTGGATTGAAGGATTGGAATAATAGTCAGTACAAAGAATATTGGATTGAAGGATTGGAATAATAGTCAGTACAAGGAATATTGGATTGAAGGATTGGAATAATAGTCAGTACAAAGAATATTGGATTGAAGGATGAGAATAATAATCAGTACAAGGAATATTGGATTGAAGGATGGGAATAATAGTCAGTACAAGGAAGATTGGATTGAAGGATGGGAATAATAGTCAGTACAAGGAATATTGGATTGAAGGATGGGAATAATAGTCAGTACAAGGAAAATTGGATTGAAGGATTGGAATAATAATCAGTACAAGGAAGATTGGATTGAAGGACGGGAAAAATAGTCAGTACAAGGAATATTGGATTGTAGTATTCAATTGTATAGAAGTCAGTACAAGAAATGTTTCACTAAAGGATGGGAATAAAAGTCAGTACAAGGAATTTTGGACTGACGTATGGGAATTATAATCAGTACAAGGAATATTGAATTGAAGGATTGAAATAATAGTCAGTACAAAGAATATTGGACTGAAGAATTGGAATAATATTCAGTACAGGGAATATTGGATTGAAGTATGGGAATAATAATCAGTACAAGGAATATTGGATTAAAGGATTGGAATAATAATCGGTACAAGGAATATTGGATTGAAGGATTGGAATAATAGTCGGTAAAAGGAATATCGGATTGAAGGATTGGAATAATAGTCAGTACAAGGAATATTGGATTGAAAGATTGGAATAATAGTCAGTACAAAGAATATTGGATTGAAAGATTGGAATAATAGTCAGTTGGATCGAAGGATTGGAATGATAATCAGTACAAGGAATATTGGATTGAAAGATTGGAATAATAGTCAGTACAAAGAATATTGGATTGAAAGATTGGAATAATAGTCAGTTGGATCGAAGGATTGGAATGATAATCAGTACAAAGAATATTGGATTGAAGGGTTGGAATAATAGTCAGTACAAGGAATATTGGATTGAAGGATGGGAATAATAATCAGTACAAGGAATATTGGATTAAAGGATTGGAATAATAGTCAGTACAAGGAATATTGGATTGAAGGATGGGAATAATAGTCAGTACAAGGAATATTGGATTGAAGGATTGGAATAATAATCAGTACAAGGAATATTGGATTGAAGGATTGGAATAATAATCAGTACAAGGAATATTGGAATGAAGGATGGGAATAATAATCAGCACAAGGAATATTGGAATGAAGGATGGGAATAATAATCAGTACAAGGAATATTGGATTGAAGGATTGGAATAATAATCAGTACAAGGAATATTGGATTGAAGGATGGGAATAATAATCAGTACAAGGAATATTGGATTGAAGGATTGGAATAATAATCAGTACAAGAAATATTGGATTGAAGGATTGGAATAATAGTCAGTACAAGGAATATTGGATTGAATGATTGGAATAATAGTCAGTACAAAGAATATTGGATTGAAGGATTGGAATAATAATCGGTACAAGGAATATTGGATTGAAGGATTAGAATAATAGTCGGTAAAAGGAATATCGGATTGAAGGATTGGAATAATAGTCAGTACAAGGAATATTGGATTGAAAGATTGGAATAATAGTCAGTACAAAGAATATTGGATTGAAAGATTGGAATAATAGTCAGTTGGATCGAAGGATTGGAATGATAATCAGTACAAGGAATATTGGAATGAAGGATGGGAATAATAATCAGTACAAGGAATATTGGAATGAAGGATTGGAATAATAATCAGTACAAGGAATATTGGATTGAAGGATTGGAATAATAATCAGTACAAGGAATATTGGAATGAAGGATGGGAATAATAATCAGTACAAGGAATATTGGAATGAAGGATGGGAATAATAATCAGTACAAGGAATATTGGATTGAAGGATGGGAATAATAATCAGTACAAGGAATATTGGATTGAAGGATGGGAATAATAATCAGTACAAGGAATATTGGATTGAAGGATTGGAATAATAATCAGTACAAGAAATATTGGATTGAAGGATTGGAATAATAGTCAGTACAAAGAATATTGGATTGAAGGATTGGAATAATAATCAGTACAAGGAATATTGGATTGAAGGATTGGAATAATAGTCAGTACAAGGAATATTGGATTGAATGATTGGAATAATAATCAGTACAAGGAATATTGGATTGAAGGATTGGAATGATAGTCAGTACAAAGAATATTGGAATGAAGGATTGGAATAATAATCAGTACAAGGAATATTGGATTGAAGGATTGGAATAATAATCAGTACAAGGAATATTGGAATGAAGGATGGGAATAATAATCAGTACAAGGAATATTGGAATGAAGGATTGGAATAATAATCAGTACAAGGAATATTGGATTGAAGGATTGGAATAATAATCAGTACAAGGAATATTGGAATGAAGGATGGGAATAATAATCAGTACAAGGAATATTGGAATGAAGGATGGGAATAATAATCAGTACAAGGAATATTGGATTGAAGGATGGGAATAATAATCAGTACAAGGAATATTGGATTGAAGGATGGGAATAATAATCAGTACAAGGAATATTGGATTGAAGGATTGGAATAATAATCAGTACAAGAAATATTGGATTGAAGGATTGGAATAATAGTCAGTACAAAGAATATTGGATTGAAGGATTGGAATAATAATCAGTACAAGGAATATTGGATTGAAGGATTGGAATAATAGTCAGTACAAGGAATATTGGATTGAATGATTGGAATAATAATCAGTACAAGGAATATTGGATTGAAGGATTGGAATGATAGTCAGTACAAAGAATATTGGAATGAAGGATTGGAATAATAATCAGTACAAGGAATATTGGATTGAAGGATTGGAATAATAATCAGTACAAGGAATATTGGAATGAAGGATTGGAATAATAGTCAGTACAAGGAATATTGGATTGAAGGATTGGAATAATAATCAGTACAAGGAATATTGGATTGAAGGATGGGAATGATAATCAGTACAAGGAATATTGGATTGAAGGATTGGAATAATAATCAGTACAAAGAATATTGGATTGAAGGATTAGAATAATAGTCGGTAAAAGGAATATCGGATTGAAGGATTTGATTGATAATCAGTACAAGGAATATTGGATTGAAGGATTGGAATAATAGTCAGTACAAGGAATATTGGATTGAAGGATTGGAATAATAATCAGTACAAGGAATATTGGATTGAAGGATTGGAATAATAGTCAGTACAAGGAATATTGGATTGAAGGATTGGAATAATAATCAGTACAAGGAATATTGGATTGAAGGATTGGAATAATAGTCAGTACAAGGAATATTGGATTGAAGGATTGGAATAATAGTCGATAAAAGGAATATTGGATTGAAGGATTGGAATAATAATCAGTACAAGGAATATTGGATTGAAGAATTGGAATAATAGTCAGTACAAGGAATATTGGATTGGAGGATTGGAATAATAATCAGTACAAGGAATATTGGATTGAAGGATTGGAATAATAGTCAGTACAAGGAATATTTGATTGAAGGATGGGAATAATAATCAGTACAAGGAATATTGGATTAAAGGATTGAATTGTATAGAAGTCAGTACAAGTAATGTTTAACTAAAAGATCGGAATGATAGTCAGTACAAGGAATATTGGATTGAAGGATTGAATTGTATAGAAGTCACTACAAGGAATGTTTGACTAAAGGATTGGAATAATAGTCAGTACAAGTGATATTTTCTACATTTGTAAAATGCCTGTACCAAGTCAGGAATATGACAGTTCTTGTCCTTTCGTTTTTGATGCGTTTTGTTGTTTGATTTTGCCATGTGATTATGGACTCTCCGAATTGATTTTCCTCTATGTTCAGTATTTTTTGTGATTTTACTTTTTGAATTGAAGGATTGGAATGATAATCAGTACAAGGAATATTGGATTGAAGGATTGGAATAATAATCAGTACAAGAAATATTGGATTGAAGGATTGGAATAATAGTCAGTACAAGGAATATTGGATTGAAGGATTGGAATAATAATCAGTACAAAGAATATTGGATTGAAGGATTGGAATAATAATCGGTAAATGGAATATTGGATTGAAGGATTGGAATAATAGTCAGTACAAGGAATATTGGATTGAAGGATTGGAATAATAGTCGATAAAAGGAATATTGGATTGAAGGATTGGAATAATAATCAGTACAAGGAATATTGGATTGAAGAATTGGAATAATAGTCAGTACAAGAAATATTGGATTGGAGGATTGGAATAATAATCAGTACAAGGAATATTGGATTGAAGGATTGGAATAATAGTCAGTACAAGGAATATTTGATTGAAGGATGGGAATAATAATCAGTACAAGGAATATTGGATTAAAGGATTGAATTGTATAGAAGTCAGTACAAGTAATGTTTGACTAAAAGATTGGAATGATAGTCAGTACAAGGAATATTGGATTGAAGGATTGAATTGTATAGAAGTCACTACAAGGAATGTTTGACTAAAGGATTGGAATAATAGTCAGTACAAGTGATATTTTCTACATTTGTAAAATGCCTGTACCAAGTCAGGAATATGACAGTTCTTGTCCTTTCGTTTTTGATGCGTTTTGTTGTTTGATTTTGCCATGTGATTATGGACTCTCCGAATTGATTTTCCTCTATGTTCAGTATTTTTTGTGATTTTACTTTTTGAATTGAAGGATTGGAATGATAATCAGTATAAGGAATATTGGATTGAAGGATTGGAATAATAATCAGTACAAGGAATGTTGGATTGAAGGATTGGAATAATAGTCAGTACAAAGAATATTGGATTGAAGGATTGGAATAATAGTCAGTACAAAGAATAATGGATTGAAGGATTGGAATAATAGTCAGTACAAAGAAGATTGGATTGCAGGATTGGAATAATAATCAGTACAAGGAATATTGGATTGAAGGATGGGAATAATAATCAGTACAAGGAATATTGGATTGAAGGATTGGAATAATAGTCAGTACAAAGAATATTGGATTGAAGGATTGGAATAATAATCGGTACAAGGAATATTGGATTGAAGGATTAGAATAATAGTCGGTAAAAGGAATATCGGATTGAAGGATTGGAATAATAGTCAGTACAAGGAATATTGGATTGAAAGATTGGAATAATAGTCAGTACAAAGAATATTGGATTGAAAGATTGGAATAATAGTCAGTTGGATCGAAGGATTGGAATGATAATCAGTACAAGGAATATTGGAATGAAGGATGGGAATAATAATCAGTACAAGGAATATTGGAATGAAGGATTGGAATAATAATCAGTACAAGGAATATTGGATTGAAGGATTGGAATAATAATCAGTACAAGGAATATTGGAATGAAGGATGGGAATAATAATCAGTACAAGGAATATTGGAATGAAGGATGGGAATAATAATCAGTACAAGGAATATTGGATTGAAGGATGGGAATAATAATCAGTACAAGGAATATTGGATTGAAGGATGGGAATAATAATCAGTACAAGGAATATTGGATTGAAGGATTGGAATAATAATCAGTACAAGAAATATTGGATTGAAGGATTGGAATAATAGTCAGTACAAAGAATATTGGATTGAAGGATTGGAATAATAATCAGTACAAGGAATATTGGATTGAAGGATTGGAATAATAGTCAGTACAAGGAATATTGGATTGAATGATTGGAATAATAATCAGTACAAGGAATATTGGATTGAAGGATTGGAATGATAGTCAGTACAAAGAATATTGGAATGAAGGATTGGAATAATAATCAGTACAAGGAATATTGGATTGAAGGATTGGAATAATAATCAGTACAACGAATATTGGAATGAAGGATGGGAATAATAATCAGTACAAGGAATATTGGAATGAAGGATTGGAATAATAATCAATACAAGGAATATTGGATTGAAGGATTGGAATAATAATCAGTACAAGGAATATTGGAATGAAGGATGGGAATAATAATCAGTACAAGGAATATTGGAATGAAGGATGGGAATAATAATCAGTACAAGGAATATTGGATTGAAGGATGGGAATAATAATCAGTACAAGGAATATTGGATTGAAGGATGGGAATAATAATCAGTACAAGGAATATTGGATTGAAGGATTGGAATAATAATCAGTACAAGAAATATTGGATTGAAGGATTGGAATAATAGTCAGTACAAAGAATATTGGATTGAAGGATTGGAATAATAATCAGTACAAGGAATATTGGATTGAAGGATTGGAATAATAGTCAGTACAAGGAATATTGGATTGAATGATTGTAATAATAATCAGTACAAGGAATATTGGATTGAAGGATTGGAATGATAGTCAGTACAAAGAATATTGGAATGAAGGATTGGAATAATAATCAGTACAAGGAATATTGGATTGAAGGATTGGAATAATAATCAGTACAAGGAATATTGGAATGAAGGATTGGAATAATAGTCAGTACAAGGAATATTGGATTGAAGGATTGGAATAATAATCAGTACAAGGAATATTGGATTGAAGGATGGGAATGATAATCAGTACAAGGAATATTGGATTGAAGGATTGGAATAATAATCAGTACAAAGAATATTGGATTGAAGGATTAGAATAATAGTCGGTAAAAGGAATATCGGATTGAAGGATTTGATTGATAATCAGTACAAGGAATATTGGATTGAAGGATTGGAATAATAGTCAGTACAAGGAATATTGGATTGAAGGATTGGAATAATAATCAGTACAAGGAATATTGGATTGAAGGATTGGAATAATAGTCAGTACAAGGAATATTGGATTGAAGGATTGGAATAATAATCAGTACAAGGAATATTGGATTGAAGGATTGGAATAATAGTCAGTACAAGGAATATTGGATTGAAGGATTGGAATAATAGTCGATAAAAGGAATATTGGATTGAAGGATTGGAATAATAATCAGTACAAGGAATATTGGATTGAAGAATTGGAATAATAGTCAGTACAAGGAATATTGGATTGGAGGATTGGAATAATAATCAGTACAAGGAATATTGGATTGAAGGATTGGAATAATAGTCAGTACAAGGAATATTTGATTGAAGGATGGGAATAATAATCAGTACAAGGAATATTGGATTAAAGGATTGAATTGTATAGAAGTCAGTACAAGTAATGTTTAACTAAAAGATCGGAATGATAGTCAGTACAAGGAATATTGGATTGAAGGATTGAATTGTATAGAAGTCACTTCAAGGAATGTTTGACTAAAGGATTGGAATAATAGTCAGTACAAGTGATATTTTCTACATTTGTAAAATGCCTGTACCAAGTCAGGAATATGACAGTTCTTGTCCTTTCGTTTTTGATGCGTTTTGTTGTTTGATTTTGCCATGTGATTATGGACTCTCCGAATTGATTTTCCTCTATGTTCAGTATTTTTTGTGATTTTACTTTTTGAATTGAAGGATTGGAATGATAATCAGTACAAGGAATATTGGATTGAAGGATTGGAATAATAATCAGTACAAGGAATATTGGATTGAAGGATTGGAATAATAGTCAGTACAAAGAATATTGGATTGAAGGATTGGAATGATAATCAGTATAAGGAATATTGGATTGAAGGATTGGAATAATAATCAGTACAAGGAATATTGGATTGAAGGATGGGAATAATAGTCAGTACAAGGAATATTGGATTGAAGGATTGGAATAATAATCAGTACAAGAAATATTGGATTGAAGGATGGGAATAATAGTCAGTACAAGGAATATTGGATTGAAGGATTGGAATAATAATCAGTACAAGAAATATTGGATTGAAGGATTGGAATAATAGTCAGTACAAGGAATATTGGATTGAAGGATAGGAATAATAGTCAGTACAAGGAATATTGGATTGAAGGATGGGAATAATAATCAGTACAAGGAATATTGGATTGAAGGATGGGAATAATAATCAGTACAAGGAATATTGGATTGAAGGATGGGAATAATAGTCAGTACAAGGAATATTGGATTGAAGGATTGGAATAATAATCAGTACAAGAAATATTGGATTGAAGGATTGGAATAATAATCAGTACAAGGAATATTGGACTGAAGAATTGGAATGATAATCAGTACAAGGAATATTGGATTGAAGGATTGGATTGATAATCAGTACAAGGAATATTGGATTGAAGGATTGGAATGATAATCAGTACAAAGAATATTGGATTGAAGGATGGGATTAATAGTCAGTACAAGGAATATTGGATTGAAGGATTGGATTGATAATCAGTACAAGGAATATTGGATTGAAGGATTGGAATAATAATCAGTACAAGGAATATTGGATTGAAGGATTGGATTGATAATCAGTACAAGGAATATTGGATTGAAGGATGGGAATAATAATCAGTACAAGGAATATTGGATTGAAGGATTGGATTGATAATCAGTACAAGGAATATTGGATTGAAGGATTGGAATGATAATCAGTACAAGGAATATTGGATTGAAGGATGGGAATAATAATCAGTACAAGGAATATTGGATTAAAGGATTGGAATAATAATCAGTACAAGGAATATTGGATTGAAGGATGGGAATAATAATCAGTACAAGGAATATTGGATTGAAGGATTGGATTGATAATCAGTACAAGGAATATTGGATTGAAGGATTGGATTGATAATCAGTACAAGGAATATTGGATTGAAGGATTGGAATGATAGTCAGTACAAGGAATATTGGATTGAAGGATGGGAATAATAATCAGTACAAGGAATATTGGATTGAAGGATTGGATTGATAATCAGTACAAGGAATATTGGATCGAAGGATGGGAATAATAATCAGTACAAGGAATATTGGATTGAAGGATTGGAATAATAGTCAGTACAAAGAATATTGGATTGAAGGATTGGATTGATAATCAGTACAAGGAATATTGGATTGAATGATTGGAATGATAGTCAGTACAAAGAATATTGGATTGAAGGATTGGAATAATAGTCAGTACAAAGAATAATGGATTGAAGGATTGGAATAATAGTCAGTACAAAGAAGATTGGATTGCAGGATTGGAATAATAATCAGTACAAGGAATATTGGATTGAAGGATGGGAATAATAATCAGTACAAGGAATTTTGGATTGAAGGATTGGAATAATAATCAGTACAAGGAATATTGGATTGAAGGATTGGAATAATAGTCAGTACAAAGAATATTGGATTGAAGGATTGGAATAATAGTCAGTACAAAGAATATTGGATTGAAGGATTGGAATAATAGTCAGTACAAGGAATATTGGATTGAAGGATTTGAATAATAATCAGTACAAAGAATATTGGATTGAAGGATTGGAATAATAGTCAGTACAAAGAATATTGGATTGAAGGATTGGAATAATAGTCAGTACAAAGAATATTGGATTGAAGGATTGGAATAATAGTCAGTACAAAGAATATTGGATTGAAGGATGGGAATAATAGTCAGTACAAGGAATATTGGATTGAAGGATGGGAATAATAGTCGGTACAAAGAATTTTGGATTGAAGGATTGGAATAATAAGCAGTACAATGAATATTGGATTAAAGGACTGAATTGTATAGAAGTCAGTAAAATGTTTGACTAAAGGATGGGAATGATAGTCAGGACAAGAAATATTGGATTGAAGGATGGGAATAATTATAGTATAACTAATCGCCGTATTTGAATATCAAAAATAAGACAATGCGTGACCGAACGACGCATGCACGAGTTTAATCCATAGCGGCGTTCGGTCACAAGTTGTCTTATTTTTGATATTCAAATACGGCGATTAGTTATTCTTTTTATTACATTGGCAAATGGCTTTTTTTTATGAAATTAATGTAGAAAATGTAAGGAACTATATCTTTTTCCTACGCATTGACAATTTGTTTTGATCCGACGTTATCGACGTCTTGATAACGCCTATTGTTGTATGACGTCAGAGAGTGAAATAACCACATTTATTTCACATGTGAAATTATCGGTTTTTATCTAACTGGGAAATCAATGTAATTCATTGCAACCAATGTAATAATAGTCAGTACAAAGAATATTGGATTGAAGGATGGGAAAAATAGTCAGTACGAGGAAGATTGGATTGAAGGATGGGAATAATAATCAGTACAAGGAATATTGGATTGAAGGATGGGAATAATAATCAGTACAATAGTCAGTACAAGGAATATTGGATTGAAGGATTGATTTTTATAGAAGTCAGTACAAGGAATGTTTGACTAAAGGATTGGAAAACTAGTCAGTACAAGGTATATGGGATTGAAGGATTGAATTGTATAGAAGTCAGTACATGGAATTTTAAAATTCAAGAATTGAAGTGTATAGCAGTCAGTACCTGGAATGGGGGTTTCAAGGATTAAATTCTACAGAAGTCAGAACCTGAAATATTAGAATGGAGGATTGAATTTTATAGATATCAGTATCTGGAATGATCGATTCAATGATTGAATTGTATAGATACAAGTTCCTGAAATGTTCGATTCAATGATTGAATTGTATAGATACAAGTTCCTGGAATGTTCGATTCAATGATTGAATTGTATAGATACAAGTTCCTGGAATGTTCGTTTCAATGATTCAATTGTATAGATACAAGTTCCTGGAATGTTCGTTTCAATGATTGAATTGTATAGATACAAGTTCCGGGAATGTTCGAT
Source organism: Mytilus edulis (assembly GCF_963676685.1). NCBI lineage: Eukaryota > Metazoa > Mollusca > Bivalvia > Mytilida > Mytilidae > Mytilus > Mytilus edulis. Next base: position 107,969,238 of record NC_092345.1, on the reverse strand, counting down.
TCAATGACTGAATTGTATAGATACAAGTTCCTGGAATGTTCGATTCAATAATTGAATTGTATAGATACAAGTTCCTGGAATGTTCGATTCAATGATTGAATTGTATAGATACAAGTTCCTGGAATGTTCGATTCAATGATTCAATTGTATAGATACAAGTTCCGGGAATGTTCGATTCAATGATTCAATTGTATAGATACAAGTTCCGGGAATGTTCGATTCAATGATTCAATTGTATAGATACAAGTTCCTGGAATGTTCGATTCAATGATTGAATTGTATAGATACAAGTTCCTGGAATGTTCGTTTCAATGATTGAATTGTATAGATACAAGTCCCGGGAATGTTCGATTCAATAATTGAATTGTATAGATACAGGTTCCGGGAATGTTCGATTCAATAATTGAATTGTATAGATACAAGTTCCTGGAATGTTCGTTTCAATGATTGAATTGTATAGATACAAGTTCCTGGAATGTTCGTTTTAATAATTGAATTGTATAGATACAAGTTCCTGGAATGTTCGATTCAATGATTGAATTGTATAGATACAAGTTCCTAGAATGTTCGATTCAATAATTGAATTGTATAGATACAAGTTCCTGGAATGTTCGATTCAATGATTCAATTGTATAGATACAAGTTCCTGGAATGTTCGATTCAATGATTGAATTGTATAGATACAAGTTCCTGGAATGTTCGATTCAATGATTGAATTGTATAGATACAAGTTCCTGGAATGTTCGTTTCAATGATTGAATTGTATAGATACAAGTTCTTGAAATGTTCGATTCAATAATTGAATTGTATAGATACAAATTCCTGGAATGTTCGATTCAATGATTCAATTGTATAGATACAAGTTCCTGGAATGTTCGATTCAATGATTGAATTGTATAGATACAACTTTCGGGAATGATCGATTCAATGATTGAATTGTATAGATACAAGTTCCTGGAATGTTCGTTTCAATGATTGAATTGTATAGATACAAGTTCCTGGAATGTTCGATTCAATGATTGAATTGTATAGATACAAGTTCCTGGAATGTTCGATTCAATGATTGAATTGTATAGATACAAGTTCCGGGAATGTTCGATTCAATGATTCAATTGTATAGATACAAGTTCCTGGAATGTTCGTTTCAATGATTGAATTGTATAGATACAAGTCCCGGGAATGTTCGATTCAATAATTGAATTGTATAGATACAAGTTCCTGGAATGTTTGATTCAATAATTGAATTGTATAGATACAAGTTCCTGAAATGTTCGTTTCAATGATTGAATTGTATAGATACAAGTTCCGGAAATGTTCGTTTCAATGATTGAATTGTATAGATACAAGTTCCGGGAATGTTCGATTCAATGACTGAATTGTATAGATACAAGTTCCTGGAATGTTCGATTCAATGACTGAATTGTATAGATACAAGTTTCTGGAATGTTCGATTCAATGACTGAATTGTATAGATACAAGTTTCGGGAATGTTCGTTTCAATGATTCAATTGTATAGATACAAGTTCCGGGAATGTTCGATTCAATAATTGAATTGTATAGATACAGGTTCCGGGAATGTTCGATTCAATAATTGAATTGTATAGATACAAGTTCATGGAATGTTCGATTCAATGATTGAATTGTATAGATACAAGTTCCTGGAATGTTCGTTTCAATGATTCAATTGTATAGATACAAGTTCCTGGAATGTTCGATTCAATGATTGAATTGTATAGATACAAGTTCCTGGAATGTTCGATTCAATGATTGAATTGTATAGATACAAGTTCCGGGAATGTTTGATTCAATAATTGAATTGTATAGATACAAATTCCTGGAATGTTTGTTTCAATGATTGAATTGTATAGATACAAGTTCCGGGAATGTTCGATTCAATAATTCAATCGTATAGATACAAGTTCCTGGAATGTTCGTTTCAAGCAATCAAGTATAGAATTCGGTACCTGGAAGACTGGACAACAAATGGCAAACGAGTTTCTATCTCTTGTCATGAGAATATCACCAAACAATCGACCAGTGATACAAGCAGCATACAAACTACAACGTCATACTCTAGACACAGTTATAGCTATGAAATACCTAGGAGTACCCATCAGAAATAACCTAACCTAACCTAACAGTAAGCGAAGATAATATAACTGTAGGAGTTATATGTAGAAATCAAAAAGGCTGTACAAAACATTTAAAAGCATCTGCATATGTATCCATGGTACGACTTACAGTTGAATATACATGCACAGTATGGGATCCAATAACTTAAAATATGTTCAAGGCAATAGATTAAGTACAGGAAAGAGCAGCACGAGTCGTGAATAACAACTACACAGACCGAACACCTAACTGTATATCAAATATGGTAAACTATAAAATTGGAAAACCTCGAAGTACGGAGGAAAACAAACAGATTATGCATGGTATTCAAGATCCAGTGCGATCTTATAGACATATAAAACCAACAATATTCAATCCTAAATGATAACCGGACCAGAGGTAAAAACCGCTTCTACCAAGAAATAACATTAGATGGAGAGTTGTCTCATTGGCACGCTTACCACATCTTTTTATACCTATGTACAGATGCATACAGTCAATCTTTCTTCCCGAGGACCATCAGGGATTTGAACAATTTACCAACAACAGTTCTATCGGCCAACACAGTTGAGTTATTCAGGACTTCCATAAAGAATATTCTGCAGGTTTAAATGAAACTTGGAGTGTTAGAATATAGGATTGCATTGTATAGATATCAGAACCTGGAAAATTGGATTAAAGGATTTAATTGTATAGAAGTCAGTACCTGGAAAGTTGCATTCAAGGATGTGATTGTATAGTCTCTCCTATTCGTTGTTATAACTTCTCCAGTTGATTTGAATAGAATAGCGGGTACCTGAAATGATACGTTCTCTTTTGTAAATGCAATAGATATAACGAAACTTATATCATGTTCGAATATGCTTACCATTTTTGATTATATAGTTTAATTTGTCATATTTCCTGTCAACATTCAATTTATAATCTTGTATACCTGTGTTCATCTAGTGCACGTGGAGTTCGTGTTGCATTACTTTTAGATGTCTGTGAAGTTTTATTGTTGGTTTTTTTTTTTTAAATAAATTGTTGCCATGATATGAAATTCTCTTTTTTTATGGAATATATATAAGAAGATGTGGTATGAGTGCCAATGCAACAACTCTCATACAAATTACAGTTTGCGAAACGTTAACCAATATAGATCAAAGCATGGCCTAGCTCGGAAAAGTGGCTCCCAAAGAACACCAAGCTATAAAGGATCACAAAAAAATACTAGTGGAAAACCATTTAATCTACATAAAAAACAAGAAACACTCATTCATTGTGTGACTTTTTATGTTGTGATGTTACACTATCGTTTCAGATAAGGGTGAAGGTTTGGTATAATTAAAACGTTTAATATCAAAGCAAGTATTTGCACCTGTCCAAAATCAAGAATCTGATGTTAAGTAGTGGTCGTTTGTTGATGTAGTTCATAAGTGTTTCTCGTTTCTCGTATTTTTCTATATAGACATGATCTTTGGTTTTCCCGTTTGAATACTGTTAGATTATAACATTGTTCTTAGTACATACTAACATCTCATAGCGATATTTGTCGGTTGTCTTTATCTATACACCCTCCATTATATTGATTTTATATTTACATTGTATTATTGATCAAACATGTTAACTATGTTTACAATATGTCTTTTTATTTTGTGATGTAAGACTATTGTCTCAGATCAGGGTGAAGGTTTGTACCTTTTAAAACGTTCAACCCCCTGCATTTGTTTGCACCTGTCCTTAGTTATCAATCTGATGTTCAGTAGTTGTCGTTTGTTGTTGTGATCATAAGTGTTCTCGTTTCACGTTCTTTATACAGATTAGACCGTTGGTTTTCTCGTTTGTATGGTTCTACACTAGCCATTTATGGGGCTGTTTATATCTTGCTGTTAGGTGTGAGCCAAGGCTCCGTGATGGCGACCTTACTAAGACCTATAATGGTTTACTTCTACAAATTGTGACTTGGATATAGAGTTGTCTTAATAGCACTCATATCACACCTTTCTATATACAAATACAATATCTTAAGTATGTATATTTAGTCTTTACACACATATAGAAAATACCTTTTGGACAATTACAGTATTCTAATAGATATGAGAATATGTGCTATGAGTACAAATGCGAATGGATTCGAGTGTCACTGATGAGTCTTTTGTAGACGAAACGCGCGTCTGGCGTATATACGAAATTTAGTCCTGGTATCTATGATGAGTTTATTCTCATATCAAAGTCACATATTGAAAAAAAAGACCATTCCAACTGGACACGTACAGTTCTAAATACTATTGTATAGCCTTTACAAGCAAAAAGAAAAGAGTGAAACACAGTTTAAAAGCGCGCATGTACAGTAAACACAATACCATAGACCTCGAAATGCCTTATCACTGCTGTGTTTTCGTTTTGACATGACTGATACATTATGCCGATTCACCCTAATGTTTTTGTTTAGTAATGGTGTCAATTACGACTGATAAATACGCCTATTCATTTCTATCCTTTTTAGTATTAGCGTTATTCATATCTGATGAATACGTCTATTTATTCATTCGCATGATTTAAGTAGTGGCATTACCTATGACTGATGCCTACGCCTATTTACTTTATTTTTTTTTAGTAATGGCGTTATTTATGGATGAGTAATGCGCCTATTCATTAAAATGCTTTTAAGTAGTGGTGTTACTTATGCTTGATAAATACGCTCATTGTCTTCTATGCGTTAAGGAATGGCGGTGCTTATGCCTGATGAATAAGCTTATTAAAAATAATGTTTTGTTTAGTTTTTGCGTTATTTAAACCTACACTGATTACGCCAAATAACTTATAGTACTTTTAGTGGTGGCGTTACTTATGCACGGATAATATGCTTACTCACTTTTAAGCGTTTTAGTATTGGTGTTACTGATGCCCGATGGAAACGCCTTTTTTCCGCTATGATTTTAGTATTGATGTTCAAAAATATGAGGGGTGAAAGATACCAGAGGGACATTTAAACTCATGGATTAAAAAAAAACTGACAACGTCTTGGCTAAAGAAGAAAAAAAAGAAATGTACACAAAAAACAAAATAGAAAAAATAAGACTTCTTATTCCCCCCCCCCCCCCACACACACACACCTACACACACAAACACACATACACACACACACACACATAATTTAGAGCAATCCCAGGAGCTCTAGAAGGATGAGCAGATCCTCCTCTAAATGTGTTATCTGTCGTGTAGCTCATGTTAGTACAAACCCGGTCATAAGTTTAATTCGGTAAGTCACATTCGTGAAAAGGGAAGCGCTTATAGTAACGATATAAGGAATATATACGCTATCATCTGTGAAACGGATATTCTATAGGTTCACCGAAATCGTTATGGCGTCGATCACTTCTATACACTCAGTATTGACGTTAATAATGTATAACTGCTATGATTTTAGTATTGAATTTACTTAGGTCTGGTGGTTACTCAAGTCGCTTTTCTGCTTTTAGTATAGCTGTTACTTAAGCGTGATGGATACGCCTTTTTGTCTGCTATGATTTAGTATTGATGTTACTCAAGCCTGGTAGATACGCTTTTGTCTGTTAGATTTAGAAATGATGTTACTTTAGCCCGATGTATACGTTTATTCACTGCTATGAATTAGTATTGATGTAACTTCTGACTGATGGATACGTTTATTCACTGTTATGGTTTTATTATTGATTTTACCTAATTAAGACTGCACCAAGTCAAAAATATGTCACTTGTTCATTCGTTTGATGTTTTCTTAGTTTTTATTTTTTTTTCATTTGATGAATGGATACCAATTGACATATTTCTGACTTGGTGCAGTTATGACTATCCTTTTTGAATTTTCCTCGGAGTTCAGTAGTTTTGTAATTTTACTTTTTATGTCTGTTAACTTAACGTCGAATCACTGGAATGTTTTTAGTACTGATGTTACTTGTGCATGATGCATACGTCTATTCACTGATATGTTTAGTGGATTGATGGTAGTTATGCCTGATGTATACGCCTACATGCATTGAATGCTATGATTTTTGTTTAAATATGCTTATGATGGTATAATACTTAACCCGTAATGGTAGGGATTGTGATTGATATTCATATGATGAAGACATAATCTTTCAATCAGTTCAATTGGGGTCTGGAGCTGTCATGTCCGAAACTGTTTCTAGTCTTTTGTTATTTATGCATTATTGTCATTTTGCTTATTTTCTTTTGCTACTTGGACTACTATTAAACTGAGTTTAACTGTGAGTATTGTGCGTTGTTTTTTACATTGGCTAGAAGTATAGGGGGAGGGAGATATTAAAAATCTATTTAGCCATACCGCATTATTGCGCCTGTCCCAAGTCAGGAGCCTCTTGGCTTTGTAAGTCCTGTATTAATTAATTGTTTTTTATTGACGTTACTTGTACCTGATTAATATACTCCTACTCACTACTACTCTTTTATTATTGAGGTTACGTATGCTTGTGAATATACTACGCATAGTGACTGCTTTCCTTTAGTATGGACTTTGCTAATGTTTGTGGGATGAGTTTATCCAATAGCATAGTATTAGCATCACTCATAAAATTTCTTTTATTAGGATTTAAACACATGCTTCTGAAACATAGTGGTAACACTGTCATCTCTATACCATGAGACCGCTCTGCCAACAAGGCTATTAGTGACAACTTCGTCTGCTCTGTACACAGCGCATGGACTAAGCTATTAGTGGCAACACCGTCTGCTTTATACCCAGTGCACAGGACCCCTCCTACACCTTACACTACGGTATATTGAAATTAAGCATGCGTTAAATGAGAAGAGGTGATCTTGTGTTTTCATACAATACAATGATTGTCTTTAGGTTTCTTGATGGAATCAACTTAAGAGGCGCAACACTTATCCATTATTACACTTTTATTGTAAAATCGTTTCGACGAGATCAGAAACGAATTGAATAGTTTGAAATGTTAAAAACACATATGATATGTATAAATATATTTTAATTTAAACACACACAAAAGAATTATAAATGCAACAAGGGTCTGTCAGTCGCCAACACTTAGATTTGAACGTTTCTGAAATATGAATTTACTTATCTCTATAAAAAATAAGAAGTACTAAAATGTTCATTCCGGCAAAAATATTTTCAAGATACAATAAAAGGATGGTTCGCAGAAAAGCACAATTTCTACTTACCTTATCAAATATCAAATCACTTTTTTGAAGAACAACATGAAAGTCAATCTCAACGGTTTGTTCTAGGTCTAACTGTGTAATTGTGACGTCATATATCACGTTCATAGATTCGTCAACAGTACCACATGACTGGAAAATATTTAAGAGTATTATGTAGCATACTGAAAAGAAGTATAAGTTATTGTGGTTATTTTCTTGCCTATAAGTTTTTGTTCGTAATAGTTTTCTTTTATCTCTACGTTTTGTTTTTTCGTTTCTCCTTTTAAAGTGTATACACTCAAAAATTATTTTAAAAGTAACCTATTTCTAATTGCCAATCGCCAAAAAAGCAGGATAAGACAAATAAAAAAAAACGTTAAAGAAACTCACACCAAATCTACTCATGTCTCTGTACCTGTGTGGTTACTTTTTTCTTTGTCCCTATGTGTTGTGCTTGAATTATAGATTTTGTATGTATGACACAGCTCCAAATGATCACACTCGGGGTGGGGGAGGGAGCATCAAGAATCCAGATAGTGCTTAAATTAAAGAGTTTTCATGTATGACACAGTTCTCATTGCTCACAGGGGTCGGGCGGTGGTGCAGCAGCAGATAGTGCTTAAATTATAGACTTTTCATGTATGACACAGTTCTCATTGCTCACAGGGGTCGGGCGGTGGTGCAGCAGCAGATAGTGCTTAAATTATAGACTTTTCATGTATGACACAGTTCTCATTGCTCACAGGGGTCGGGCGGTGGTGCAGCAGCAGATAGTGCTTAAATTGTAGACTTTTCATGTATGACACAGTTCTCATTGCTCACAGGGGTCGGGCGGTGGTGCAGCAGCAGATAGTGCTTAAATTATAGAATTTTCATGTATGACAGAGTTCCGAACGCTCACACTCTTAGGACAGCAGAAGACCAGATAGAAGTAAAAATAAACAATGATAATGTCAGAGACAGGATTTGCAATAGTTGCATGGGAAGACACATGAACTTTTATCAACTTTGATTATAGCAGAAGATTTTGAAAGATGACATAAAAATCTTATTGATATGATTCGATGCCATTTACGAGTTCATCCAGGTTTTTCTCTTGAAGACGAAGTAAAGCAATACAATTTTGTTCATTTGCTTATTTTTTATCAGAAGAGCTAAGGTGATTATAAAATTGAGAATGGAAATGGGGAATGTGTCAAAGAGACAACAACCCGCCCAAATAAAAAACAACAGCAGAGGGTCACCAACAGGTCTTCAATGTAGCGAGAAATTCCCGCACCCGGAGGCGTCCTTCAGCTGGCCCCTAAACAAATATATACTAGTCCAGTGATAATGAACGCCATACTAATTTCCAAATTGTACACAAGAAACTAAAATTAAAATAATACAAGACTAACAAAGGCCAGAGGCTCCTGACTTGGGACAGGCGCAAAAATGCGGCGGGGTTAAACATGTTTGTGAGATCTCAACCCTCCCCCTATACCTCTAACCAATGTAGTAAAGTAAACGCATAACAATACGCACATTAAAATTCAGTTCAAGAGAAATCCGAGTCTGATGTCAGAAGATGTAACCAAAGAAAATAAACAAAATGACAATAATACATAAATAACAACAGACTACTAGCAGTTAACTGACATGCCAGCTCCAGACTTCAACTAAATTCTAAATTGTATTCTGAATTACTGCATTGTGTTCTCTACATAATCTCTCAACACATTATTATAAATTCAGATTACACGCTGACGTAGAATGTCTATATAGAGAAATATAACTAATATAGAATAATAGTAATTACTATTTCACCAAACGTTGTTTTCTTTTCTGTTTTTTTCTGTGAAATATGGCTTTCTCCATCAAGCATCTTATCAATCTTTCTCTCATCAACCTCCCATGTTATTTTATCGCTTGTAGATTTAGCCTGAAACAGAAAACATCTTTAATATATATTAAAGGTACCAGACTTATAATTAAATGTGCCAGACGCGCGATTCGTCTACATAAGACCCATCAGTGACGCTCAGATCAAAATAGTTAAAATGCGATATGAAATGCAATGAGTATCCATCAAACTGTATTCATATGACACAAAGAAAAGAATGCTAAGTCATGTCTTTTTTACTGTCTGTGGCGCTAACATACTATGGTACAGGTTGATATAGAAAATATTGAATGCTTGACCAATCTTCAAATAAATCTGTTTTGTTCAGAACGGACTTGAAATAGACATACAGGAACGCTACTAATTAAGGAAGATCTATTAACAATTAGGGATTTTTGATAGAATACAAATCAGGAATAATTAGCAAAAGCTTTTTTTTAATTTTCTTAAAAGATGCACGGTGTCATCCAATACAAAATACAATAATAACAACAGAAATAAAATACAGAGGTAATGAAAACAAACATGTACAGAGACATTTAGTTGGGACAAAAGTTCCAACAAATACACAGAGACAAGTTTAAAAGTAATAACACATTTAGAGAAACAACATAACACATTTAGTGAGACAAAGATTACAACACAAAAACATTGATAACAAAAAAAAAGAAGGTAAACACACTGATACAGAGACAAAAATAACATATTAAGTTGGACAAATATTGCAACACATAGGGACAGAGAGAAGGGTACAACACAGGTACAGATACATGCATAAAATATCAAGTTGGACAAATAGTACAACACATACATAGGGACAGAGAGAAAGGTAACCACACATATATCCCATGCGCTTTCTTTAGTTTTCTATGTTGTGTCATGTGTACTATTGTTTGTCTGTTTGTCTTTTTCATGTTTAGCCATGGCGTTGTCAGTTTATTTTAGATTTATGAGTTTGACTGTCCCTTTGGTATCTTTCGTCCCTCTTTTATGTCTTAATATTGTTATATTATCCAAACCTACAAGAAGATTAACGTGACATGCGCATTCATCCCCTCATATTGATATAATACCAAGACCTTCGTGGATTATACAGGCATACTAACATGTCATGTGCACGTATATCTTAATATTGACACAAAACTGGAACCTGTGTTGATGCTTAAGGAATGAAACATGACACACAAACTAATACTTTAATATTGATATCCAATCCGAGCCGTGAACTATACTGATAGCATACCTGAACTTGTGTTGATACTACGGGAAAACAAATTCTGACAACAGCTGTAGCCAACGGACTTGGACCCATGTTGTACACGTGATACGTGTGGACTAATGTAATGCTTGAGACCGCTGACAGTGTTACTTGTTCTGGATCTGAAATACTAGATAATACAAATAAACATAAGTTGACGTTTTTCTTCATTATTGACATATTAACATCTTACCATGTTGTATCAAGACTACACAAATAAGTTCATAAGGCTTTCAATCGTCGTATATATACATACCATTTGAATAAATCTATTATTTAACTAACAAGAACCTCCAAGAATTTGCAATCAAAGCTAAAATCCACAACTAAAAGTTAACGTTAAATGAAAAAAAAGATACTTGAAACATTCTGTTAAACTTGAAATATCAAAATCACGATGTGTATGATGATGACCTTGACTTTCGACGACTACATTAGGACAAACACTGACAATGTTCTTAATTTTGAATAAACATAGCAATACGATGCACACACCATACGTATATCCTTGCCCTTGGACCGCCATATCAACATGCTTAAGGGTAGGACAAACACTGGCAATGTTTGTTTTTTTTACTTTTAACAAACACAGCATTACGGTATAGGGTACAGTAAAATATTGATATTTAAGTCTAAGATACATGATATTTCTACTATTGTTATTGGCTCTGAACTAGCTACCAGAATATTGTCTTGTTTATGTTGTTATACATTAGGCTGTTAGTTTTTTTTATTGTTGAAGACCGTATAATTGCTGACATTTATTTCATTTGAACTTTGGTGGATAGTTGTCTTTGTGACAAGGTGAAGACACTAACTGACAATAATCTTGCCGACAGACACACATCAAGTTGCAAGATTATGTACTTGCCTTTAGGCAGACACAACATTATGTGGCAGGGTGGAGACACTAACTGACAATAATCTTACCGACAGACACACATCATGTTGCAAGATTATGTTCTTGCTTTTAGAAAGATATAACATCATGTTGCATGGTAACGACTTCTCACCGATAATGTATTTACCTTTAGACAGAGTAAACATCATGTTGCACGGTAACGACACTAAATGACAATGGGCTTGCCTTAAGACAGACGGCATTATGGTTCCGGGTAAAACCTCATTTAGTTTGATAAAATGAAAAAAAGAAAGTGTTATGTATGATGCATGGTGTTTAAGTTGGTTGATTTTTGTGCGTGAGTATTTTTTTGTTTGTTTTTGTAATGGACATTCTATATTTAATCCAATCTGAGCTTTCATTCAAAGTGTAATGAAATAATCACCCTGTTAGTTGGATTTCTGATATATATTGTATCGGCACTTCTAGTCGACGATTGTTGTCAGACCAATCAAGATCGGAACTTGTTGAGGATACATTCACAGCATATACAACACTCTTGGTTGCATGATACACATCGATGTTTTGGTCGGTTAATCGATGTTTAGAAACATTATATCGTAGGTTGAATAATCCCATTTGTTGTTGAAATAAACTCTTATCAAGGTCACAGTAGACAACAGAAACATTCATTGGATCTATACAAGTTCCTAACTCGGTTCCTTGATTCTGCGGTTGATAAAAACCAAGATATTCCGTGTTGTTTGATGCTAAGATAATAAACCTTGTCCCATAAGATTGATCGTCGGAGTTAGTTACTTTCAATTGTATGTCTATTTCAACTGTTTTCCCAAAAATGATAACGTTTGGTCTTGAAGTAAGTGTTAGCTTTAAATTTGGATAGCATGTGCCATTACAACCGGATTCAAACATCGCCTGTTAGATAAATAGATAGATAGATACTTCATTTTATATACAACTCGTCTAAATATCAACCATATATCCATAAAACTAAGTATTAAATTAACATAAGTAGTTCATAAAATTAAAAAGTTTTTAGGAGTACGATCTTATTGTTATTGTTATGTTCTTTTTCTAGTTGGTTATCTGGTTAGGATTACGGTTAACCCTTAACCTCGTCAGGTTCCGTAAAGACAATTTAGCGATATCCTGGGGTAAAGTGGGGTACCAAGTAGAAGGTGAGGTATAATCGTCGTAATGTTCCGTAAAGACAATTTAGCGATATCCTGGGGTAGATATCGGTACCAAGTAGAAGGTGAAGTATAATCCTCGTCAGGTTCCGTAAAGACAATTTAGCGATATCCTGGGGTAGATATCGGTACCAAGTAGAAGATGAAGTATAATCCTCGTCATGTTCCGTAAAGACAACTTAGCGATATCCTGGGGTAGATATCGGTACCAAGTAGAAGGTGAAGTATAATCCTCGTCAGGTTCCGTAAAGACAACTTAGCAATATCCTGGGGTAGATATCGGTACAAAGTAGAAGGTGAAGTATAATCCTCGTCAGGTTCCGTAAAGACAATTTAGCGATATCCTGGGGTAGATATCGGTACAAAGTAGAAGGTGAAGTATAATCATCGTCAGGTTCCGTAAAGTCAATTTATAGATATTATTGGGTACAGTGAGGTACCAAGTAGAAGGTGAAGTATAATCCTCGTCATGTTCCGTAAAGACAACTTAGCGATATCCTGGGGTAGATATCGGTACCAAGTAGAAGGTGAAGTATAATCCTCGTCAGGTTCCGTAAAGACAATTTATAGATATTATTGGGTACAGTGAGGTACCAAGTAGAAGGTGAAGTAAAATCCTCGTCAGGTTCCGTAAAGACAATTTATAGATATTATTGGGTACAGTGAGGTACCAAGTAGAAGGTGAAGTATAATCCTCGTCAGGTTCCGTAAAGACAATTTATAGATATTATTGGGTACAGTGAGGTACCAAGTAGAAGGTGAAGTATAATCCTCGTCAGGTTCCGTAAAGACAATTTATAGATATTATTGGGTAAAGTGAGGTACCAAGTAGAAGGTGAAGTAAAATCCTCGTCAGGTTCCGTAAAGACAATTTATAGATATTATTGGGTACAGTGAGGTACCAAGTAGAAGGTGAAGTATAATCCTCGTCAGGTTCCGTAAAGACAATTTATAGATAATATTGGGTACAGTGAGGTACCAAGTAGAAGGTGAAGTATAATCCTCGTCAGGTTCCGTAAAGACAATTTATAGATATTATTGGGTACAGTGAGGTACCAAGTAGAAGGTGAAGTATAATCCTCGTCAGGTTCCGTAAAGACAATTTAGCGATATCCTGGGGTAGATATCGGTACCAAGTAGAAGATGAAGTATAATCCTCGTCATGTTCCGTAAAGACAACTTAGCGATATCCTGGGGTAGATATCGGTACCAAGTAGAAGGTGAAGTATAATCCTCGTCAGGTTCCGTAAAGACAATTTATAGATATTATTGGGTACAGTGAGGTACCAAGTAGAAGGTGAAGTATAATCATTGTTATGTTCCATCCAGACACTATAGCGATATCAAAGGGGTACAGTAGGTATCAAATAGAAGGTGGGGTATTATCCCTGTCAGGTTCCGTATAGAAAATTTATAGATATCCTGAAGTACAGTGGGATATTAAGTAGAAGGTGAAGAATAATCCTTGTCAGGTTCCTTAAAGACAATTTAGTGATATCATGGGTATACATGGGTACAAAGTAAAAGTTGAGGTATAATAATTGTTAGGTTCCATTTAGACATGTTATGATACTTAGGAGTACAGTAGGGTACCAAGTAGACGGTGATGTAAAATCCTTGTCAGGTTCCGTAAAGAATAAACTCATCATAGATACCAGGTGGAATAAAGTACGAAGTTGAAGAGCATTAAGGACCAAAATTCCTAAAAGTTTTGCCAAATATAGCTAAGGTAATCTATGTCTAAATGAAAACATTTAGCGATATCCATGGTATACAGTGGGGTAATAAGGAGAAGGTGAGGAATAATCCTTAGCAGGTTCTATCAAGACAATTGAGTGATATCCTGGGTAAACAGTGGGGTATCAAGTATAAGGTGAGGAATAATCCTTGTCAGGTTCTATAAAGACAATTTAGCGATATCCTGGGTATACAGTGGGGTATCAAGGAGAAGGTGAGGAATAATCTTTGTCAGGTTCCGTTAAGACAATTTAATGATATCTTGGGGAATATATGGGTACTAAGTAGAAGGTGATTTACAATTCTCGTCAGGTTCCGTAAAGAAAAGAGTACGCGATATCCTTAGGTGTATATGATAACCAAGTAGAATTTGAAGTATAGGTACAGTTGGGTACGAAGTAGAAAATGATGTACAATCCTCTTCAGGTTACGTAAAGACAATTAAGCGATATTCTGCGGTATAGAGGTTACCATGAAAAAGGTTAGGTATTATATGCTCGTCAGGTTCCGTAAAGACAACTTAAAGATATCCTGGGTTAAACGTAGGATATTAAGTAGAAGGTGGGGTATATAAAAAAAAAAGATGTGGTATGATTGCCAATGAGACAACTGTCCACAAGAGACCAATATGACACAGAGATCAACAACTATAGGTCACCGTACGGCCTTTTACAATGATCAAAGCCCATACCGCATAGTCAGCTATAAAAGGCCCCGATAAGACAATGTAAAACAATTTAAACGAGAAAACTAACGGCCCTATTTATATAAACAAAATGAACGAAAAACAGATATGTAACACATAAACAAACGACAGCCACTGAATTAAAGGCTCCTGACTTTGGACAGGCACATACTTAAATAATGTGGCGGAGTTAAACATGTTAGCGGGATCCCAACCCTCCCCCTACCCTGGGACAGTGGTATAACAGTACAAAATAAGAACGAACTATAAAAATCGGTTGAAAAAAGCTTAACTCATCAGATGGACAAAAATACAAATGGACGTGGCCGGGTACTTATACATCCCGACACAAAAAGACACAATGAACAGATCTGAGAGTTCTCGCAGTTATCTGACAGCTAGTTCAAAGCCACTAACAACTTATAAAAAAATCATGCATTTAAGACTAAACTATAAATCCGTACACATCCAACATCCAATGGATTTAGTGTAAAGACGTCATAAACAGTCAGAGAAAAACATGACCTGGTGCAATACAAAGTTACAGGTTTCGACAGATTGTAGATCCATGAATATTAATATGTATATAACATAGAAGTAATATTTAGTTAGCTTTTAATTTACTGATAACAAAATCAATATTTATACCAATAAAAACAATATTCAATGATCTTATTACAGTGTTGAATAGGATCATTGACTATTGACAAGGATTATACCTTTTATTATAGTGTTGAATAGGCTTGTCCTGAATATGCATGAAATATTTGCCACTGGACGTTAAGCAACCAACAATCAATCACTCAATGTTGAAAAGGTAACCTTTTAGAATAAGTTTATTTAAAGATGCGACAAGTTTACATGGATCATTTCTAAATTTACGGGCACGATTAACAACATTTCCGTAAAATTGAGGAAGTGCTATCCCGTTTGATATAAGTTTTCTACAGGTACAACCAAACTTCAAAACCAAATCTTTATATATATGGAAGAATTAGTAAAGGTTTTAAGTAATTTATGGTTACGATATCCTTGGTTTAATAATTTACCAGTAATACATAGATTGCGTTCGTTAAAATCAAAAACGTCACAACAGACTCGGGCATAGCGAACGAGTTGTGAAATATAAACACCGCAAGATGGTGCCAAAGGAACATCACCATCTAAAATGGAAAATTAACAATAGGGAACGAAAAATCGTCTGTTTTGTCGTAAATTTTAGTGTGGAGTTTCCCGTTTAAAACCGAAATATCTAAATCCAGGAAAGGACAGTTTTCTCCTCGTCCTACTCGTCGTCAGGTTCCACAAAGACAATTTAGCGATATCCTAAAGTATATATGGGTATTAAGTAGAAGTTAAAGTATAGTCCTTGTCAGGTTCCGTTAAGATAATTCAGCGATAGCCTGGGTATACAGTGGGGTATCAAGTAGAAGGTGAAATACAATCCTCGTCAGGTTCCGTAAAGACAATTAAGCGATATCCTGGGTATGCAATGAGGTATCAAGAAGAAGGTGAGGAATAATCCTTGTCAGATTCCGTAAAGACAATTTAGCGATATTCTAGGTATACAGTGGGGTATTAAGTAGAAGGTGAAATATAATCCTCGTCAGGTTCCATAAAGACATTTTAGCGATATCCTGGGGTTAGGTGGGATATTACACTAAGAAGAAGGTGAGGTATACTCCTTTTCAGGGTCCATAAAGACAATTAGCGATATCCTTGGGAAGAGTGCGGTTTCAGGAATAAGGTGAAGTATAATCCTTGTCAGGTGCCATGCCATGCATTTTAATGTGCGTATTGTTATGTGTTTACTTTTCTACATTGGCTAGAGGTATAGGGGGAGAGTTGAGATCTCATAAACATGTTTAACCCCGCCAAAATTTTGATCGTGTCCCAAGTTAGGAGCCTCTTGCCTTTGTTAGTCTTGTATAAGTAATAATTTTAGTTTCTTGTGTATAATTCGATGTTTTGTATGACACCCATTATCACTGTACTAGTATACATATTTTTTTAGGGGCCAGCTGAAGGACACCTACGGGTGCGGGAGTTTCTCGCTATATAAAAGACCCATTCGTGGCCTTCGGCTGTTGTCTGCTCTTGGTCGGGTTGTCGCTTTGACACATTCCCCATTTCCTTTCTCAATTTTATTCAAGGTTTAGAATATTTGTATTAAGATATCGCCCTATCAGGTTCTGTGCAGACCATGGCCTTGTCAGGTGTCATGTCATGCATTCAAGGTTTAGAATACTTGTATTAAGATATCACTTTATCAGGTATTAAGATATCGCCCTATCAGGTTCTGTGTATTAAGATACCGCCCTATCAGTTTCTTTGCAGCAAGGTTTAGAATACTTGTTTTAAGATATAGCCCTATCAGGTTATGTGCAGACCATGGCCAGTTATAGACCAAAAATAGTCCAATTAAAACTTTTGTAACGTATAAAGATAGTAAGCGGTGTGATACTGGATCCAAAATGTTTAATTTACAAAATAGTAAATTTTAGCCATAAAGTGACATCAATGAATTAAACTCGTAGGCGGATCCAGGATGGGTGGGCCTGGAGCCCCCTGTCGTGGAAAACATTTAGTTGATTATATAGGAAATCACTGAAGTCTATCAGCGGGCCCCCCTTACAAAATGTTCTGGATCCGCCACTAAAACTATATTTAACTGCTAGTTGCGTTCTATAATGAATTATATATTACTATTCTTTTTCAAATATATACAACTGGTGCACAATTGTACCATTATAAAGTTGTCCTTGGTTGAAGATTACTGCAAACTGAGTTCTCAGCTTTTGCATAAAAAGGTATATTTCCAAACATAAGTTTAAAATAGCGAATGAAATTTATGAAATAAATCTGTATCGTGAACATTTGTTCATGACCTTTATCAAACTATTTTAGTGTAGAATCTAACAATAACTAACAAATACTTTCTGTATATAATCTAACAATTACTAACCAATACTTTCTGTATATAATCTAACAATAACTAATAAAAACTTTCTGTATATAATCTAACAATCACTAACCAATACTTTTTGTGTTGTTGGCTTGTTGTTCAGGATAGGTTTTAGTTTTCCAGGGGGCTGATTCTCGCTAAGGCTAAATGACGCTTCCACGTATAGCTTATCTGTAAGTGTTTCTAGAAACTGCCTAGTAACAATCTGAAGAATAGTTTCAAACAAGTTAAAATTGCACATTACAAATCTGGATAATTGATAAACAGAAAAACATGGAATACGAATGTACCTCGAAGGATAATAAAAACAATATATCATTTCCAAGCTTTAATCAAAATACCATCTTCTTTTGGATTCATCAATATACCAGATCATTTTGAAGATATTTTTTAAGCACTCGCGTTTAGATACTCTAGAAATCCCATATATTTCTGTACCTTTTTTGTAAAAATATTTCATACCTCGAGAACCCTTAACAGCTTTTTTTTTGGTCATTAATCTACCGGTTAAGATACCATCGATCTATATATTGATTCCTTTTGAAACAATTAATATATACTTGCTGCTTTTGGATTTAGATAATGCTGTTACATGCGATCATTTTCCTATGTAATCGTCACTAAACCTCAAACAACATAAGATTAACTTTCGGAAGTCGCTCCAAAACCTTCGAACGACATGGAGATAATTTGAGAATTCCACACCACATCTGAAAACTATATTTAATAATCATATCAGGTAGTGAGCACCAATACCTTCAAACTACCTGAAATGATCGTGTTATGCAGTCGGCATAAAAACCTCAAAACTACATCAAGATCGTTTTATGTCGTGATCAGCAGAAATTTCCTAACTTATGTGAAGATCATCGTCTTTAGTCGGTACCGAACCTCCAAACCTCTAAACTACATGACTATCATTTTATGTTGTCGCAAACAAACCTTCCCAACGTAAAACAGATTGTATTATCAAGTCCACATCGATGAGGATTATTTTATGTAGTCGACACAAAATATTCCACTAAGATGAGGATTATTTTATGTAGTCAATACAAAACATTCCACTAAGATGAGGATCATTTTATGTAGTCGATACAAAACATTCCACTAAGATGAGGATCATTTTATGTAGTCGACACAAAACATTCCACTAAGATGAGGATTATTTTATGTAGTCAATACAAAACATTCCACTAAGATGAGGATCATTTTATGTAGTCGACACAAAACATTCCACTAAGATGAGGATTATTTTATGTAGTCGATACAAAACATTCCACTAAGATGAGGATCATTTTATGTAGTCGACACAAAACATTCCACTAAGATGAGGATCATTTTATGTAGTCAATACAAAACATTCCACTAAAATGAGGATCATTTTATGTAGTCGACACAAAACATTCCACTAAGATTAGGATCATTATATGTAGTCGATACAAAACATTCCACTAAGATTAGGATCATTTTATGTAGTCGATACAAAACATTCCACTAAGATTAGGATAATTTTATGTAGTCGACACAATAGTTATAAAAAGTACCAGGATTGTAATTTAGTACGCCAGACGCGCGTTTCGTCTACATAAGACTCGTCAGTGACGCTTATATCAAAATAGTTATAAAGCCAAACAAGTACAAAGTTGAAGAGCATTGAGGATCCAAAACATTACACTAAGATGATGATCATTTTCTGTGGTCGACACAAAACATTCAACTAAGATGAGGATCATTCGTCCATGCAGGTCATGGTATGCATTCGTGAACAAATCTCTCAACAACATTAGGGTAATTTAAGGTAGTCGGCATCAAAAACTACCGACAGTTGTCTACATATATGTTTCACTGTTGTTTAGATTAGTATTATCAAACTAAGGAAGACTAATATGGTATGATACGGATTATGTTCTTCTGATGTATTTAACGATGAAATTGTACTAAAAAGTAAAATCCATAAAATACTGAACTGCGAGAAAATCTCGAAAAGTTTCTAATCAAATGGTAAAATCAACAGCTCAAACTAATCAAACGAATGGATAACAAATCGCAAAAATTCCGAACCGTGAGTAAAATTCAAAACGAAAAGTCCCTTATCAAATTGCCAAATCGGTATTTTTGTGATTTCACTTTTTGTGAGACATGGCAAACTACATTTTCTTTGAATATGAACTATATTCAATTTCTATCAATACATTACCGGAACAACAATGTCAACTGATGAACATGATTCCCCGCCTTTACTTATCATCACATCATATTGGCTGAATGTATCCTTATGGTATGTGTTGTTAATGAATACTGCAACTCTACTTGGTACCGTCTTTTTTCTGTTAGTGTCTATATTTATTGTGTAGGAAACAGCTGTAACATAGCAATGAGCAATAGGGGTTTCAATAAGTTGCTTTTTTCACGAAACTAAATGACGTGGAAGTGAGCAACTATAGTAACTGTATTGCCTTCAAATATGAGCAAAATTGATACCAATACAAATAAGATAGTTATAAAAGGCCTAACAAACACATGTGTAATTAAAAAAGTCTCAATTAGAAAAAAAAACCTAACAGCCTGGTTTATGTACAAAAAAATGAACGCAAGAAAAAAAAAGACATCAACAAAGAATAAATATCATGTTACAGTATGAGCAATTTACTAAAACTTTGAATAAGAAATGTGACGATCTTGTGCAAAAGGTAAATATCATTAACAACTAGAGGTCCAACATGTACTTATTACTTTGCAACAGTGTAGCGGAATCCTTAAACACTGTTCTGATGTCATATTTCATTATTATACCACATCTCTTTGTTGATATCAAGAAGAAAACTTAACATTGAAATAGGAAATTAAAAGTAACTGATCATGACCATAAGACTACATCTGCCGTTTGGAATTTTCGTCGCTAAAGAGAAAAAATTACCACGAGAGTTAACATTTTCTTCGATTCTTAATTGCTGAACAGAAGAAATTGAAATAGTCATGGTCCAGTTCATGTTTTGCTCCGAGTATTTTGTTTGTATGGAGTAACATTCACTGTCTCGATCTGGGTATTTTAATATTTTGTGAATAAGGTTTATTATGCGGTCATTAAATAAAAAGATCGATAGTGTGTATCAATGGCTTTTTTTTAAATACATATTTTTAATTATTGTACACGTTATAAGTGAATTTATTGTAATTTGTACAAAGTCAAAATACAAATTATAATTTGTAAAAATGTTTTGCACAAATGATAATTTGTACAAAAAGATAACTTGTTCACAATATATTAAATACTTCCCTTGTAAAAATAAAAGGTTATGCGCGTACTATCGATTTCATTATGTAGGTTACATCCCAGTTAACGTAGTTAATCTCATCGACTAAATTTGGGAGCTACTCCAATTAAAACTTCGAAGTTTTGAAGTTCAATGCAGATATTTTAAGCATATACACCTTTCCCGATTTATATGAGTCACTGAACCTCAATACTTACATATATTCTCTGAAATTCCTAGCCCAGTATAGTTGAAACATATATTCAGTCTAGCGCATGGATTGAAGTTATCATTGTGGCAGTGAAGCCCAGAAGAATTTAATGGTATTGACAAAGGAGTAATGTTCATTTGACACGTCAGATCTATAATGGCCCTTGTCCGCAATATCAAAACTGTATCTGACAGATATGAACCGACAGCAAAATCTGTAATATGTATTTCATGAAATTATATGGTTGAATAAGTTAAATCATGCAACTTGTAAAGATAGAAACAATTTGTTAGTAAATTTAAACTAGAGGCTCCAAGGAGCCTGTCTCGCTGACCTGATATTTTTTGTTTACTGCATTTAACTTCTATGTTCTATATTTAGCCATGTTGGATGGCAGGCGGAGTCATCGGACACATTTTTATATTAAATACCCGAATGATGATTATGGCAAAGTTTGGTCAAATGTGTCTCAGTAGTTTCAGAGAAGAAGATTGTCAAAAATTTACCAAAAATTGTTAAAAGTTTACTTTAAAGGGAAATAACTCCATTAGAATTCAATTGACAATTTTGGTCATGTTTACTAATTTGTAGATCTTATTTGCTGAACATTATTGCTTGTTTAAATGTTATCTTTAAAATAATATTCAGGATAATAACCAATAACTGCAAAATGTCCTTAATATTACTAATTCAGGGGCAGCAATCCCTATAGGTTGTCTGATTCATCTGAACATTTTAGGCTAGATGAATCTCTACCTTATGAACAGTTTTACCTGTTTTACGTTTGCTTTAAATGTTTCAGTTTCAGAGATATAAGCCAAAAAAACTGCGTTTTACTCCTATGTTCTATTTTAACCATGTCAGCTATATTTGTTGGCAAGCGGGGTCATCAGACACATTTTTTAATCTACATACCTTTATGATGATTGTGGTCAAGTTTGATTAAATTTGTTTAAGCAGTTTCAAAGCAGAAGATTTTTATAAACCATTACAAACAATTTACGCAAAACTGTAAAAACAATGACTATAATATAAAAGGTCAATAGCTCCTTAAGGGGTCAATTGACTTATTTGTATATCTTACTTTGGTGGACATTATTGCTGTTTACAGTTTATCTGTTTCTATGTTACATGTATAATCATATTTCAATATCAATTTGTTCTTAACTATAATAGCTATTACCTGTATATAGATATAGGAAGATGTGCTATGAGTGCAAATGAGACAACTCTCCATCCAAATAACAATTTATTAAAGAAAACCATTTTTGGTATATACATATATCAACACTGATTATTCTTAACTATAGCGGTTGTTACCTGTTAATCATTTTTCAATCCTTATTTATTCGTAACTCTTATTATCATTACTTGTATGTACATAAACCAATTCTATGTATATTCAAGAAGACATAATTATATCTAAATGTATTCAGAAGACAAAATGAAAATTGCAGTATATCCTTTTTCAATTCTTGATTTTTTTTAAGTCAAATAAAAAATAACCTGCATATCCGTTGTGGTCAATATCAAATGAGGTAGAAATAAACCATCCGAACGATAATAGATTTTTTCCAACCTCCTCAGATCGTATTTCCTGTGTGAAGATAAGACTCGTAGGTCCACCATTATAGATGTAAACTGAACCTCTAAGATCACGCTGATATGGGGCACCGACTGCAATATCTGAATCAATCAGAATTTGACATAATTACACACATGTACAGATATATAATACAATTGTGTAATTTTCAAATACTTCATTTCACATCAAATAAGAAAAACTCGCTACAATAATGTTACTGGCGCTTCCATGCCTTTTGGCAATCTCCAGGCGACTATGTCATTAAAAACACTACGTTAAGATGTCACTGGTAACGACGTTGTAATTGTCACAAGGATATGTTTTCTTTAATGACAATGTTTATCTTACCTCCTATACATTCTTAGGAATATGATTGGTTAAAAACGTCCGCGTGGAGACCGGGTATATTTCATATTAGGTTAGTAGTGAGGCGAGGCCTATTTCATACACAGTGTTCTGGTGTTACGTCTCTTCATTTTCTATATTTGGTAAGAAGGGAGGCGGGGCTTGTTTCATACACGGTTAGTAGGTGTGACGTACCTTTATAAAATCAAAACGTTACTGAGAAAAAATCTTGAAAGTTTCAACAGACAAAGAAATTGATGATTAAGATGGAAATAAAATCATAAAACACATTTAAACCTAACAGGTTGTTATTGTTGGCATCTATTTTTGTAGGATCAATGGAAGTGGTTTCGGTATGCTAACAGTATTGAAGACTTGCTCGTTTTGATAGGTCACTAGTTAAAATTTCACACGTTAAGATAGTCGGTAAGATAGATTCGTTACATAGTGTGCTAGTAACGTAATACGGTATATATGGGTCAGTAAATAACATATGGGGATTCGAGCTTCTCTCTCACCCCATATAATAGACAATTCCCGCGGCACGCAGTAAAGCGTGAATTTATTGTCTTCTCGGTAAGGTATTTCCGAGACGTATGAATTTTTGGCGCCAAAAATTGTAGTGGTAAATAGATAGTTATATGAGTATCACTTCTAGCCTTGCGTTCGTACTGTGAACATCAATTTTTTTCTGAGTGCCAGTTTCTCATAATGGACCCCATGGACATTGAAACTAACGTGAAAAGGATAGTTGGAGAAGAAATTCA
The DNA here is from genome assembly GCF_963676685.1 of Mytilus edulis. Classification (NCBI taxonomy): domain Eukaryota; kingdom Metazoa; phylum Mollusca; class Bivalvia; order Mytilida; family Mytilidae; genus Mytilus; species Mytilus edulis. Next base: position 107,945,237 of record NC_092345.1, on the reverse strand, counting down.
AAGGTCTCAAAATGATTTTTTAAGCAAGTTAGATGAGATATTCACATCAAGATTGCAGGCATTCGGCAACCAACAAAAAGAGCGTTCGGAGGCGCAGATGTGTAAACTTCAAAGTGACATTTTAACGGCAGATACATACAAATTCCAGAAAAAGAGCTGTGAAGACCAGTTCAAGTTCAACAAGAAGATGAACGCGACACTCAAGGAAGCAGAATCTTGTTTAGATTCTTCAGATGACAAGTCCGCTCACGCTAAACAGAGAATTAGTGAAGGTATAGAACTTTTAGCTTATCGTCAAAAACTAGTTAAAATGGCTGATTCATGTGAGCATGGTTGAAGAGTAGTTCAAGAATACACTTCAAACCCGCTGGCCGATGATTCGGAAGACGACAGGAAGATCATGAGGGCAACATCGCGTGCAGAGAGAAAGGAGAAGGTAGAAAAATCCAGAAAGAAGCGTTCAACTCTATATTCTAGACCTTCAACTTCAGCTGATAATGGTAACAACAGTGGTGGCGCTAAGTCAGCTAGGAGGCCAGGAGTGTGTTATACCTGTTATAAACCAGGCCATTGGCAGTTTGAATGCCCAGAAGAGAATAAGAAGTTAAGTACACATGGCAATTTATTGTCATATAATGATGCTTATAGAAATAGTAATTCTTTAAGTTTTTTCATTGATGAAAGTTTAACATTGGAAACAGCTCATTTAAACAAAGCTCACTTACTAGACTCCGGCAATGATAGTATTTGTTTACTCAACCGTGAGGAATGTGTAGATCAATTGTCTAGACATTTAAATACACCCACTAAATTGAGCAGTCCCGTAGGTAAACTCAGCCTAGATTAGTGTTTGATTGCAGGCACATTAACAGTTGCATACACCAATTTAAATTTAAATTTGAAGATGCATCGGTGGCAAGAGAATTATTTGAAAAGGGTGATTATCTATTGAGATATGATTTGAAAAATGCATATCATCATATTGAAATAAGAGAGGAGCACAAGCAAAATTTAGGTTTCAGTTGGGTTATTGACGGAGTGGCTAACTGTTTTGTTTTCAATGTTCTTCCTTTTGGTATTGCAAGTGCAGGACATATTTTTACAAAAGTTTTGAAAGAGGTGGTTAAGTAATGGAGAAAACAGGGATTATTGATAATTATGTATCTTGATGATGGTTTGGGTGGAGCTAGTGATTTAGTTTCTTCTAAAAGAGCTAGTGATTATATCAGACAGAGTTTGTCTGATTTTGGTTTTCTTATAGCTGAGGATAAATGTATTTGGTATCCACAACAAAAATTGATTTGGATAGGTTTAGTGTGGGATATGTATTTAGGCAAAATTCAGATTACTCAAGAGCGAGTGGATAGGTTGTTATTAAGTATTGTAAAAATTCTTGACGGTGTCAGTAAAGGGAAAATTTTATACAGAGCAAAACTGGTTGCTTGTATTGTTGGACAAATTATTTCAATGCAAGTTGTTTTTGGAAGTCTGGTAAGATTAAGGACAAGGGAATTATACCAGTGTATAGTTCTTAGAGCCAGTTGGAAGTCACTGGTTGCTTTGACAGCTCCAGCGGTTGGTGAGCGTAGATTTTGGTCAAATTCAGTAAATGATCTGAATGAGATGGGTGTGAATCTGCATGAGTCAGATTTGTAAGATCTTAAGGCTTATACGGATGCCTCAGATATTGGTTTTGGGGGATTTGTAGTCCCTGCTATTGATAGCAATAGTACTGAGTCGGTCTGTGACTCTAGCGATGTTCAGATGAACAGTAGTCTGATAACGCCCAGAAATAGTTTGCACACTGTAGTGGGTAGTTGGGCAGATCATGAGAGGATCAAGAGTTCTACATGGCGTGAACTCGAGGCAGTCAATAGAACAGTTAAAAGTTCTCTGCACTTGCTTAAAAACCAGACATTACAAATAAATACAGATAATAAAAATGTTACTAGCATAGTAAAAAACGGGAGTAGGAAAACAGACCTTCAGGTTTAGCATGTGAATTGCACACATTATGCTTTGAAAATAGTTGTAAAATTACAACACAATGGATACCTAAAGTGGCAGACAATCTGAGTAGATACTCTGATTGTGATGACTGGGGTATCAGTACTGACGTTTTTAATAGCTTAGATAATATATGGGGTATTCATACAGTGGACAGATTTGCCACAGACTATAACACTAAATGTACAAGATTTAATTCTAAATTTTGGTGTAATTGTACAGAAGCAGTAGATGCTTTTAAACAAAATTGGAAAGACGAAAACAATTGGGTCGTCCCACTGCCTAATTTGGCTTGTAAAGTTATTAGAACATTTTTGGAAGACGAAGCAAACGGTACTTTGATAGTTCCTTTTTGGAAATCTGCACTTTATTGGGTGTTATTGTGTGAATCAACCGGAAATTTCAAAAGTTTTATAAACAACAAAAAATTCTTGACAGAAGAGAATTCTGTTATTACAGGGAGAGGTAATAATGGTTTATTTGGGAAACAAGGAACATTAACGATGCTTGCATTTAAGATAAGATTTGATTGATGTGTTTTTATTTTTGGAACAGGTTTAAACATCGAGCAGTTTGTGCACGAAGTCGTGTGGAGGACAGTGGAATTGAAGAGGGACATTCGTTACATAATTTAGTGAGGAGTTTATCTACACGGTTACTAGATGCCAGAAGTGAAAGTACTGATAAAAAATATTATTACGGTTTTATGAAATGGAACAGATTTTGTATAGAACATAGTTTGCTTTCTTTGCCAGCTGCTCCAATTCATATAGCTTGATATTTTGTACATTTATTAGATAATGGTGGTACATTTAGTACTGTTAACTCTGCTTTTTACTCCGTTAAGTGGGCTCACGAAATTTGTGGTCAGTTAGATCCAACTAGCAACACATTTGTGAAAAATTTACTCGAGTCTGCTAAGCGAACCGCAAGTAACCCTGTCAATAAGAAAGATCCAGTGTCTAAAGATATTTTAATTGATTTATGTAGAATGTATCAATATTCCAATGATTTAACAGGTGTACGAGATCTTGTCATGATTTTGTTAAGTTTTAGTGCTTTTCTACGTTTTAGTGAATTGAGCCAATTGAAATGCAATGATGTCACTATTAAAGAAGGTTATTTGGTATTTAAAATTAGGAAGAGTAAGACCAACCAGTATAGAGCTGGAGATGGGGTGTTGGTATCCAAGGGGCAGTCTTTAGCTTGTCCTTATTCTATGTTCTTAAGATATCTTGGTTTGGCGAATATTGAAATATCCACAGACATGTATTTATTTCGTCCTTTGTATAGATCTAAAGATAAATGTGGTTTGATTAAGGTTAATAGGCCTATAAGTTATACTACTGCAAGAGAATGTATGATAAAGCGTTTGAAAATGATCGCCCCAGAGCTTAATCTCGGTTTACATTCTTTACGGTCAGGAGGTGCCACTTCGGCAGCTAATGCAGGTGTTAATGACAGGTGTTGAAAAAGACACGGAAGGTGGAAGAGTGATTCAAGTAAGGATGGTTATGTAGCCGATTCTGTTGCTAACCGATTACAAGTTTCAGAGCATTTGGGTTTATAAATTGTCATTGTGTTCAAATTTTTTGTCCGCTGTTTAGCTGTCAATTATTTGAAGTTTGTTTCGTACATTACTGTGATTAAACAATTTGACAGTTTTTTCTTTATACTCTATCTTTGTAGTTCCATATACGCAGCGAGCTAGTCAACAAACTTAAGTTTGTAGTTTAGTTATTTTTCTTAGATGCTAAGGTACATGAGTATAGAGAAGACTAGATAATCCCGCGGCACGCAGTAAAGCGTGAATTTATTGTCTACTCGGTAAGGTATTTCCGAGGCGTATGAATTTTTGGCGCCAAAATTGTAGTGGTAAATAGATAGTTATATGAGTATCACTTCTAGCCTTGCGTTCGTACTGTGTACATCAAATTTTGTCATAAGCATAAAGAATGTTCAATTTGACAATTGTTAATTGTTAATGGTCTGTTATACATAATTTTTATATATATGGTATGGCTATATAACCGTAATCGGATTTGGATTATATGTTGTGTCTTATAATTTTTTTATAGCCGTAGTCTTCGGACTAAAACTCCCTTTTATTTAGTTAGATTGAGCATTTTTTGTACATGCACATTTATGTTTTATGAGTGCGGTCCAACACTTGAGTTTTGTATGGCATTGACAAAAGGACGCAGGTTTCCAAATTGGTTTTTCCTGATCGGCCACGAAACAGTATTTTGTGTGTTTTGAATATTGATAATTTGGAAGATGATGGCAAATAGTATTTTGTATACTTTAAATATTTTTGATCGATGAAAGTCAGATTTCTGGTATTGATATGCTAGTATGATAAAGTATTCATTTCATATCCTCATAGTGCTCGTACATATGGGAAATAATAATTTCATACTGGGCTTGATTTTGATAAGAATTATTTCAAAATTTAAGATACGTTTATATCATTTTTTATGTTACTATTTTCTTTAGGTGACATGTTTATGGCCTAATTTACACCTTTGATGATCACTTTATCATGGGTTCATTAGTGTTATCACTTCAATTTACAGGGGTCAATGCTTACTTTGCAATTTCCACCATTCAAAACATTTGTAACCTTCGTTTCTAAAGGCTTTAATTTTCAATTTAAAAAAAAATAAAATAAAATCCACGAATTAAAAAACCCACGAACATGTAAATATTGCTCAATCCACGAAAATTGATACCCACGAATTAAAGTACTTTCACAGTATATGTTATGTTGTTATAATATTGCTGTATTGTAATAAAAGCGGCAGCTCAGAAAAGATATACGCAGCGAGCTAGTCAACAAACTTAAGTTTGTAGTTGAGTTATTTTTCTTAGATGCTAAGGTACATGAGTATAGAGAAGACTAAGGTTTATTGTGAAGAGTTTTGAAAATAGTGTTAACAACCATATGTTAAGTAACTGGAGATGTTTAAGTAGTTGACATACATTATATTACTTAGATGTGTTAACAGGAGATAGTCACCTGATTAACATACATTGTTTTTATTGGAGATTTAAACAGCACACAAAATGTTAGAGCCATTTGATTAGGGACTTTACTTTTTGAATTTTAAATTCAGTATTTTTGTGATTTTGGTTTTTATATTACTTGGACATGAAAACATCACTTATTATTTCAAGTTATTGACGAACATAATAATTCGTGGAGATTTAACCGATAAAAAGATCCTTACGTTTTTTACTTACATATTTTGTTTGTAGATGAAAACATCAATTCAATATTCCATAAGGAGAAAAGTAACAAAAATACCGAACTACAAGGAAAATCCATTACAGAACATTCGTAATCGAATGCTAAAATCAAAAGCTTAAACACATTGAATGAATGGAAATCTACTGTAATATTACTTGATACAGGCATTTTCTTATTTATAAAATGGTGAATTGAACATGGACTTATAACTAGCTATACCTCTCACTGGTATGACCTTCGCATACAATTCCATTATACTGAAAACAATGTTGAGTTACATTTTGTATTACTTGTTTAGTTTCACATTATAAAGATGTTGAAGTAATGACATGTAATGTATTGATTAAAATCGCCACATTATCGTGTTTAATACCTTCTATATCCAAGAGAGATAAACTTGTACCTTTGTTTTGCTGACTTTCTATAAGGTAACATATTGAAAACAACACGCTATTAATTTCTTGCGTCCGAAGCGCTTTTCTGGATTTATCTTCATCAGGAACGCTCAAAGCCCAACATTTGAAATCCAAAGATGTATAAGTACCGAAACCGTTGAAGAGCTATATGTCAAAAATACTTAAAATAAATAGACAAATTCATCTAAAAACAACTTTGCCTGAGGAAGTTTAAATCTTAGTTTCTTAATAATTTCTAAATTTAGAAACGGACAATTTTAGTAAAGTTTGTTAAGTCATGTCAGTACCGAAATACTGACTACTGAGCTGATAATACCCTCGGGGACTCATAGTTTATCAACAGAGGTATCTACCCAGTGATTTAAGATATTGAAAACAACACGTTATTAATTTTTTGCGTCCGAAGCGCTTTTCTGGATTTACCTTCATCAGGAACGCTCAAACCTAAGTAATGTATGACTTAATTATAGTTGATATTCACAATGAGTGTCATATGAGTAGCAGGATATGTATACCTGTCAGGGTACATATGATCACCTGTAGTTATTGGCAGTGTTTGTGTTGGTCAGTATTTAGCTGTTTATATTGTTTGTTTAGATATTTTTGTCATTTCGTCGTTTTTTTCCAATGACATTGTCAGTTCAGTTCGTTTCCAATATTTCAGTTTAAATGTCCCTCTGATATATTTCGCCTCTTTTTTATATTCAACTGAGTGTAGTATTTAATTTTCGTTTTAGTTGCTAAACCAGACTATCTTGACTAGTGCATAATGTCAAAAAGGGGCAACCCATACCAGAGGGACAGTCAAACATAAACTGTCAATGTCATGGCTAAATAATAAAAAGACGAACAGACAAATAATAACATAAAAGACACAACCTTGAATACTAAAGACTAAATAAAGGCAACAGTAGTATACCGTTGTTCTAATTTCATAAATCGACTGAGAGAAAAAAATCCGGGTTACAAATTAAAATTGAGGACAACACATCAAATATAAGAGGAGAACCACGACACAACAGAAACACAACATGAGCAACACGAGCCCCACCAAAATCGGGGGTGATCTCAGGTGCTGGGGAAGGTTGAGCAGATCCTGATCCATATATATCATCCGTCGTGTTACTAATTTTATTACAAAGCCAGTAAATAGTCTTAATTCGGTAGGTCACATTCATGAAAAGGAAACGAAATTGCAGTTACGACATGAAGAACAAATCCGATATCATCTGTTAAACGGATATTCCATAACTGTCAATCAACTCGTAATGGCGTCTGTAAAATTTACGAAGTGATGATATTCATCACTTGGAAAGGCCACAATTTGAAAGCTAAAATAATCTCTTTTGTCGTAAAGTTTGTTTTCAACCGACCCTCATTGTCAATTTTTAGATGTAAGTCAAGATATGAGGCAAGCTTGATTGTAAAACGGAAAGTCTATAATCAAACGCTCAACACACATCAAACAAAGTGATAACAACTGTCTTATTCAATTGTTTCCATTGAGGTTAAAAGAGGGATATTTTTGCTTACCTTTGTAACCATCCTTGTTAAGGTCTCCTACACACTGTATTGCAGAACCAAACCTCCCTGGAACGGACATTATCAGTTCTTGTTCACTCTTCACTAACACATCCTCCTGTGATTAAGATACCAATATTAATTTCAGTTAAATTTGTTCATATAAACATGATTTGAATTAATATATTATACTAAAATTACTTGAATTAATTCAGTATTATTTAACAATATGTGAAGAGAGGCTAGCTTTCGAGATCAATAAAATTGAGAATGGAAATGGGGAATGTGTCAAAGAGACAACAACCCGACCATAGATCAGACACCAGCAGAAGGTCACCAACAAGTCTGTTACAAACGGTATGTTGTTAATTGGTTCATGAATTGCTAGAGTTTTTTACACTAGCACTTGCAATTTCAATGCTGCATCTTTATAAAAGTTTTAGATATTAAAATATCTTTGTATCAAGCATCACAGAAGAGACATTAATTAACAAATACGCATCTAGTGCGTTAGATTTCGTTTAGGTTATTTTAGTTGCTTATATAGTGCCAGCAGTTGTAAAGATAAAATTGCTCATCCATTTAAAAGGCGACAGTGGCACTTGTCATAAGTCGATTTAGCGAAGGTAAACTCCTGTTATAAACTTAAACCGAGAAAAATACATCAAAGTGATTACCGCTTTGACTCCATTGCCTGACCAAAAGTGTAGTGAAAATTAAGTAATCCATTTGGAGAATGTGGGATCATGAGATTATTGACAGTTATTTGCTCTTTTTCTGTATCACATATGATGATAAGTTTTTTCCATTTGTCCAAGCCACAATTCCGTCCACTTTTTTGAAGTACTTGTTCTTGTGTTTAGTAAAACCTGGTCCTTTATTAAGGTATGGACCCAGAGAAGAGACATGTATCTTAGTGAATTTGATTTCTTGAATAGCACTCGATGGCTTTAATGACAAAACATTGGGAAGTAAAATATCTAACGTTTTAGAGCAGTACTGAAAGTAACTAAAAAGCGAATCAAATACAAAAGTATTTTTACAAAGATATGAAAACTTTCAGAAATCTACAAAGAAAAGACAAACAGACAAACAATAGTAACACTAAAATACAACACGAGCAAAACGAGCCCCAGCAAAAACAATGGGTGATCTCAGGTGATCCGGAAGAATAAGCTGATCCTGCTCCACATGTGGCACCCGTCGTGTTGCTCATATTATAACATATCCGGTAAATAGTCTAATTCGGTAGGTCACATTCATCAAAGGGAAGAGGATTGTAGTTACGACGTAGGGAACATATCCGATATCTATCAGAAACGGTTATTTAATAACGGTCAACCAACTCGTGATGCCGTCCGTAAAATGTACGAAGAGATGATTTCAACTTCACTATTTGGAACTCTTGGTTTAATAGCTTTCTTGTGAACAGCAACCCTTTATTATGATAGGAAATGCAAGCAAGAGAATATCGTATAAATTGGGAGATATATACCCCGTATGAAGATGCTGCTAGAAGGTTACTACTTAGAAATGGAAAGTTCACAATTGGAAAGCTGAAATCATCTCTTTTTTTGCCGTAAATTATGTTACGCAGTGATGTTATATAAATAAAAAAATGTTAATAGAGTGTTAAACGTCTGTCTGAAATTACAAAAATACCAAATTCCACATTTATTTTTGTATATCACTCTTCTGAATACCGGTAATGGAGGCAATGACACAAACATAATGTAATAGTTATCAAAGGTACCAGGATTATAATTTAGTACACCAGACGCGCGTTTCGTCTACATTAGACTCATCAGTGACGCTCATATCGAAATATTTAAAAAACCAAACAAGTACAAAGTTGAAGAGCATTGAGGATCCAAAATTCCAAAAAGTTGTGCCAAATACGGCTAAGGTAATATATGCCTCGAATAAGGAATCCTTAGTTTTTCAAAAAATTCAAAGTTTTGTAAACAGGAAATTTATAAAAATGACCACATTATTGATATTCATGTCAGCACCGAAATGTTGACTACTGGGCTAGTGATACCCTCGAAGACGAAACATCTACCAGCAGTTGCATCGACCCAGTGGTTTAAATAGTTATCAAAGGTACCAGGATTATAGTTTAGTACGCTAGGTGGCCGACATAAAACGCGCATTACTATTTGTCTGATGAAGTTAATTATTGATGTGACTCGCCTTTGGTTGCAATAGAAATGTTCAGATAATATAGTTAAGTTGTCAGAAATATAAAACAAAATTGCTACAAGACACGGTGGGAAATCGTGATTAGGTTGACATAGTAGGTACTCATGAGCAAGTTGACACAGGCAGGAATTTTGACACATTGTAAAATCATGAATATTTTGACATATCGGATAGTCCTGACTAGGTTGACACAATAGGAAATTATCCAAATGTTAACACAGGTTGGAATTCTGACTATTTTGACAGAGTGTAAAATCAAGAATATTTTGACATATCGGATAGTCCTGACTAGGTTGACACAATAGGAAAATATCCCAATGTTGACACAGGTGGGAATCTTACTATTTTAAAACGGTGTAAAATCATGAATATTTTGACATATTGGATAGTCCTGACTAGGTTGACACATTAGGAAATTATCACAATGTTGACACAGGCGGGAATTTTGACTATTTTGACACAGTATAAAATCATGAATGTGTTGACCTTACGGATAGTCCTGACTAGGTTGACACAATATGGAATTATCACAAAATTGATACAGGCGGGAATTCTGACTATTTTGACACAGTGTAAAATCATGAATATGTTGACATATCGGATAGTTCTGACTAGGTTGACACAATAGGGAATCATGACAATGTTGACACAGGCGGGGATTCTGACTAATTTGACACAGTGTACAATCATAAATATGTTGACATATCGGTTAGACCTATATGTTGTAATGATACAGAAACTGAGTTTTCAACTTGGTTATTCTAAAAAAAATTATTCAACGTTTTGAGTCCATATTGATCAATTCCTGTCAAATATTAGGTTTTGAGTGTACCTGATGAAGGTAAATAAAACAGGCCTTCGGACGCATGATTTTTTTTTATAATATTCGACTACAATGTTCGATATATACCAAATTAATTATCTTACGGTATCAGATCCATAATAAACATATACTTCTCCAGAGTCAATACGATTGAAAGGAGCACCTACAATCAGGTCATCTAAACCATCTCCATTTATGTCTTCAAATACAAGAGCAGTCCCAAACCCACTTCCATGCTGCATCAATAAGACATTTCATTATTAGTTCAGGAAATTATATTCTTACGAGTTTAAATGAGTTCTACTTATTGACTGGTACTTTCTCTGTAAAAATCTGTACTGAAGATAACTTGGGATCTTTCTTGTAATAAAGTTGATATGTATTGAACTGCAATCTTTCAGTATCTCGAATATTGAGATGTGAAATACGTGCACAGAAACAAATTGATTCATAATGAAAGGTGACGATTTATTTTTATGTTGTGTACGTATTTATGAGATTTGAATATAAATAGGTCAACTTATGTGTCATCTAGTAACTTTTTAGTGACTTTTTCTGTATATTAACAGATCGTTTTGTAGCTCTTATTTTTTGAAAGGCGAATAATGGTATCACTTTTTCTTTGTTATTCGGTATTGCTCACTTGGCATGGTATTGCTATTTGAAACTTCTTTTAAATGTCTCATAAAATCAGTCAAAAGTTGTTTAGCCAGGCTAACCTTGACAATAGATGAATATAAACATATTGCTGACTTTTAAAAAAAGTGTTAGTCCTAGAAAAAACATAAAACAGAATTCATTTGTCAAATGATAGTTTGAAGGAGCTAAGAACATACCTTTTTACCTGAAACTTGTTTTTTTACCACCAAACTGTCATCATTCTGCAGACATACTACCAATACCTATTAAGTATATCCTATATTGATTAATATGTGTGTCCTTTTGTCATTTTTGGAGAGTTGTCTGATTGCCAACCATACCACCTCTTTTTATTTCTATATTTCTATTTGAAATAAAACATGGTTATCAGGGATATATGTTGTGGAAATATAAGATGGGTCTCAATATTACATTGACGGTATTCTTTCGAATACATACGCTACTGTGTTGATCAACCGTTTTGTTTAACTACTTTATTGACTTGTATATATTCAATTGTCATAACCAAAATCCCGTCCTTTTACCTCTTCAATATCACATCGAATTTGTATTTTTAATACATGAGAACACACGACGGGTGCCATCAGTATCTACTTACCCTTCATGTGCTTACTTCTCCGGAGTTCACCGTAAGTTTAAAGGTTCGTGCTGATGATTATTTATTTTGTTTCCTTTTTCTATTTTGTCATGCTATTTTCTTTTCTTTGATTTATGATTTTATTCACCTTGTTATCTTCTCTCTATTTTTCTTATACAATCTATATTTTTACTTTGAGGGGAAGATCATTAACATTACAATTGCAATGTGCAAAAAGGACCTATAAAACTCCTGTTGTATTGAAGATCGGTGCGTCCAATGCCTTTAAAGGAATTATTTGCTAACAGAATAAAGAGCATCGGATACAAGTACCATCTGTTTTATTGAAGAATGTTGCTTTCACAATCATTCAAATACTTTACTTACAGAGCCTATACTACCTTCTGTTGAATTTAAGAACAGTGCTCTCAATACCTTTAAATGTATTATTTGCTAATATGGGGACGAAGTCCCCAATAACAGTAGAAAATTCAATAAAAAAAAAAATTTGGGAAAATTTCCCGAATTTTTCATTGTACTACATGTAATGAACTCAAAATCGTTCAATTTTTTTTATGTCATGTTTTGAAATCCCGGACATGCGCAGAAATGTACAATGTACTTTCTTTTTCCGGTCTCGTTTGTATGAAACTTTGAGTAAAATATATATTTATCAGTCTAGTATAAAATAGGAAGGAACGCGCAATACCAATTTCATTTTTAATAATTCCTTGATATGAAAAAACGTTACCTGATGATAGCGTTTCTTTGTTTACATTGCATATGACGTCATAATTTAAATAACGTCACAACTAAAATCCCTAACAACAGAACCAAAATCGGAAACGTTACGGTATTTCCGTTTCTTTTTTTTTAACAACTATTTAAGTTACAAAAAAATAATTCATACAGACTTCGTCCCCATTTACAGGTAATGCCTGCCTCATATTAGTATGGTGCTTCAACCATCTCTAATACAATTTACTTACAGAGCCTATAGTTCCTTCTGTTCCCTTGAAGTACGGTGCCCCCAATACCACTGCTTTCAAACAGTTATGTTCCCATGCCAGTTTTCCAGTTGTTATTGAATATCCTGTAGGATTTACAGGTTGTTTATTTTCTTTAATGTAACAAATAAACTAGCACAACATGTATGAACAAAGCTACACAGAATGGCAAATTTACACAAAGGAAGTATTAAATAATAAAACATACAACAATTGAATATATGATGGTGCAACAATAGGTTGAAAATAGGTAATTTATTTGAAAGTATACTGCAACATGCAAATAAGGTCTCTATGTGATTTTTGTGATTAATATATAACACAGTTCGAAAATGGGAAAGTAGACTGATGTGAAAAGTTATACCTCAATTAACATGCAGAACACGTCCTCTGAGATGAAATATATTTGTTGTCATCATATGCGTTATCTTAAATGTGTCATAAATAATGGTCTGGACATCATTCCGCATATGCCATAGTTGTGATTATATAAACATATACAAACTTACCCATTAATGTGTTATTCACTATTGCATTCTTAATATCAGAATGTATGCTCACATGCGAGTACCTCTGAAACCTCTGTGTGTTTTCAATATTGAGACGTACAAAACCACCTAAATATAAACAAGGGCGTAAACATTATGAAAAGATGAAGCAGCATTATAATATATTTTTTAGGGATCTTAACATGTAATGTTTTCGAAACATGAGTCTTGGTATGTAACGCTATTTTATATCTTAAAAGGTCAGGATTTTTACATTCTCGTCCATTTTATCATGTGATGGTTTACGACCTTAAATGAAAATGAAATATTATAGACAAAATCTAAATGAAAATCTGTACTTATATTCAAAATCAATAAACCCACATTGATCCACTCAAATATAATTTTTCCGCAGAGTCCTAGTGTAAACCCCTATGTTCTATTTGTAGCCATGGTGGCCATGTTGGTTTAATGACTAGGTCAGCGATTATATTACTTTATGTGAATTGGGCAACCTTGTATGTAGAATATTTCGTCCATCAGAACAGCATATTACTACCACATTACTAAACATTAAATTAGCTTGTGTACATGCTTGAAATAAGTACATTGCGTTTATTATATAACATAAGAACAAACCCTATTCATAGTTTCCTAGTCACTGCTTCAAAAAAATCTAGAATCGGCTGTACTGTTGTTACACCTTGTGTAAAATAAATCAATGTAAATCAGGTCTTACCTTTCCAATGATTGAGTCCGGGTGCACCTATGAGAACAGTCTTCCGTTGTATGTCCTGTAACTGGAAATAGTAAAGAAAAATGTAACTAATGATGGTTATGTATGCATTAAAAATTAGGTACCACTTATGTGAATAGGGAGAAACTTGCTTGTCAAACCTAGAAAGTGTATTCTATTTAAGATTACACATGACATTTTGTATGAAATATTAAATCAATTTTATATAGAATAACTGTAATTTTATCATCTTATTTTTCAAATATAGTCATGAGTCAGCTGTTCAGTGGTTGTCGTCTGTTTATATGGTTCATATGTGTTTCTCTTTTCTCCGTTTTGTATATACATGTATTAGACTGTTAGTTTTCCAGTTTGAATAGTTTTACACTAGTAATTTTTGGGACCCTTTATAGGTAGCTGTTTGATGTCAACCAAGGATCCGTGTTAAAGTCCGTACCTTGATATATAATGGTTTACTTTTATAAATTGTTACTTGGATGGAGAGTTGTCTCATTGGCACTCATACCACATCTTCCTATATCTTTTTTGTAATGTATACTAATAAAACTGTTATGATACTAGAATAACGTGGATTTTATTTTCTCCTACACCAATGTTTACTGTAGGGATCATGATAGATGGCTGTTTAACTTGCAGCTTCAAGTTCAGTGACTTTCAAAAAGGCGGACAAGAAAACGATGATGTGCTATGTTAACAACATTTCTGGGCTTCCGCTCTTGATTGCATAACGTTACAAGGAAGACATTGTACTTTCTCCAAACCGACTAAGTCTTAATCTTTATTTTTAATGTTTCGTCCTTAAAAATACCATTTCCAAGTCTTTGGTTTGGAGTTAAAATGTAAGACATTCAGCACTCGCTACTACGTTAAAAGACTTCATAACCGGGTTGATACCTAGCTATCCATATTGTAACCAAATGAAATCATGCCGTTCCGTAACAAGCTCGTATATTAAATCGTATAGTATACTTAACAAACACGCGGTGTAACCGTACTAGAACGTAGTCTCTGCAAGTAACCATAGTAATCATTCGGGCCTACGATTAAGTACGGGTTAATTCGGTTTTGATATTGACTAAAACGTATTTTTGCGGTTTTTTTACGGTTTAGTCATGTTTACTACGGTTGTTTAATCCGTTGTCAAATTTTGCGCATTTTCAAAAATGGTCAAGGGTATACATACAGTTCTACTACGTATGACTACAGCAACAATACGGAAATCTACGGATTGATACAGATTGCCGCGAATGATGTCAGATCGTATCCGTAGCTAATTAGGCTTCAAATCCGTAAATGTGTGACCAGGCATAAGCAGTCATAAATTATGTTGGAGATGATTTATTCTTCATAGAAGTAATCATTCGATACGTGCCAAAGAGGGACAAAATATACCAGAGGGATTGTCAAACTCATAGATTGATTATAACAGACACAACATAGAAAACTAAAGAATTAGCCACACGAACCCCAAGAAAAACTAGAGGTGATCTGAGGTGATCATCTGTGAAACGGTTATTCCATAACGGTTAACCAACTCGTGATGGCCTCCGTAAAAATGACGGTGGGATGATTTCAACTTTACCATTTGGAACTCTTGGCTTGGAAGCTTCCTTGTGAGCAGCAATCCTCTATCAAGGAAATCATGATAGAAGATATAAGCCCGAGAATATCGTATCAGTTGGGATATATATACTCCGTATGCAGCCGCTGCTGGAATGTTGCTAAATAGAAATGGAAAGTGCACAATTGGGAAGCTGAAATCATCTTTTTTGTCGTAATGTTGTGTTTTCAACCGACCCTCATTGTCAATTTCTAGATGTTAGTAAAGATATGAGGCGGTCTTAACTTCATCTGTAGTATCCTTTATCTCTAGTTCAATGGGATATATTCGTTCAACATATATATATATATATATTAAAAATTAAATACACAAAAAGAGTTTTAAAAGCAGCATTGTCTACAAAAAAAGTATATATAATTCTGTACACTGCTTGAAAAGAAACTTTTTTTGTATATATATATATATATATATATAGAGATGTATCAGTATTGTTAAAACTTGTGACACTTGAAGAAGGCCATTTGTTGAGCCGAAATATTTGTCAGCACGATTTAATAACAACATTTTCGTATTATAACATCTTATATCAGTACCGTTGTGCAAATCTTTAGACTGATATATATATATATATATATATATATATATATATAGTCACCAAAGTTTGTATTATTTAGATAGAGAACATCATCTTAATAGCGGAACGCAAATTTAAAGGATATTGCTAACTTCTTATCTTTCTTCAAAAAGTTCCTGTATTAAGTCAGCCTCATAATAATAAAGACACAAGTTGGCCAGATAAAAATGATCAGGTTCATTCGAAAAACCACGATCCTAGTCGGACACTATACCTACCGTGCATATGTTATTGTAATCAAAACAATATTTTTATATGAAAATAAAACGTCGTTTACCTCCTTCGGTGATAATGAAAAACCTGCTTGTGCATTACTGTTCCCACTTTCATTAGTGAACAAACTAAAGATTGTACTTTGATCAAGTCCAAGAGATTTGTCTACGTTAAAGCAACGACCAACGGAATCACTCACATTCCCTTTCATCATTTTCCATAGAGGTGCACAAATCTGTATAAAACAAGTACTAGTATATAAAAGTATTATTCTGATTCCAATAAAAATCTAATTGAATTCCATATCTTGATATTGTTATATAGTAATATCAATATATGTTTACAATTACACATCAAAGACCAGTAAACATTAAAAAAAGCGGTCATCTTACACGCTTAATAGACCCCAATGGTCATTAAACATCGTCTTTTAAAAAACGGTCTTCTTACACGCTTAATAGACCCCAACGGTCATTAAACATCGTCTTTTAAAAAACGGTCTTCTTACACCTTCAAAGTAAGCAACAAAGTGTATTATATGTGTACATAGTTATAACTTACTTCTACAGTAAGCAACAAAGTGTACTATATGTGTGCACAGTTATATCTTACTTCTACAGCAAGCAACAAAGTGCAGTATATGTGTACACATATATAACTTAACTTCTACAGTAAGCAACAAAGTGTATTATATGTGTACACAGTTATAACTTACGTCTACTGTAAGCAACAAAGTGTATTATATGTGTACACAGTTATGACTTACTTTTACAGAAAGCAATAAATGTCATAGTTATTCGCTCCTATCATTGAGTTTATGTCCATATTTTAAACAGCCTGTACTGAAAGCAGATAGTGTCAGAGATATTAGATCCCGGATATAGATTTTTATAATTGTAATGTTAAATTTCCATTGTTTAATTGCTGTAACATAAAACGTAAATTTATACTATCACAAATTTTGTTCGCCTAGCGACGCGATCGTAGCTAGGTAAACGGATGTCTGTGACAGTAAAATAAACTCATCATTGATACCAGGACTAAATTTGTATAAACGCCAGACGCGCGTTTCGTCTACAAAAGACTCATCAGTGACGCTCGAATCCAAAAAAGTTAAAAAGGCCAAATAAAGTACGAAGTTGAAGAGCATTGAGGACCAAAATTCCTAAACGTTAAGTTTTACGAAGGCCAAGCTTAAAATACGATACAGTTATCTTCATTCTAGTGTCAGATATCCAAAACAAATTGTATTCAATAAACTTTCATCATTAAATGCCATCAACAAAGAAGTGCGAAATTGTTCGATCGCCTTTTGTATCTAAACAATATGACGTCATATATATATTCTCCGGATGACAAATATAAACACTAGATGTTTCTATAATTTGCTTACTCATCTCAAGGGGTATAGTATTTACAACATGATGGCTTTCTCAGTTACGGACTAGTAGAACGTAATATATAACCCTTCAAAACATTTGTCAACGTTTGATGAATTACATTAGAATATTTTTTAGTATAAAAAAACAACTATAGATAGTCAGTAAAGTGACGCTTACAACAATACTGTCATTGAATACAGTCATAAATAGTAAGTAAAGTGAAACTTACAAGAATACTTTCATTGAATACAGCCATAGATGCTCCTAATAACTGATGATCTTCCCCACGATGTGTGATATTCCTATCTTCTATATTAAGGAAGAGTTAATACAATATCTATACATAAGCAATTGATTGATATACGTATAGATACGAAAAACAAATATATATATATATTTATAGCAAAAGTAAATAAACACGGTGTACAGAATGTATATAATAATATTTTTAAATTTGGAAACTACATTTCACATCAAATAATAACAGTTCGTTAAAATATTGTCACTAGCGCTTTCATGCCTTCTGGCAATCTTCAGGCGACGTTTTAACAATGTCCTTGACGACACTGCCGTTGGTAACGTTTATTACGTTACAATAACGGTAAGGGGAGATAAATCAAACGTGTTTACGTAGATCCGTTTAATTTTGGCTGAAATAATAATAAACGTTACCAACGGCAGTGTCGTCAAGGACATTGTGAAAACGTCGCCTGAAGATTGCCAGCGCTAGTGACAATATTTTAACGAACTGTTATTATTTAATGTGAAATGTAGTTTACAAATTTAAAAATATTATTATAAAAATATTATTATATATATATAACTCGTCTAAACATCAACCCAACAATGTTAGATCTGTAAATTTGCTTTCGCAAATTTTTGGTTCTTCCCTCGCCGGGATTCGAACCCATGCTACTGTGATATCGTGACACCAAATCGCCTGCACTGCAGCCGTCCCGCTAGACCACACGACCACCTGGGCTCTCATAAAAAGAGCTTTCGGTGGGCATGTGTTACCTTTCCACGTCAGTTTTAATCTAGCGGCGTACTACAGTACATGATATATAAGGCATGAAGATGTTATTGGTACAGATCAGCTAAATTATCTATAGTAAAGGATCCTACAAATTAATGTAAGATACAGTCACAGAAAATAATTATATTCATAAGTACGTCTGAGTCAGTGACAACCCTACAACAGATGTATCCATCGGATCGCCATCAATGATGGTGATACATGGCTGTGTACATAATGTATATACAACTCGTCTAAACATCAACCCAACAATGTTAGATCTGTAAATTTGCTTTCGCAAATTTTTGGTTCTTCCCTCGCCGGGATTCGAACCCATGCTACTGTGATATCGTGACACCAAATCGCCTGTACTGCAGCCGTCCCGCTAGACCACACGACCACCTGGGCTCTCATAAAAAGAGCTTTCGGTGGGCATGTGTTACCTTTCCACGTCAGTTTTAATCTAGCGGCGTACTACAGTACATGATATATAAGCCATGAAGATGTTATTGGTACAGATCAGCTAAATTATCTATAGTAAAGGATCCTACAAATTAATGTAAGATACAGTCACAGAAAATAATTATATTCATAAGTACGTCTGAGTCAGTGACAACCCTACAACAGATGTATCCATCGGATCGCCATCAATGATGGTGATACATGGCTGTGTACATAATGTATATACAACTCGTCTAAACATCAACCCAACAATGTTAGATCTGTAAATTTGCTTTCGCAAATTTTTGGTTCTTCCCTCGCCGGGATATATATATATATATATATATATATATATATATATATATAAGTACGTCTGAGTCAGTGACAACCCTACAACAGATGTATCCATCGGATCGCCATCAATGATGGTGATACATGGCTGTGTACATAATGTATATACAACTCGTCTAATACAAAATATATATATATATATATATATATATATACAACTATATATGTACTTATTAAAAGTACCAGGTATTAATGAAAGTAAATATATTAAAATGTTGTTCGCGTTGTTTCCAATTATCAATTTTTCTTCTTTTTGAAAAGAAATGCGTTTTTAAAAGGACTCTTGATATGATTTTTTATGAGATTTTAAAAATATAAGGAAAAAAAAACTTAAGTTTTTGTTTGTGTTGAATATAAATGGAACATTCTTTCTTTTGATATAAATTATGAACCGCCATTTGATTTCTGTACTCTTTGTACATCAGAATTGTTTTTTTATATAAATTATGCTGAATTTCAGGGAAAAGATACTGTTATGCTTAAAATGCAAATATTTCATCTTCTATAACAAAAATAATGCAACATCAATTGCAATTAGTTATTATAATTTACTTTAGATAAGTTATTTTGTGTAAAGTGGAAATAGTGTAAGGAAAATACACATAAACTTTAGTTTTTGATGATTAAGAATGCATTTTTGCGTCTGTCCCAAGTCAGGAGCCTCTGCCCTTTGTTAAACTTGTATTATTTTTTATCTTAGTTTCTTGTGTACTATTTGGAGTTTAGTATGGCATTCATTATCACTGAACTGGTATATATATTTGTTTAGGGGCCAGCTGAAGGACGGCTCCGGGTGCGAGAATTTCTCGCTGCATTGAAGACATGTTAGTGACCTTCTGTTGTTGTCTGTTCTATGGTGGGGTTATTGTCTCTTTGACACATTCCCCATTTACATTCTCAATTTTATTATCACGTCTCATTTTAGATGGAAATATTGACCGACATGTTTTTACTTTTTTGCATCATATTTGTTTTTTTTTTAGAAAAATAAACGAATATAAGAGAAAAAATATTAAAAGTGATTTGAATTGTTAAAATCAAGCTACCACGTTTTTTTTCATAAAAATATTTGAAATAAGACACCGAATTTTGCAATAAATAATACCGTCATTTTATTTTCCAGAGCATGTTCGAAGAAAATTTAAAAAATACAATTGCAAAAAACACTGGTTTCGATTTCGGGATGAAAAAAATAACCAAAATAAAAACAAAAATCACGATTCCTTTATAATTATATTTAAAGTTAGTTGTATCTGCATATGTTGATAACAAAGACAGAAAGTACCAAAAAAAAGAAGTTAAAATACCAACCTAAGGGTACATTATGTCTATTTCACAACTTGACTTTCATCTTGTAATTTCCTCCGAGAGTTGAGGGATGCACGTTATGACAACATCGATTTATATTTACCTATTACGACATTGCAATTTGTTTGAAGCATCTTCCCAAAATCAGAATTGAATTGCAAGACAAACACAATATATAACAATTGAATTTAAACTGCATACTGTTTTTCCTGTTTAGATACAAGGCATAACATTGAGAAAGGAAATGGTGAATGTGTCATAGCGACAACAACCCGACAGGCAACATATTCATTTCAAGTTTAAT
Source organism: Mytilus edulis (assembly GCF_963676685.1). Taxonomy (NCBI): domain Eukaryota; kingdom Metazoa; phylum Mollusca; class Bivalvia; order Mytilida; family Mytilidae; genus Mytilus; species Mytilus edulis. Next base: position 107,924,320 of record NC_092345.1, on the reverse strand, counting down.
TTGACTCACTAGTTATCTCTAAAAGACATAAATTACCTATAGTCCTGATCATTAATGGTGAACATTTTTCCTGTGTGGTAAGATCCACCTTACATTTGTATACGTTCCCTGGAGTTTTTATCTCATTGCTGTGTGTAAATGTATCCTTCGGTGCTCCAACTAATACCCTACAGATATTTATAAATGTATTGCATGAAACAAGTAAGCCAATAATTATCACAGACAATATTTACAAAGTTACATCATGGAACATGATAAACACAAACTAATTTTAATGGTGAATGTTTTATATAATACTTTCATGAATGTTTGCACTCTTCAAATGTTTCAAATTTATATGAATGGCCTTTGTACTTTTTAGTTGTAATCATAATTATTATTATAAATAAGCTTAAAAAAAAGTACGGGAATTTCGATTGTTTTTACCAAACGCATCCAAGGTTTGTTTCGTACAGTGAAATACGCAATTGATATACTAGTATTAATTATAATTATAAATGATTTATTCAAACACAGTGAACCTATAAAATGTTATAAAGTGATTAGAATTGTCAATTTACCATTTATTTTTTTCTTCAACCGTTGTTCATATGCCTTTTTTTTCGGCGAAGGTTTCTTTAAACAATGACCCGTAGGAATTTAAAATCATATGTGTCTTCACACAAAAATCTATGATAAACGGGACGATTTCAACTTCCCAATTATCAATTTCCCATTTCTCAGCAGTAACATACCCTCTGCCCCTTCGTATGGTGTTTACATATCACAATTGATACGTTATTCACGTGCTTGTTTACACTATACGGACTTCATATACAGGAGTGTGCTCCTTACGCAGAAACTGCTCCAACATAGTTATGAGGAGGACAGATTAAAATTGACACTCCGTAAATTTTATGGACACCATCACGAATTGGTTGATCCATATAATGTCTCTTTAACCAAACTAGCTAAGGACATTTTTACCACATGGTAGATTGTGGTTTGTCATTATGTCGTCTAATCTTTTAATTACCAAACGTGACTTATTCCCGATTGTGACCGTTTTGCTGAATGTGAATTCGCATTACTATAAGACGTGTTTCTGTACTTATTTATCCCAAATTCATGTATTTAGTTTACATGTTTAATGTTATATTTGTAATTCTCATCAGATTTTGTCAAATGTGTTGACGTCTTCTTATTATATATTTAGGTATGACGTATAGAAAAATTAACCACCTCCTCTTTATTAATTATATTAAATTTTGTACGATTATTTACGTTTGAAGTTGGATTCATAACAAACTGGACATATATATATTACAGTTAATTGCTATTAATAAGTATTGCAATATGCATTTTGTTTAAATGAATTATCAGTATTTAGTTCTAAATCAATCCTAATTCTATCTCATTTTTGAATGATAGTTTTTCATATGTGACGTCATGCTGTTTCTAAATTTCATAAATTCAAATGTGGCATAACGTTTCTGCCTTTTCGCCATCGTATGTGACGTCACAATTTTTTTAATTACGTTGACGCTTGGACTGATTCGGATGTGTGTCTATTTTGTGATAAACTTGGGTTTAGTTTTCTGTAATTAGTTAATATTTCAGTTTCATTATGTATATCTCTTTCATATTCATTTGTTAACATTTACTGTTTGCAATAGCATTAAATATTCTATATAATAAGGATGTTCTTATCCCGTGCATAAAAACAATGCCGTATTTGTCAAAACCTTTTCAACTTTTAATCTTCAGTGCTGTACAACTTTGTACCTTTTTCACGTTCGATCTTTTATATCTAGGCGTTATGTATTCAGGTTTAGTTTTCTGTAATTAGTTAATACTTTAGTTTCTTTGTGTATATCTCTTTCATATTCATTTGATAAAATTTACTGTTTGCAATAGCATGAATTGTTCTATATAATAAGAATGTTCTTATCCCGGGCATAAAAACAATGCCGTATTTTGCGAAACCTTTTCAACTTTTGATCTTCAGTGCTGTACAACTTTGTACTTTTTTCACTTTCGATCTTTTATATCTGGGCGTCACTGGTGAGTCTTGTGTGGGCAAGGCGCGTTTTTGGCGTATTGAATTTTAAACCTGATGCTTTTTGTTATCTATTAATCATGTTTTTCTGTGTCTAATATGTTCTCCTATTTATTTGTATTGTAGTCCTGTAATATTATGTTGTCATTTCAATGTTATATTTAACTTTGCCATTAAAGTGCGAGGTTTGGCATGCCTTAAAACCAGGTTCAACCCACCACTTTTATTCCCCTTTAAAAGTGTCCTGTACCAAGTCAGGAAGATGGTCATTGTTATATATTGTTCGTTTCTCTTTGTGTTGCATTTTAACGTTGAGTCGTTTGTGTTTTCTCTTATTTTTGAGATATTGAGATAAGACGTGGCACGGTACTTGTCTATCCCAAATTCATGTATTTGGTTTTCATGTTACATTTGTTATTCTCGTGGTGTTTTGTCTGATGATTGGTCTGTTTCTGTGTGTGTTGCGTTTCGATGTTGTGTCGTTGTTCTCCTCTTATATTTAATGCGTTTCGCTCGGTTTTGGTTTGTTACCCCGATTTTGTTTTTTGTCCATGGATTTATGAGTTTTGAACAGCGGTATACTACTGTTGCCTTTATTATTCATATCACTGTTGCTCGTAATATAAAAACTGGAAACAAGACGTGATGAATTTGATGCATCCGATGTGCTTTTCTAAAATGTACCTTCGTCAGCAACGCTCAAAGGAAAATGTAACTGTTTATTTGTACATTTTACCTTTGATCTTACTGCCTTATATTTTAAAGACCAAGGACAGGACTTATTACTTAAAAAAATAGGCAATGCCGTCATGTATAAGTGCAGTGGCATCGCGTGATCAAGTCTATCCGGATCAATTTATTAATGAAATGCAAGCGACATCCCTCATACAACCAAACAACTTTACTAACGTTTTGTACGCATAAAATCAGTTTTATTTACTATTCAATTCTACTTCATATTATCAACAACAAAAAACTACAGTTATGGCAGTTTGCCGATAAAAACAATAGTGGTACTTTGTTCTTTGATACTTGCTCCATCAGCTCGAATATAAACTCGGTGGCTGGTTTGATATTCTCCCTAATTAAGTCAGTATCGAAAACATAATTGGCAAACACCCTATATAGATTTGCTAAAGAGTTTTTCTATTCTTTCGAAATAAGTCTTGTATTCACCAGTTTCCATCCTGAATATTTTAAATCACCTCCGAATTATAAATAAAGTTGACCTTATTCTCACAATATTTATGATTTGACGTCTACATAATAAATAGCATTTGCAAGTCTTACTTTAAATTTATTCTTACTCGTTTCTTTTTTTTGTAATAGTGGCATATTTTGTGGTCCTTTATAGCTTGCTGTTCGGTGTGAGCCCTGGCTCAGAGGTAAAGACCGTGCTTTGACTTTTAATGGTTTACTTCTACAAAGTTTGGCTTGTATGGAGAGGCTATGACAACAGAATAACCAAGGTATTTTGCACTTTCTGAGATTTTTCTACATTTAACAAGTTCGATACTGATTAATAGAATTATACATGACAACACAATAACCAAACCAATCGGTGTTCTCTCTTAATAGTTATCTTTAACAGTGGTGAGTGGACAACTTTATCCTTATACTTGACAAAAAATTATCAAAGTATTTCCTAGTCTCTTCGTATTCTAATTCTTAATTTTGAAGGTAAAAACAAGGTAAGCGCGCCGGATGAAATAAATTTATGTAACATGCTGATTTCGCTTTTAACCAATTTCCATGATTATTATTATAAATGACACTATAACCAAATTATCGCCAGTCTCTTTAAACTCTTATAATAACCAGTTTTAAACCTCTTTTTAATGCGGTATACGACTTGAACAAATACCTTACCTCAATTCTAGTTTTTAAATGCCACTAGCTCAGACATGAGCCGAATCTTTGCAAAAATAGTCTTATTTTGATACGTATTACTTTCGATACTGACTATTATATATTTCAAAGTTTAACAACAGTAATCGCGTATCTTGTCGATGGTTTTTTTTTTAATATTAAACATAATTTTATTAATAATCACCTGTTATATCAACCCTCAGTTGCCAAGTCGTTGTTAATCAATTTTCATACACTACAAAAGTCAAAAAGTCTGAAAAGTCTGAAAAGACCAGTTTTTGTCTGATTTTGTATGAATTTTTACTCGACATTCTTGATTTGTCTCAAATTTTTTTTTAAATTTTTAACTTAGTATGAATTTGTCTGATAAATTTCTTGATTTTGCTTGACAAGTGTCTTGACAGTATGAACATTGTCTTAAAATTTGTCGACACTTCCTGTATCATCTGATAAGAGTCTGGATTAGTCTCGACCAATTCTTGATCTCGATCTGTCTTGACATATTCTTGACATTCTATACAATATATTCCAACAGATGACATTACACAAATTTTTCTTCTGTTAAATGAATGATTTCTATACATATCATCATGATTTGCTATTTATATAAACAACATTTTGGTACAATAATTATTTACCATATTAACATTGAATATTAAGAAAGTTGAATGAAATATGTCTACAGTATGATTGGTTTTAATCATTTAATTTATAAGATTTAGGAATCAAAATTTGTAATTATTTAAAAACCCACATTTAAATTATTTTATACTTTAGATTTCATAGCCAAATTTGCATTTGTAAAAATATTTATATACCAAAATTTTAAGTTATTTTACATACCCGAACAGTATTCAAATGTCAAGAATTTGTCAAGAAATTTTAAGACCATATTCAGAATGTCGAGAATATGTCGAGTAAATTTCATACAAATTTAATATAAATGAGAACTTGTCAAAACAAAATAAAACCCATGTCATACTTTTGGAGAATGTAGAGTAAACGTTCATGCAAATTAAGACAAAAACTGGTCTTTTCAGACTTTTAAACTTTTGTAGTGATACCTACTGTACTTCATGACTTCAATTAAACAAAAAATCACATGTCTAGGCCCATTTGATATTCACCAGTTGTCATACCTACTATTTAAGATGACAACATTTCACCAAAGTAAACGCCTGTCTAGTTTTATTTAATATTCACCAGTTGCCATAATTACTATTTTATATGACTACATTTCACCAAAGTAATTAACTGTCTAGTTTGATTTTATATTCAATAGTTTCCATAGCTTCTATTTTGCATGAATATATTTCACCAAAATAATTGCCTGTCTAGCTTAATTTTATATTCATCAGTTTCCATAACTACTATTTTACTTGACAAAAAATAGTCAAAGTAATCGCCTGTCTTGTTTGATTTTATATCCACTAGTTTCCCTACCTACTATTTGACATGTTACATGACTACATTTAAAAAAAACAATCGCATTTCTAGTCATATTCTTATACTCACTAGTTTCGAAAGAGGCTATTATCTATGACTGCACAACAACAGGAGGATGACCTTATTAATTATTATTCTGACAAGTTCACACCCTGACTATAAACGTACCTACACAATAACCAAACAATATGCCAGTCTGTTTTAGTTTTTTTTTATATTATTACGAGTTTGCATTCTGACTATTATACAAAACTACACAATTACCAAACAATATATCAGTCGCTTTTAGATTTTATTTTCATCAATTTCTATACTGAATATTACACATGACAACATTTAACCAAAATGACCGCCTGTCGAGTATAAGTTTTATATCTACAAGTTTTTATACTGACTATAATGCATGACAATACAAGTACTTATATATTTCCCACCATCTCATCGGTGTTTTTTTCTTACAAGTTTCCATATTTATTGAACCTTTCTTTTAACTGGAGATATGTTTCATTTATAATATGTACATTGTATGTTTTTTAGTAGCACATATATTTTTCATTTCAGTAATTATATTTTTACATGGTAATATTCCTTTTTCATCTTTTGAATACGTTTTCATATTTTTAACTTATATTTGATAATTTGTAATAGCAATCTGATTTTTTTGGCTATTTGTTTTACCAACTTTATTCAGTATAATTTTTTTTTTTTTTTTTTTTTTTTTTTTTTTATTTTGATTCATTGATATTTATATATTCCACTTTTTTGTAAAAATTTCCACATTGTTCATCCTTTTATCTAGAAAAGTTTTAACACTTAAATATTTATTTTGTGGGTTCATGTTGTATATTTTTATCACTGTCTGTGTGTATATTTTGTTTAACATGTGATGTAAAGCGCTTTGAGTAATATTGTTTTAGATTTAGCGCTATAGAAAAATTGTAATAATAATAATATTAATAATAATATTGGCTTTTATACATGACTATATGATAACCACAGGCTTTCCAGTCTCGTATAGTTCAACAGTTTGCAGACGTATATTGTTTGCCTTACTACGCAAGAACCAAAGAATATCCAAATGTGTTCTTATTCCAAACCCGTTTCAATATTGCCTATTATCAGTTTTCATATCGAACAGTTTTCATGGCTACTTTTAACCAGATTAATTGCCAATCAAGTTAAATTTTTATACTTATCAGTTTTTATACTGAAAATCATTGATGAAACTATAACCTGTTTCTATACTTACTATACCTGACTACACAATAACCAGAGTATTCACCAGTCTATTATAATTCTAATTCTTACCAGTGTCTTGACTGACTATACCTGACTACACAATAACCAGAGTATTCATCAGTCTATTATAATTCTAATTCTTACCAGTTTCCATACTGACCATACCTGGCTACACAATAACCAGAGTATTTACCAGTCTATTATAATTCTATTTCTTACTAGTGTCTATACTGACTAAACCTGGCTACACAATAACAAGAGTATTCATCAGTCTATTATAATTCCTATTCTTACCAGTGTCTATACTGACTATACCTGGCTACACAATAACCAGAGAATTCATCAGTATATTATAATTTTAATTCTCACCAGTTTCTACACTGACTATACCTGACTACACGATAACCAGAGTATTCATCAGTCTATTATAATTCTAATTCTTACCAGTGTCTATACTGACTATACCTGGCTACACAATAACCAGAGTATTCATCAGTATATTATAATTTTAATTCTCACCAGTTTCTACACTGACTATACCTGACTACACGATAACCAGAGTATTCATCAGTCTATTATAATTCTTATTCTTACCAGTGTCTTTACTGACTATAACTGGCTACACAATAACCAGAGTATTCATCAGTATATTATAATTCTAATTCTTACCAGTGTCTATACTGACTATACCTGACTACACAATAACCAGAGTATTCATCAGTCTATTATAATTCTTATTCTTATCAGTGTCTATACTGACTATACCTGACTACATAATAACCAGAGAATTCATCAGTCTATTATAATTCTAATTCTTACCAGTGTCTATACTGACTATACCTGACTACACGATAACCAGAGTATTCATCAGTCTATTATAATTCTTATTCTTACCAGTGTCTTTACTGACTATACCTGACTACACAATAACCAGAGTATTCATCAGTATATTATAATTCTAATTCTTACCAGTGTCTATACTGACTATACCTGACTACACAATAACCAGAGTATTCATCAGTCTATTATAATTCTTATTCTTATCAGTGTCTATACTGACTATACCTGACTACATAATAACCAGAGAATTCATCAGTCTATTATAATTCTAATTCTTACCAGTGTCTATACTGACTATACCTGACTACACGATAACCAGAGTATTCATCAGTCTATTATAATTCTTATTCTTACCAGTGTCTTTACTGACTATACCTGACTACACAATAACCAGAGTATTCATCAGTATATTTTAATTCTAATTCTGGTCCGAGACCACAATTGTCGTCCTTTTCGTTGTTCACAAATATAGTCCCTAGTGTTGACAGTGGGTTACTTGCTATTAATTTGTATACCCCTTCCAAATGTATTTCTCCATGTTTAATGCCTCATATTGCAAGTAGGGCGGTGAAATTACACTGTAAAACAATTTGGGTCCAGAATTTTAAAGGAAAGTAATGATTTGGTCCAGGTGAAAAAGGTTGCAAAATAGCACTTCGGAAGCTGTCAAAAGATTTCAAGACGCCCTAAAGATAAAATTGTCCATATTTTGAGTTAGAGGCGATGAAGTTTTCTATAATTTTGATATAATTTGTCCCAAAAGTAGTACAACACACTGTAAAAGTTTCTTTGAGAAAGCGTAGGTGGGATTTTTTTTATTTTCATTTATGTTCTAAAAGAAATGCACTACGAAATAAATAAAGGCAACAGTAGTATACCGCTGTTCAAAACTCATAAATCCATGGACAAAAAACAAAATCGAGGTAACAAACTAAAACCGAGGGAAACACATTAAATATAAGAGGAGAACAACGACATAACACTAAAATGTAACACACATAGACAAAATCCCACGAGAATAACAAATATAACATATATATATAACATCAAAACCAAATACATGAATTTGGGATAGACAAATAATTGTGGTCTCGGACCTAAGAGGTGAAATCTGTAAATATAGAATCTGTTCTTTGGCAACTTCCCTAAATGATTTGATGGTGTCAATTTGTCAAATAGCATGAAACTAAAGGATTTAAACTTTTATTTTATAGAATTTCTGCAAAAATGACCAATTTTGGCATTTTATGGTCAAAATAGGCATTTATAGCTTTTTCAATATTGATGCATAAATGGCATCCTGACTTTCTATCTGACAGGTTTTCATGTGTCAATATTTGTGTTTCTATGCCTTTATCTAGTTCTTTTACTTATTTATGAACTCTGAATCTACAGAAATGAAGATTATCTCAGACAATATGTGCAAAATGTGTTGTATAAAAGACCCTTGTCTAACGCCCTGTTTGGATGAAGTCAAAAGTGGGGAGCTTGGTACATATAATTTGAAGTCCATAATAAAGACCTCACTAATTTGTATCAAAAACACTTTACAATGTCTACTGTACCTGTTCCATTTCACATAATATCTTTCTTTTCTTCTGTAGGATAGCAAGTGGTTTAAATATAAGCCTGTTGAGAATAAATTGCATGCAAGTTTTTCCCAAAAAAGGCAAAAATTTTTGTATCAGACCATACTGTTTGTAAGAAAAGTTAATTGCAAGAGTCTTTTTGTGCTCAGATTTGTTGAATCATGTCACATGAGTATAGAAATGATAAAAAAAAAACACAAAATTTTATTTCTTATAGCCTCAATATACATTTTTTAATGTAAATATGTGGCACGGCCTAAATTGACCCTAAATTTTTTCCAGTCTTACTTGGCCTAAGACCCTTTTAACCTAATATGATATGTTATTTGTAACTTTCCTTTCCATTTAAAGTACTTTCAATACATATGTAAGGATTATTTATAACCAAAAAGCTTCACAAATTTAAAATTACTGGAAAATATTACATCTTCATATAAGGCCCCCCTTCATTGAAAAACCTCAATTTTTAGGCACAGGATCATATAAATTTGACTTTTGAATAATCATACCAAGTCTGATCAATCAAATTAGTACTCTGTTGCTTTTAGTACATGATAAGTTATATATTAAGGCATTTAAAAAGTATTTCTTTTGCAATATTTTAATTTTTAAAGCCCCAAATGTTGATAGTTGAAATGTTTCCATTTTAACGTAAAAATTTTACACTCAAAGATGAGTATAGAACTTAACTTATTGTCTATAATATACATCCTATTGTCATGAAACTTTATAAGTAGTGTTATAATTTATTAAGCTTTGGTCATACCAAGTTTTTTTAGGATTTGTCAACTCTTTCTATCCAATTAGGTCCGAGACCACAATTGTCGTCCCTTGATTTTCGTTGTTCACAAATATAGTCCTTAGTGTTGACAGTGGGTTACTTGCCATTAATTTTTATACCCCTTCCAAATTTATTTCTCCATGTTTAATGCCTCATATTGCAAGTAGGGGGTGAAATTACACTGTAAAAAAATTTGGGTCCAGAATTTTAAAGGAAAGTAGTGATTTGGTCCAGGTGAAAAAGGTTGAAAAATAGCACTTCGGAAGCTGTCAAAAGATTTCAAGACGCCCTAAAGATAAAATTGTCCATATTTTGAGTTAGAGGCGATGGAGTTATATAATTTTGATATAATTTGTCCCAAAAGTAGTACAACACATTGTAAAAGTTTCTTTGAGAAAGCGCAGGTAGGATTTTTTTTTATTTTCATTTATGTTCTAAAAGAAATGCACTACGAAATAATTGTGGTCTCGGACCTTCTTATATTTTACCAGTGTCTATACTGACTATACCCGACTACACGATAACCAGAGTATTCATCAGTCTATTATAATTCTTATTCTTACCAGTGTCTATACAGACTTTACCTGACTACGCAATTAGCACAGTATTAATCTGTTATTAAAATTCTAATTTTTATCAGTGTTCATACTGACTATACATGGCTACACAATAATCAGAGTATTTATCCGTCTATTATTAACATATTTCTTACCAGTTTCTATACTTACTATACCATATGGCTACATCAAATCAACAATATTAATCAGTTTATTATAATTCTTACCAATTGCCGTCTTGATTATTGAACATCACTACAGAATAACCAAAGTATTTGCCAGACTCTTCTTTCAATGTCACTACATTATCCGTATCAATGTTAAAACTTTGCACACTATAAAACATATAACATAACCCACAAATCAGATAAAATGTCATCGTTGCCATTTAAGCAAATGTGAACATTTCCATTCTCAATTTTATTGAAAAGAGGATTGTTAAAATTGCAAGCGGAACTAGGAAAAGGAAATTTAAAAACAGAACACTTCAATACAATATGTGTCATTTCCTTATATTATAAAATTGTTTATGGGCACAAAACAGGAAGTTCCGAAAATAGCCTATGATACAGCTAGGAAACTAAAATGGACACATACTCAAAACGTTTATCCCTCTCAAATAATAAGTATTCATCTCCTACAATTATATTGTAATATTTGTGAACGTATTTATACATTCCAGGATTTTAGTTGTTTCGGTTGAAGCTTCGGTAGTAAATGTAGAGTCAGGGACATTAATACTGTTAATTTTTTTTTACTTGAAATGACTGAGTTGATACTCCTGCTTGTAGATAGTTAACCCAAAAGACTTCACCAGTTCATTTGTCAGTGAATCAGATAATGTAAACTCTAAAATTAACCGCTGATAAATCAAGAATTCTAACATGACGTTCTTCAAACGCTTTGAGTACACACCCGTGGTAAAATATGAATATATTGCCAGTGCTGTTCCGATTGTACTCCCACGTCATATGCTTTTTTATGAATGAGATACCCGACGTCATAGAACAATGACGTTAGAATGTAAGCATTTTACGGGAAAATACACGCTTGTGAATCCGAAAATCATCACAAGGAAACATACACAAATGATGCTAAAATGTGGCAAAAGCCCTTTATTGTACATCATATAAGACATATAAATAAATTATCATTCAAATTCATCCAAAAATGTCTAAATACATTATTTTAAATAGTTTAAGCATGTCACTAATGCAGTTTGCTCCGTTCTTTTACGCTAGTTTATTAGTGCGTTTATTTATGGGAACGGCAAATATTTGCCTACACCTAGAGCGCTTCGATCCAAAAGAATTGCCGTATGTGTCCTATCAGAATCGAAATAATTCATGGGGGCTTGAATATATCTAGATTTTACCACGGGTTGTCCCTTTATGCCGATATTTTACCCCTCGCTATCGCTCAGGGGTAAAATATTTGTCATTAAGAGCCAACCCGTGGTAAAATCACGATATATTCAAGCCCCCATGAATTATTTCTTAAATAACATGATACAAGTTCAATATACTGCAAGCAAATATGACTTAGGGATAGGGGAAGGGTTAGAACTAGCCTATACTTTAAGTTTAGGCTAGTGTTTGTGATGAAGATTAGTCCGAAAAACAATTTTGACAATCGACATTCAAAGAGTATTAGTAGCATTAGGGTGCGCATTGTAATTGCAAATACATAAGAAGCTTCTTTTTTATTCCTACGTATTGGGATGGGAATCATGGGTGTCGCATCATATTTTGCAGTAAACTATAATTTTGGAAACGGTATCATTTTGAATTCGTCCTACTGTACAGTATAATTCAAAATACAGCAGTACCGTATTTGCTCGTGTTTTGTCTAATATATAGTATTCGATATAGTTATTATATAGTCCGTTTCTTTTATGTTTAGTCCAGCAGCTAAGTCCAATATTTTTGGACAATTGGTCACTTTATGGTAAAAGCATGAAACTTTGCACAGTGTTAGTTATGATGATGATCGTTGGCGTTAATGTTATTGCAGTTCAGTGTTTCTGCTGATACTTTGTTTTCCTTTTATAGTTGCGATTTTCCCTTAGTTTAAGTTGGTAACCCGGATCTATTTACCTTCATCAAATTAGAACTTTTGAACAGCAGTATACTACTGTTACCTTTCTTTATGCAGCTATTGTTAGTTCATTCATACTGTTGTTTTTTGTATAAGTTTCACACCTAAAGTTTCTGAATTTTTTACTTTTTTTCTAAACTACAGTGCATGATATAGCTATACTTCATTTGTTCTATACTTGCATACAGAAAAGTAGAACAATATAGCGATACTTCATTAATTCGTATTTTTTGCCTTAAATAGAAGATTTTACAGCGATGACGATTCGTCATCAAATTGTATTCTTCCCGTAATAGAATATGTTATACCGAGACTTCATTATTTCCCCCGAACCTTGATAAAGTACTAGAAATTCGTCAGCTATACTACATTAATCGGTATTCTTCATTTTCTTCATAATGTAGTTAGTAATATTATGAGATTTAATTATTTTGTATTTTTATTCATATATATATATATATATATATATATATATTAAAAATTAAATACACAAAAAGAGTTTTAAAAGCAGCATTTTTGTGTATTTAATTTTTAATATATAATTCTGTACACCGCTTGAAAAGAAACTTTTTTTGTATATATATATATATATATATATATATATAAGAAGATGTGGTTTGAGTGCCAATGAGACAGCTCTCCACCCAAGTCACAATTTGTAAAAGTAAACTTTTATAGGTCATAGTACGGTCTCCAACAAAGAGCCTTGACTCACACCGAACAATGCTAAAATAAATGACTTGTATAACTGTTAGTCATACATAGTTATGCTTTAATTCACCAAAAGCTATATAACGTTAGCATTAATAACATAATATTCATGTATATGACTATTATACAGTTTAAACTGAGTTCAAAATGCATATAAAGTTAATAAGTTAAGTTATTTAACTTACTTACTTACTAAGTCCTTGTTATGCCTTTTGACACATAGGGCAAGGACAAGTTGTCGCCACTCCTCTCTGTTTTCTGCTTTTTTCTCAATAGTTCCCCAGGTGTAACCTCTCTATTTCATCTCTGTTTCTATTGTACTACGTCATGTTGTTTTTGGTCGTCCTCTCTTCCTTTTCCCCTCTGGTGTCCATCTTAATGCAACTTTGGTCATATCTCCTTGTGGTTTTCTTATGACATGACCAAGCCATCTCCATCTTTTCTGTAGCAGAGTGGTTTCGATATCTTGGCTTTTTGTTTTCTTATGAAGATCTTCATTAGTTATTTTGTTTGGCCAGTATATCTTCATGATTCTACGTAGGCAGGAGTTATGAAAGCTGGATAACCTGTTAATGTCTTTTTCTGTCATTCTCCGGCATTCAGCTCCATAAAGTAAAACTGATGTTACACAGCTGTTATAGATTTTCAGTTTGGTCTTTTTCTGATTGATGGTGTTTTCCAGATGTTTCTTAGTCTGTGAAAGGCTGATCTTACCTTGCCAATTGGTAAGTTATTTAACATTTTTTATAAAGACTTCTAAATCTCGTACGTTCTCAATGATGGAAATGCTATATATGAAGATGCATTTGGATTTAAATAATAAATTTGTTACGAAGTTAAGAGAACTTGAAACTAGACTTTACCTTTCTCTATTGTCTACAGATACTGTTTGCACATATTAAAACTAGAGCTTACAACAAATATCGTTATGCACTGAGTAGCACTTTATCACCGATATTTGATTCAGAATAGCATATTTATACAACATGTTCGTTGATTTTGGCCATATTATCAAAGATTATGAGATCTACTTAAATATCAAAAAGGACTTGGTATTATTGCCAATGGGACAACTCTTCACAGGAGACCAAATAATTCAGACATTAACAACTACAGACATATTTTGTTTCAAAACATCATGTACATGAAATAAACATATAAATGCAGTTATATGCATAACTAAAGAGATTGGAAACAAGGTTTCTTTAAAAACATTCTGTTTCCCTGACAAAACAGGGAAGAAATAATTATGAAACAATAAATGAAAGAACAGTGGTTATCCTTCATGAACAAATTATGTTTGCAAACAACTGCTACAAAGATTCAGCGTATATATCTTAAATCCAACAAGAGAAGCTTTGTCATTTGTCGTGCTGAGCTATACTTTTATGATTTAGTCTCTTAAATATTTAAGTTTTATTGCATACATAGAGATGCGCGATAGACACTTACAGTTATCTGGTCAACTACCAAGAATACGTGATATGACCAATTAAATGTAAAGTGAAGGTAAGGAAAAGAGCAATGATGTTTAAGAAGTAAAATACGATCTTTAACACAATCTAATCAAAGGGAGAAAATAATATGAAAAAATTAACATAAAGAATATTATTCATGTCGTTTATCCCTTATGAATAAAGTATGTTTACAAACCCTTGTTACAAATGAAATAACTATAGGCTTACATCATTGTTATTCTGCAGACATTGCATCACAGTTTCAGCTTTTTGAATATCTGTGTTTTAGTACCGAAAGACCAAAGATGTAACTAGTAGCGCATATTTTTGAATAAACTATTAAAAAGGTTCTATATTTAAAATTCAAACAATTGTCGGGATTTCAAATTACTCATCCTAAGTGTAGATTTTTGTTTTTTACAAGAGATTAGTTTCGGGTTAAAAGGTATATTGTATTAAAATTGTATAATAGAAAAATAGGAGTATTTATCATATATACAAAGGTTTAAGTTTGAAGTTTTGCTCTGTTTATAGATGTATCACACCAGGATTTGAAACATAAATCAACAACTTTCAGATATACATGTTTTGATGATATTCGTATATTTTGTCTTTTTAAATAAGTACTTATCATATATTCCAGTCAACATAAAATCCATTTCTGATACAAAAGGAAAAAAAAGTATCCAATTTACTTCCAGACTTTTGTATTAACACTAATATATAAAAGCCATCTGAAAACTATAACGCCATAGTTCATTTTCTCCAAATATTACCTTTTAAATCAAACGTAATAACCAGTCTGTGACGTCTAAATGTTCCAATTACTATGATCAACTAGAGTAAGTACTTTACGATTTCACGAATACAATGCCGTAGTACAAAATACATCTCAATCATCATTTGAAAGACAAATTGATTAAAATCAACACAGGTTCTTAGGTTGAAATCCTACCATTGATCCGCATAAGTGTTCTCCCTTATTGGCTGATTACCTCTCTATCAAAGATTCTAGTCTGGCAATATTTCCACGTTTTTCAGTGTCTATAGTTATGACATTTAAACTCTAAATAGTTTTAAGTAATATTGATAGAAATAAAAAACTGAATTATAGAAAAAAAAATTTAGATAACTTTGTACTTTATTTGGCCTTTTTAACTTTTTTGGACTCGAGCGTCACTGATGAGTCTTTAGTAGACGAAACGCGCGTCTGACGTATATACTAAATTTAGTCCTGGTATCTATGATGAGTTTATTTATAAACCCGTTGTTATAGCCAATAGATAGTTTGATGTTATTTTCACTTTTTACTTATCCCCACAATTAAACTTTGTATTGATTTAATGATCTAGATTAAGCGTACATGAAGCAGCAATCATACAACATAAGAAAACCTAACACCAAATACACACAAACAAACATGTCATTCAAAAGCTTCAAATGTAAATTTGTAAATTTGGCAAATAATTAGTGTCCTATACCTAATCACATTTTTAAATTCAAATAGTTAATTCATCTTTCATAACTTTATCTTTGGAAACAATTGACTTTTTCCTCAATTTTGGCTTAACCTCAACGTTCCTTCTTAATAACAGTTTGATAATAATTTGAAGACAACTCTGACACTTTGTTACCAATCCACAGGTTTATAATTTGAACTTTTTGTAGAACCCGCTCTTACACTTTGTCGTTTTGCGTAATAACCACTTTGCCGTTTCCATTTTTGAATATGGTCTTTCTTCTTTCGTTTGAAAAATCCACACTGAAAGGAAAATAAAGTTTCTTACAGATTTCGTAAACCTCAAGACATAGACGTAAAAGTTGATGAAGAACAGAAAAAGCATAAAAAGAGATAAATCTCACTGCTTAAAGATTGAATATCAATCTAACACGGCAAATCAATGACTCTTTTATTAGGAAATGATCAAACTGCTTTGAATGCATTTTAAAAAATATTCTGCAGTATTTAATTTACAACTGTGTTTATCTTGACAGCCACAAAACGTTCGTCAATATTTAACTATGATTGATCCACTTTAAAAAGTAAAATCACAAAAATACTGAACTCGAAGGAAAATTCAAAACGGAAATTCCCTAATCAACTGGCAAAATCAAAAGCTCTAACACATCAAATGAATAGATAACATATGTCATATTCCTGACTTGGTTCAGACATTTTCTTATGTAGAAAATGGTGAATTGAACCTGGTTTGATACCTAGCTAAAACTCTCACTTGTATGATTCCGTTATATTGACAACGATGCGTGAACAAAACAAACAGATATAATAGGTAATAATGTCAAAATGTCAAATGTTTTTGTGCATTTGTTTATTCCACATTGGCAAGAGGTATAGTAATGAGCGTATTACTGTGCATATGTTTTTTTCACATTGGCAAGGGGTATCGGGGGAAGATCTCACTAAAATGTTTATCCCCCACGTTTAGCGCATGTCCCAATTTAGGAAACCCTAGACGTTGTTAGTCGTGTGTGGCTTTTTGTTATTTTGAATGTTTTGTTTGTCATTGAGTAAAATTGAGAAAGGAAATGGGGAATGTGTCAAAGCGACAACAACCCGACTATGTGTATTGATATTAAAATGCGACATAAATCCGCTTTTATATGCCTGATTTTCATGCCGCGATGAAGACCCATTGATGGCATTCGGCTCTGTTTTATTCCTTGGTCGGGTTGATGGCTCTCTGACACATTCCCCGTTTCCATTTTCTAATCTACATGTGTTCCGAGGATGTTCGTGTTTGTATATTTATCATTTAAATGGTTTTATTTAACATTTACAAAAAATTTTCACCGGTATAAGGAAATAATTCGTAAATATAACCCAACATGCAGACATCTTATACGTTCAGGTATTTCACATCCAATCTTTTATGGTAATATTCTTTACAAGCACAAAAATGTCAGTATTCACCTTAAAAGCTTACAAAACCTTTAAACAGACTAATTAAGAAGGGATATAGTAACGATACTGTTGTCAGGTCATTAAAGATTGCATATTGTGGCTTTAATATTGATTCACTTATAGGGTCTTTGCATCGGAACTAAACACATTTTTTTAAACAGTTATTGGCATGACACAGGTTATGTTCTTCTCATATATTTTATGATAGTATGATATTAAACCCCTAACGGGAGGGATTGTGCCTGATATTCATATGATGAAGACATAATCTTTCAATCAGTTTAATTGAGGTCTGGAGACGGCATGCCAGTTAACTGCTAGTAGTCTGTTGTTATGTATGTATTATTGTCATTTTATTTATTTTCTTTTGTTACATCTTTTGACATCGGACTCGGACTTCTCTTAAACTGAGTTTTAATGTGCGAATTGTTATGCGTTTACTTTTCTACATTGGCTAGAGGTATAGGGGGAGGGTTGAGATCTCATAAACATGTTTAACCCCGCCGCATTTTTGCGCCTGTCCCAAGTCAGGAGCCTCTGGCCTTTGTTAGTTCTTGAATGATTTTTAATTTTAGTTTTTTATGTATAATTCGGAGTTTAGTATGACGTCCATTATCACTGTACTAGTATACATAGTTTTAGGGGCCAGCTGAAGGACACCTACGAGTTCTCGCTACATTGAAGACCCATTGTTGGCCTTCGGCTGTTGTCTGCTCTATGGTCGGGTTGTTTTCGCTTTGACACATTCTCCATTTCCTTTCTCAATTCTATTAAAAGGTCTGTTCCTTTGATTTTGGACAGGTCAACACATTTCCTGAATACCATATAATGTTTTCAAGGAATACTTTTTAGCTTTTGCCTAAAATATATTATACGACAACAGATGTCAACAGCCGATTGTTCATTTCAAAACTATTGATCCAACAACCAGTCATTCGGAAATCGAACAACACATACCGACTAATATGACGTAATTACCTTAAATGAACATATACCGACTTATTTCAAGTAATTACCTTCCACAAACATATACCGACTAATATCAAAAGCAGTAACCCACCAACACATCCACCAACTATAATCCATATATTCACTTTTTCCGATTCAAGTCTCACCTCTCTTGGGAATATTTCACTAGGAACCTGAAAACCATAAATATATTCTGTGTTAGGTGCAAGCAAACGATAAACATATTGTAATATCTACAACAGATAAAAAAAAGTATTATATTAACTCCTGAGCTGTGTGTATACAATAGAACTAATTTCCTTGTTCAAAGTATATACTAATAGGTTTTTGGAATTGCATTACTCTCATGCAAAGATTTATTGTAAAGTGCTTTTGACGACATTGCTAAATACGGAAACTACACAATAAATCAAGTGCGTCCAATATGCTTTTCAGAATAACTCTTCTACAAGAACTGCCAAATTGTTAATACAATCGACTATATTAACCAACGGAACGAATAGACCAGATCAAACAAATGTAACTAATGATGTCAGGCGTCAACTGGCTTATAAATCAAAGATACTAGGTAGTGATCAATTTATTTTATGCTGCCCTGTTGATTATAAAACAAAATTAAACTAGTGAGAAATGAGTGTTGGCCATTGGTGTAGAAAACGTGAGAAATGTGTAGAAAAATTTCTGTGATGAGCAATATTTGCAGTGCAAAATTTAGCAAAGGGAACTCTTCATTCACTCAAGCTGCAGTTTTATTAACACCCAAAGGTGTAGAAACTTCAGATTTTGAGAATTTTTAATATTGAAAAACTCAGAATTCAAAAAATCTACCATTGTCGCCGATGTAAATTGTTACTTCATTATTTTGGCCTTTTATTATTTTAAAACAGTTTAATATGAGTATTGCCTCTGTCCTTTACACAAAGTAGATAAGACCTACGTCAATATCTATAAATTCCCTTAACCAACCGTCTCCAACAATTGTATATAATATTTTAAGTATATTCTGGTTGACGTTACTTACTGCATATGATGTATTTACAGCCACGATTAATTGTCTGTTGTCGTTTTTACTTTGAACTGTTCCTATACTCTTATATAGTATAGCGGATACCTGTAATAGAAATTAAAACAACAAATAGTCATTTGTCTATTGTCGTCCTTTTCTATAACTGCTTTCATACATTTGCATGGTATATCCTGTTTCTCAATGGAAATCCTGCAACTTTATTCTTTTATATGCTGAAGCATATATATCTATACTATAACGAGAAAATACACATATGGTATACAAGTTGAAAGTTTAGCTACCTTTAAATTAGGTTTGATTCACCATTTTCTTAGGGAAATACATGTACCAAGTCAGGAGTATGGCAGTTGTTTTTCACTAGTTCTGCTGATTAAAAGCGTTACATTTGTTCGTTTCAATGGACTTCCACTTTTTGAATTTGCTTTACAGTTAGATATTTTTGTTATTCTATTTTGTCTATTTTCATTCTTTTGTCTAATTTGGTGGTGTTTTTTTTCTTAGACAAATCAGTTTGAGAAACTGCAAACTAAACACTTCAATATTTCCTTAATTTATAGTGAAATTGTCGGTCATTTTTTTGTGTATGTAATTAGTGTTCTTTCTAGAACATGCTATTAGGGTATGGGTTTTGCTTATTATTGGCGGGTGTGTGTTGACCTCTTAGTCATGAAGAAGGGTTTTTCGCAATCATACCACATAGTCTTACTCTCATAATGCTACTATACAATGAAAAAAAATCCCTTGAAATACCATGTTGTACATAACATACCAATCATATTTGAGAGAATGTTTACGCTATTTGTTATTATGAATTACACGGCAAACACAGGAATCTGACATGGTTAACTTGAGCCTTCTATTCCTTACAAAAAATGGTAAAAACATTATATGTATATTATATATGCTTTGAACTTTAAAGCCAGTTTAAACTTGAATGAAAAAAGGATTCAATTTTTATACTTCTTCATTGACATGATTCATCACAAAACTTTCTAAAATTGTCCGTTGATTCTAATATTATAAAGAAACTTATGTTTCAAGTCAGCCAGGCACTGCCAGGTAAAACTAGGTGAATATTCACAAAGGTATTAAATGGAGTACTCTATGATTATCTGCGTCCATGCTCACTTGAGTGAATCTTCTTATATATTCACTAAGACATTACATTGAGTACTCTATGATTATCTGCGTCTTTGCTCACCTTAGTAAAACTAAGTGAATTTTCTGATATATTCACTAACACATCAAATGTTTCTGTCTGGTCTTTCTCTAACATGTCAACCTTTATTTCAATGATCGCCCATTTACTCGAATCAACTGTGCTACATGACTAAAATATAAATAATTCGTTAAATCGCAATATCAGAAATATTCTGTCGTAATGTCAAAAAAATCATACCATAAAAAACAGACAAATACTCATCATAATCAGACATTATCTCTTTATTATGAGACATAATATACTAAATAGTAAACATAAAACCATTCGACACTTCAAAAAAATACACATTCTCAATATATAAATAT
The DNA here is from genome assembly GCF_963676685.1 of Mytilus edulis. Classification (NCBI taxonomy): domain Eukaryota; kingdom Metazoa; phylum Mollusca; class Bivalvia; order Mytilida; family Mytilidae; genus Mytilus; species Mytilus edulis. The sequence goes on along the minus strand of NC_092345.1, from coordinate 107,903,250 downwards.
TTCCGTTTAATTTCTTAAATGTCAAATGAAGGTCAGCAAAATAGTAAAATAATGTAAGAAACCCTGCATGACTTCTTCGTGTTTAAGTGCTTCTGCAATTCTATATTATATTAGCACTATAACTTACAATGTCCTTAATTGTTCGTTTCGATTGCTGTTCTTGAGTTTGTCTGAGTGAGGTTTCTCTCCGTTTCCGATTTGGATTAACAGTTGGTCTTTCCGGTAATGTAGATGTTGGAAACAATGTTTCAGTTGGAGGTGTGGTTGTAGTAGTTGACAGTTGTCTCTCTGGTTTGTATATCATCTCTCCTAGAAACCTAATTACTCTCCAACTTATTACTGGACTATTATGCAAGACCTAAATAATAAATAAAAATCATATATTAAGATATCGTCGTATTTGTTATGAAATAACAGTCTATTTAGTGAGGGTTATAGTTATATATTCATTATTCGTTTATAGTAATTTTTAACGAATGTGGCCTACCGAGTTATAATTATTACCGAGTTTGTACTCACATGAGCAATACAACAGACTCTCTGCCTACCCTTCCTATAGTATTTAAGATCACCCCCTGTTTAAGAGGGGTTTGTAATGCCAAATCTTAAGTTTTCATAACAGCAGTCATCTCAATACTACAATCTATGACAAACGAGACGTTTTCAATTTTGATAATATATATTTTGTTCGACTAATTAATTGGCAGCAATATACAACTTCAATCGCGTATGGAGTAAACATTTCGCGATTGAAACGTTATTCAAGATTTTGCAGATGCTATTTTGTCTCTGTAAAACGTCATCGGTGTCTGATCACAAAAAGCTCTAGTCAATAAAACTAAATTGATGTGCCTTCAGTATCCTTCGCTTATCTCATTGTTCACTAAGCAAACGTTAACCTCTGTACATAATTGTCTTGCCATCATATTTTTCTATATATCTGATCTGACGATAAGACATATTTCTATATATTCATTATATACGGGGTTCATACCTCTGGTATGACCTCTATATCTAATATGACGATAACACATATGTATACATACATTAGACAGGGGGATTCAGACCTCTAGTGTTAACGTTACCTGTATTGTCCCTCTTGCCATCATATTTTTCTCTATATCTGATATGACAGGTAGACAGATTTCTATAGTTCCATTATGCAACGGACTTGGACCTCTATTCTTTATTTCGTACGTATGAATAAACGTAAGAACATTGTTCTTCCTCTCAGAGATAGTTAACTGATCCGGTTTTGATATCCTATTAAAAAGAATGAATATATATTACCTTCTATAGATTGATAGAGATATGATTTGTTAAAGGACTACACGTATATATGTATATTTGATATAGGATGTCCTAAAAATATAGGGTTAGTTACCATAAATGAATAGTTACTATATGGGGTTAGAAAGGAGTAACTCCCTTTCAAAACAAAAAAAAAAGATGCCCTAATCCTTTATAAAAACAACACTGTGTTGAGGAAAAATCTCTGACAGGATTTAATAGACGAAGACATTTGTGATAAAATGTTGTAATAAGTCCATAACACAAAAGTAACAAGTTAATTTTTTGGCATAACGGAGTTACTTCCCTTCCAGAACAAAAAAGAAGAAATCTAAATGGATTCAACAGACGATGAAATTGATACATGTAATGAACGATTGAAATATATTCAAGAAATAAATTCAAAGCTAAAAAGATGTTATTGTTGGCATTTCTTTTCTGTTTAGACAATTAGAAGTAGGATCTTAATACTAAGTATCGAAGACTTGGTCACTTTGATAGGCCGCTCGTCAAAATACCACATGTGAAGATAGTCGGTAAGATAAATTCGTTGCACGGTGTGCTAGTGACATAATACGGTATTTACATGATATATGGGGTCAGTTGATTCCATATCTATATCGTATTAGGTGACTTACACACCATGTAAGTAATTATATATACATAAGTGAGTTTGTATCGGTGTTTGCTTTTCGACAACAATAGACGATATATCATGATAGTAAGGGGACTCGAAGGTTATTTGGTGAATGTTTTTATGTCTTGAGGTTTCTTTGATAATTCAAAAACTTGTTAAATACCAACAAAATTACATATCAAAAGAATGTATTTGTGATTTCGACAAATTTAACAAATAAGCCTATTATATTTTGTTTACTATTTAAGTTCCTGCTGTATGCCCAATTTACCAGCAAAAATGTGTCTCCAATCCTCAGAATGTATAAACCTACAAAGCTGAGCTATATTTATATTACATCTAAGTTTTTATATACCTGGCTCCATTGTATCTATTTGCTGTCAAGGGGTTTTGGTTTTTCCATCAGTTACCTGAATATTCAGGCCTCTGAGAATTTTCTGGATGTTTTTATATTGAACGTTGTATCTATGACAATTACCCCACATCTTAAAATTTCATACATGTGTATTATGAAATTCAGCTGAACACAGGTACTATACATTTGGTATTAAGTAATAAAACGTTCCACTCACCCAGTCAGTTCTACATGAGCATGTAACTTGACAGATGCTATCAGTTTCCGTTGATTATCTGACATATCCAAATCTGGACTCGTTGTTTCTGCCATTGTTATAAATATTATATTTTGTTCAAAATTACCAAGATTTTGATTCTCTTTAATTAACAAATAACGTGACACACTAAACCGTACACTAAACGTTGCCTGTTGCTGCTGAAATAGTGTATTTCTCAGATCACACTGTACGTGTGTCTCATTGTTTTCCTCGACAACATTTCTACAGTCTACAGGCTCTGTAACTTCATTTGTCGGCTGACTGAATCCAATATATCTGGTATTATTAGATATCTCAATATTTATCTGTGTTCCATGCGACTGGTCTCCTGTATTAATAACTTTTACAGTTAGTACTGTTTCTGAAGTCTCTCCTACGATAATTTCTTTTGGATGTAAGGTGGCTTCAATATGTAAGTCAGGATTGCATGTTCCATTGCAACCAGTAGAAAAATTTGCCTGGAAGAAATTATCTCTTTTAGAAATTTAAAATTTTAAAGGGCCATTTTTGTTTTTGACATTATTAGTTGGAATGTGTATATCATGTATTTCTGGTTATAAACATTTGAAACAATGGAATACTAACTGATCAAGTGCTATTAGTCGTAATTTGTTTTTTTTTGATTTCGCACAAAAACATCAAAAGGTGTATTTATGCATGCCACCTTAAATTTAAACACACTTGGTTATGAGCAAACACGTGCCCACCAAGGTCCATATCAAAACGGATAAATAACAGGACATTAAAATACACAGTTGATTGTTTACTGCTGTATTTAATTGTCATGTAAAAAGAAAACATCAATTGCTCTCGGAGGAATTGAACATCTTACCGCCTAGTGTGTGGATCATTACGGTTGAAATAAATGATTTTCAAATCGATTTACGAAATTTGAATTACGTAACCTGTTGTCGGTTTGATAAATTTTAAAACTAGTTTCCACATTTCTACACTGTACTTGACTTTGACATTCCCATTTGAAATGGATTCCACCGTTCGATCCTAGTATGGATTTTGACATTCCCATCTAAAATGGATCCCACCGTTCGACCCTAGTATGGATTTTGACATTCCAATCTAAAATGGATCACACCGTTCGACCCTAGTATGGATTTTGTCATTGCCATTTGAAATGGATCCCACCGTTCGAACCTAGTATTAATTTTGACATGCCCATTTGACATGGATCCCATCATTCGATCCTAGTACCGATTTTGACATTCCCGTTTGAAATAGATCCTACCGTTCGACCCTAGTATGGATTTTGACAGGCCCATTTAAAATGGATCCCACCGTTCGACCCTAGTATGGATTTTGTCATTGGCATTTTCAATGGATCCCATCGTTCGATCCTAGTATTGATTTTGACATGTCCATTTGACATGGATCCCATCATTCGACCCTAGTACCGATTTTCACATTCCCATTTGAAATGGATCCCACCGTTCGACCCCAGTATGGATTTTGACAGGCCCATTTAAAATGGATCCCACCGTTCGACCCTAGTATGGATTTTGACAGGCCCATTTAAAATGGATCCCACCGTTCGACCCTAATATGGATTTTGACATTCTCATTTAAAATGGATCCCTACGTTCGACCCTAGTATGGATTTTGACAGGCCCATTTAAAATGGATCCCACCGTTCGACCCTAATGTTGATTTTGAAATGCCTATTTGAAATGGATCCCACCGTTCGATCCTTATATTGATTTTGACACGCCCATTTGAAATGAATCCAATCGTTCGACCCTTGTATTTATTTTGACATTCCCATTTGAAATGAATACCATCTTTAGACCCTAGTATTGATTTTGAAATGCCCATTTGAAATGGATCTCACCGTTTGACCCTAGTATTGATTTTGACATTCCCATTTGAAATGAATCCGATCGTTCGACCCTAGTATTGATTTTGACATTCCCATTTGAAATGGATCCCACCGTTCGACCTTAGTATTGATTTTGACATTCCCATTTGAAATGGATCCCACTGTTCGACCCTAGTATTGATTTTGGCATTCCCATTTGAAATGGATCACACCGTTCGACCCTAGTATTGATTTTGACATTCCCATTTGAAATGGATCCCACAGTTCGACCCTAGTATTGATTTTGACATGCCCATATTGCATTTTAAATGAATCCCATCGTTAGACTTTAGTATTGATTTCGACATGCCCATTTAAAATGAATCCCACCGTTCGACCCTAGTATTGATTTTGACATGCCCATTTGAAATGAATCCATTGTTCGACCCAAGTATTGATTTTGACATTCCCATTTGAAATGGATCCCACCGTTCGACCCTAGTTTTCATTTTGACATTCCCATTTGAAATGAATCCAATCGTTCGACCCTAGTATTAATTTTGACATGCCCATTTAAAATGGATCCCACCAATAGCCCATATTATTGATTTTGACATGCCCATTTGAAATGAATTCCATCGTTCGACCCTAGTATTGATTTTGATTTGCCCATTTGAAATGAATCCCATCGTTCGACCCTAGTATTGATTTTGACATGCCCATTTAAAATGAATCCCATCGTTCACCCTAGTATTGATTTTGACATTCCCATTAGAAATGGATCTCATCGTTAGACCCTAGTATCGATTTTAACATGCCCATTTAAAATGGATCCAACCGTTCGACCCTAGTATTGATTTTGAAATTCCTATTTGTAATGGACCCCACCGTTCGACCCTAATATTGATTTTGACATGCCCATTTGAAATAAATCCCATCGTTAGACCTTAGTATTGATTTTCACATGCCCATTTGAAATGGATCTCACCGTTCGACCCTAGTATTGATTTTGACATTTCCATTTAATATGAATCCCACCGTTCGACCCTAGTATTGATTTTGACACTCCCATTTGAAATTGATCCCACCGTTCGACACTAGTATTGATTTTGACATGCTCATTTGAAATGAATCCCATCGTTCGACCCTAGTATTGATTTTGACATTTTCATTTGAAATGGATCTCACCGTTCGACCCTTATATTGATTTTGACATTCCCATTTGAAATGAATCCAATCGTTCGACCCTAGTATTGATTTTGACATGCCCATATTGCATTTGAAATAAATCCCTTCGTTAGACCCTAGTATTGATTTTGACATGCCCATTTGAAATGGATCGCACCGTTCGACCCTAGTATTGATTTTGACATTTCCATTTGAAATAAATTATATCGTTCGACCCTAGTATTGATTTTGGCATTCCCATTTTAAATAGATCCCACCGTTCGACCGTAGTATTGATTTTGACATTCCCATTTGAAATGGATCCCACAGTTCGACCCTAGTATTGATTTTGACATGCCCATATTGCATTTGAAATGATGTTAGACCCTAGTATTGATTTTGACATGCCCATTTGAAATGAATCCCATCGTTTGACCCTAGTATTGATTTTGACATTCCCATATGAAATGAATCCCATCGTTAGACCCTTGTATTGATTTTGACATTCCCATTTGAAATGGATCTCACCGTTCGACCCTAGTTTTGATTTTGAGATTCCCATTTGAAATGAATCCCATCGTTCGACCCCAGTATTGATTTTGACATTCCCATTTGAAATGGATCCCATTGATCGACCATATAATTGATTTTGACATGTCCATTTGAAATGAATTCCTTCGTTCGACCCTAGTTTTGATTTTGATTTGCCCATTTAAAATGAATCCCATCGTTCACCCTAGTATTGATTTTGACATTCCCATTAAAAATGGATCCCATCGTTAGACCCTAGTATCGATTTTGACATTCCCATTTAAAATGGATCCCACCGTTCGACCCTAGTATGGATTTTGACATTACCATTTGAAATGGATCCCACTGTTCGACCCTAATATTGATTTTGACATGCCCATTTGAAATGAATCCCACCGTTTGACCCTAGTATTTATTTTGACATGCCCATTTGAAATAAATCCCATCGTTCGACCTTAGTATTGATTTTGACATGCCCATTTGAAATTGATCCCACCGTTTGACCCTAGTATTGATTTTGACATTTCCATTTAAAATGAATCCCATCGTTCGACCCTAGTATTGATTTTAGCATTCCCATTCGAAATTGATCCCACCGTTCGACCCTAGTATGGATTTTGTCATTACCATTTAAAATGGATCCCACCGTTCGACCCTTGTATGGATTTTGACATGCCCATTTGAAATTAATTCCATCGTTCGACCCTAGTATTGATTTTGACATTTTCATTTGAAATGGATCTCACCGTTCGACCCTTGTATTGATTTTGACATTCCTATTTGAAATGAATCCTATCGTGCGACCCTAGTATTGATTTTAACATGCCCATATTGCATTTGAAATGAATCCCATCGTTAGACCCTAGTATTGATTTTGACATGCCCATTTGAAATGGATCTCACCGTTCGACCCTAGTATTCATTTTGACATCACCATTTCAAATGAATTCCATCGTTCGACCCTAGTATTGATTTTGACATGCCCATTTAAAATGGATCACACCGTTCGACCCTAGTATTGATTTTGACATTCCCATTTGAAATGGATCCCATCGTTCGACCCTAGTATAGATTTTGACATTCCCGTTTGAAATGGATCACTCAGTCCGACCCTTGTATAGATTTTGACATTCCCGTTTGAAATGGATCACTCAGTTCGACCCTAGTATAGATTTTGACATTCCCGTTTGAAATGGATCACTCAGTTCAACTCCATTTGTGCATTTCTACCCTCGAAAAATTTCTCCCAGTTCTACTCTAGATTTGATTTGACATTCCCATTCTAGAAATGATTCTTACAGTTCTACTCTAGAATTCATTCCTACCCCATAACTGACGTTTGTGACAATTTAATTATTCCAGTGTTATGGACATTTTGTTAATTGAAGAATTTCCTGTCAAAAAGAATTATTTCTTCTTATTCAGTTGAACTTCAAAGTGACTTCTTTTATCATTTTACAATGTTATCTCCCGATATACTATTTGGAATTTTCTGTATAGTCAGTGCGCGTTTTTGTTTGATCTCAACCACTGAATATCAAGCATTTTTTAATGTATTGTATGCAATATTTTTAACTCCGTTGTAATATTAACCGGTTTCAGATTGTCAATTCGGAAATCCATATCAAAAATGCAAGTTATTTTCTAAATGAATGATTGACCTGCTTTCTTATTTTGACTTTTAATCTTGATGTCAATTTAGTATTTGCGACATGGTATAGTTTATTATTTTATTTTTCTGATCTATAATAAGTATGAATTTCTATGATATGATTGGCTTAGTAAGAATTTTTATAATTATGGCGTGGAGTTTCTTATTATTAACAGATTTATTGGAACATCCTCTAATACCATTTTTATATAACTCTTTACGTTAATATAATAAGCTCTTCGTGTGGAGGTATTTAAGATACATACCGAATTACTATTTCTTGAGGGAACATTATCCAGTATAGGTTGTACTTCTCCTATTATTGGTGTTTCACTCAGTCCATATGTCGTTTCAATAACTAAACTCTCCTCAAGTGATTCAAAAAATTTCCTATCAACTGCCTGTTAAAACAGATTATTTAGATTAAAAACTATTTTTGTTACAGGTTAGACATTCAATGTTTTGATAACTGACCCTCATAACATATTGCATATATAAGGTTTTATTTTTGTTACGGGTGTTTGTTCTATGTTTTAAACACTGCATGACTTAACTGATTGTATATTTTAAGTGTTACTTTCGTGAGAGGTGAGACGTTATATGTTATATGGCAATTACTTATCTTAGAACGCACATATTTTACAATAAAATAGCTTTCAAATGCTTATTTCTTACTTGTACAATGATAAAGTATCATAATCATGGATCATATTTGGATAAAACAAAATTATATTCAACAAAACTCACTTGCACGATAGCATAATATTCCACACATGATCCTGACCCTTTTCCGACTTGAATGTTTTTCCCTATAATATAATCACTTCCAAAGTCTTCATTGTTGGAAGAAAGGTGAACTCGACCAGGTTTACTTGGTATTGACGTAGTTCTTGATGTATCTGTACTTATATTATAGGCGACCACTAAAACAATAAACTTAACAAATTAGAACATCATCACAAACGGTCTACATTAGCCTTTTATTATCTTACTAATTATAACCCAATTACTTCGAAGACATGGGTAAATGCTTAAGGTAACTTAGACTGAAGATACCAAAGGAGAGACTGAATAATACAAGGGCAAAACACGATAAACGAAAGGAGACTGAATAAAACATGGGCAAAACACGATAAACCAAAGGAGAGACTGAATAATACAAAGGCAAAACACGATAAACGAAAAAAAAACAACACTCAATACAGAAAAAAACTAAAGATGGGCAAAACGAATGCTATCAAAAACCGACAGTAAATGTATATGGAACGTTCCTGTTCCCGCAGTGGTATAGCTCATCGTAAAAACACATTTGGTGATAATTGTCATACAGGCATGTCATTAATGAGGAAAGGTTGACGGGATTGTGATTACGACCATGATAATTCTCATACAAGTATGTCATTAATGAGGAAAGGTTGACGGGATTTTGATTACGACCATGATAATTCTCATACAGGCATGTCATTAATGATGAAAGTTTGACGGGATTGTGATAATTCTCATACAGGCATGGCATTAATGGGGAAAGGTTGACGGGAACAGGCATGACAATAATGAGGAAAGGTTGACGGGATTGTGATTACGACATACAGGCATGTCATTAATGAAGAAAGGTTGACGGGATTGTGATTACATACATGCATGTCATTAATGAGGAAAGGTTGACGGGATTGTGATTACATACAGGCATGTCATTAATGAGGAAAGGTTGACGGGATTGTGATTACATACAGGCATGTCATTAATGAGGAAAGGTTGACGGGAGTGTGATTACATACAGGCATGTCATTAATGAGGAAAGGTTGACGGGATTGGGATTACGACCACTGGACTATACATACTAATCCTAAGATTTTCTTTGAATATTCATGACTGAGCTAAAGTTGTAATGTGTTTAAAAGATGCGATGAACAAAATATTTTCCATATAACTGAGAATACCATTTTTCCACAGATATACAAGTCATCGATTTTCTCGATATCTTTGAAAAATATAACCTCTCGCATACTTCTTTTATCGTGTGCTAAAAAAGTTCAAAGCATAATGGAAATAAAGACTAGATTTTCAGGAAATGGAAAAAATAAAAGCGTTTTGAAACTTTTTAAAGATAATATGTCACAAACAAGTATAATTTAAAGACGCTCTCCCAGTGACTTATACTCACTTATTGTCGGTGGTACATTGAATCCATTATAATAGAAACACAGTTTGACCTACACTCACTTATTGCCGGTTGTACATTGAATCCATCATAAGAGAAACACAGTTTGACTTATACTCACTTATTGACGGCGGAACATTGAATCCATTATAAGAGAAACACAGTATGACTAATACTCACTTATCGCCGGTGGAAAATTGAATCCATCATAAGAGAAACACAGTTTGACTTATACTCACTTATCGCCGGTGGAACATTGAATCCATCATAAGAGAAACACAGTTTGACTTATACTCACTTATAGCCGGTGGACCACTGAATCCATTATAAGAGAAACACAGTATGACTAATACTCACTTATCGCCGGTGGAAAATTGAATCCATCATAAGAGAAACACAGTTTGACTTATACTCACTTATCGCCGGTGGAACATTGAATATATTATAAGAGAAACACAGTTTGACTTATACTCACTTATCGCCGGTGGACCACTGAATCCATTATAAGAAAAACACAGTTTGACTAATACTCACTTATCGCCGGTGGAACATTGAATCCATCATAAGAGAAACAGAGTTTGACTGTCACACATGGTCTGTACTGTTCATCTTTACATTTCAGTTCGGAAGAGTTTAGAGGTATCACAGACGGGAAAATTTCGACTGTATTATTCAGTTTTATAATAGGTCTGGTTCGTAAAACTGTTACAATGTCTGACTTGTACGATCCAATCAAGAAATCTAAAGAAAATTCAATATATACTTGTACTTTAATAACAATTTGCAAAAATGTACAAAAAGGAAACAGTTCGATATTCTAAACGATACAAAAGTAAGTAAATATAATCTGATTGCATTAAATAAATGTCTGTTTAAAGGTTCAAACAACGACTTGTCTAAAGCAGTCAAAGTCATATCATGTGGGGACCAATAAAAGTCCTTCTAAAAAGTCAACAAATATACAAACAGGTCTACACTTGATACAGACGTTATGTAATGAGGTCTGCTTGGGATAGATCGCTGTCTACTCAAAGGTTTAAACAGTCAATCAGTCGTAATCAAGGTCATTAGTATATGACAACTCTCTTCTTTGCTGGCCAAGGTTTAAAGTCTACTTCTTCCTATTCCTTTTGTATGAAACCTCCTGTTCTCTTTCAAGAGGTGCGTGTTGACTATAACATTTGACACCCTTCGCTAGAGAAGATTATTTCCACTTAACATAGTCCTATACATACTGACAAGGATATATACCTAGGCGTTACAATTTAATCAGACCTAAAATAGACACACACGGTTGACAAGGATAAATACTTAGGCGTTACAATTTAATCAGACCTAAAATAGACACACACGGTTGACAAGGATAATACCTAGGCATTACAATTTAATCAGACCTACAATAGTCACACACTGTTGACAATGATAAATACCAGGGCGCTACATTTTAATCAGACCTAAAATAGTCAAATTAAGAACATACAAGTGAAAACGATAACAACAAAATTGGGTTCCCTCTTTAGCATCTTGACATCAGTTCTATCTTTGCATAAGATCAGTCATACCAATCTTTATTCAGATCATTACCAAAATATTCTGTCTGATTTATACCTTTAACACTTTATTAAGGATGTCAATAAACTAAACGAGAGGACAAAGAAGGGTAGATAGATTAGTTACTGACCGACAAAAAAAACATTTAAAGTATAAACGACATGTGAAAAAATCTTAAAAGGAGAGACCTAGCACACAGAAAACCAAATGGTGTAACAAAAACAGGCACATTGAAACATTTCAGACATCCACAAAACATACCCATTACCAGTTCAGACAAACACGAGACAGGCAAATCAACCGTTTAAACATTAAAAAAACAAGCAGATGTACTTTTTTGACAGTTTCGAAACTAATAGATTACCCGTTCAGAAAGTCACGAAATATGCATATTAGCGTTCGTACAGTCATAAAAAAGACACATTTAAACACGCCCTTACTGTCACAAAACAGACACATGAACCATGTTAACCGTTCAGACAGTTAGAAAAACATACACTCACTCTAATAAAAAGTTACATCTTACCTGAATAATTGTTTTTGTCAATGTCATAAGCAGCCGAAATGTACCAACCAAATGAAAACAAATCATTACTTATATCTTTAGCTTGTATCTTCTGTGTAAATGTAAGTTCTGTAGGACCACCATGATATATATAGACCGAACCTTTACCGTTGTCTTCGTACGGTGAACTGATAGCAACATCTTTAAGAACAAAGTATACTGTTAAATATTATGTCAAGATAATTTGATAGAAAATGATAATAAAAGTATAAGGATATCATACAGGCAGACGACCTTTTCTAAGAAACATTTAAGACTTAATTTATTGTGAATTACTTATATATATCATTCTTTGAGTGTTATCAGTTTTCCTGATTTTAAGCTAGTAATAGTTTTAGACCTACAACAGGAAGAGAAACTACATGTTTTGAACAAAATAATGTCTACGCATCGATTCATCTTTGTCAGCTAGTAACATATTACATCAAGTGTGTTAAAGGTCAGGGACTTGAGATCACTGAGGAAACCTTGTTGAAAGTTAATTTGAATTTATTACAGGAGGGCACATTAAACCTGTTGTTCAGATCATAAATATCTGCTTTGTACTGTCAAACTTCCGGGGAACCATTGCGCATTTATGTGTAATTAAAGGGTTTATAAGATCTGTCATCAAAACACAGAATAATGTATATGTTTGACGTCAAATGACCGCGATTTTATCAATAAACTCATAGATACAAGGACTGAAATTCTAAAACTACACCAGACGCGGGTTTCGTCTGCAAAATAATCATCAGTGACGCTCGAGAATCAAAACATGTCAAAAAGGCCAAATAAAGTACGAATTTGAAGAGCATTGGGGACCAAAATTCAGTTTTGCCAAATACAGCTAAGGTTATCTATTTCTGAGGTAGATAATCCTTAGCATTTTCAAAATTCAAAGTTTTGCTAACAGTTAATTCAAAGTTATGAACGTATCAATGATAACTCAAATCAACAAAGAATTGCTGACTACTGGGCTGGTGATACCCTCCAGCAGTGGCATCGACCCAGTGGTTGTAAATATACTCATCAAAGATACCAGGAATGAATTTCTACATATAAAGTCAACACAGAGGTGCTGATTAATTGGCTGGTTATACCCTCGGGGAGTTAAAACTGAAACGTTAGACAAAGTAGCCATAAATGCTTGATATTGCAGAATTCAACATAGAAGCAACAGGCTATGTATTATTGGTTTTATTTCATATATACTTTGATGTGTTTCCCTCGGTTTTAGTCTATAACTCAGATTTGTTTTCTCTCCATCGATTTATGACTTTCGAACAGCGCTTTATACTTCTGCATGAGGTAAGTTTTTTTTAATATCAGCCGATAAACAAATTTATTATAATATCTAGTAGTTTGTGTCAAAGCCAGGACCATAATGACAACAGTAATAATCGAGGACTTTTTGGATTTGTGACAGTAGTCGGTTATACTTGTAGATTTTAGAGAAGACGTTACTTAGTCGAAAAACTTGTGTCTAATTCATAAGTCTTTTTTTTAACAATATAATATTTCTAAACTACTTAGATATTTGCTGGATATATTGTAGTTCAGCAATACTTGAGGAATAGCTGGATCTGTCACAGTTCGGTAATAGTCGTGGACTTGTAAGACATTTGACAGTGTTCTTTATGTACCATTATACCCAACCATATGTTTATCTCCGATACACTGCAATTCTGGCCAAAACGTTCTTCCCATTCTTATATACGAGCCATAATATCCACTGAAGAACTCGACAAAATCGTCCCCGTTCTTATATACGTAACAGTATATTCATGCGCATTGGCTAGAGGTAAAGTGTTAGGTTTGCGATCTCAAAACACATGTTTACCCGCCCCCTCCCCCCTCCCTGCATTTTTCCCCAAGTCAGGAGCCACTGGTCTTTGTTAGTCTTGTATGATTTTTAAGTTTAGTTTTTTGTGTATTTTTTCGGAGTTAAGTTTGAAGTCCATTATTACTGAACTAGTATTCATTTTTGTTTATGGACCAGCTGAAGCACGCCTCAAGGTGCGGAAGTTTCTCGCTGCATTGAACACCCGTTGGTGAATGAATGCCGGTGTCTGCTCTTTGGTCGGGTGGTTGTCTCTATGACACATTCCCCATACAATTCTCAATTTTAAATTATCTCTATCTCCAATACACTGTAGTTGTAAACCAAACAGTCCCCATTCTTATATACGTGCAAATGTACCCATCTATTTCAATATCTCTAATACATTGAAGTACTGAAAAAATCGCCCCCGTTCTTACATACGTACCAGTATATCCATCCTTATCTATATCTCAGACACACTGCAGTTCTAAACGAAACCGTCCCCATTCTTATATACGTACTAATATCAATATCTTCGATACACTGCAGTGCTGCACCAAACAGTACCCATTCTTGTATACGTACCATTATAACCGTCCTTATTTATATCTCCGATACACTGCAGTGCTGTACCAAATCGTCCCCATTCTGAATGACCTTGTAACTCCTTTTGACTTATTCTCAGAAGAACATTTTCCTGTAAAATGATTAAATTATATAGTATGAATTAGTCATATTAAAATAAAGTCAAGTGTGCATAGTCTATTTCATGGCATTGCAATCAGCAGTAGTCGGAGTGGTTCCTGAAATATGATGAAGGTTAAATAGCCTATCTATAACTATCGCTTCAAACGAGGAAAATTCTGAAATGACCTATATCTGTACTCGACTGTACTGATATTTTCTTTTTTTCGACCAGTCTGAATAGATATGACATTTCTTTATAGTAATGAACGGTAGATCAACTCGAAGTTCTGGATCGTTCCTGTTTACGACTTATAACCGCTATATGACCGTACAAGACCTTAACTCGACCATTTACAACTCCTTAATGACTCCAATACGTCCAATAGTTGAATACATATTCGATAAATTCGATCAATTAACGTTCTGTAAACGATTTTTACTCGACTAGCTAGAACAAGTCAACTACACTCGATATCAGCATGATCTCGATAAGACCAGATCGACCTGATAGTATAAAGGTCGTAGGGATAATCGGAAATTGGTCGGGCCGTATGTACAATGTCAGATTAGAAAAACGTATGCATTTTTGTTATATGGCCCGCCGTTGTGGAGGGGACATTAAGTGTTATCCTTGTCCGTGCGTAAGTACGTACGTCCCAACAATTAGTTTCTTTAATACTATTTTGCCTCAAACTAGTTTTATGAATAGTATACACTTTGCTTATTACCGTTAAACAAATGTCACTTTTACTGTTCTTGATAAATGACCATCATTTGTAACGTTATGTATAAAGGCAACAGTAGTATACCGCTGTTCAAAACTCATAAATCCATGGACAAAAAACAAAATCGGGGTAACAAACTAAAACTGAGGGAAACGCATTAAATATAAGAGGAGAACAACGACACAAAATTAAAATGTAACACACACAGAAACGGACTAAGCATTAGACAAAATCCTATGATAATAACAAATATAACATCAACACCAAATACATGAATGTTGGATAGTTAAGTACCGTGACACGTCTTATAGTAATGTGAATTCACACTCAAAAATAAGAGAAAACAAACGACACAACGGAAACACAACGTTAAAATGTAACACACACAGAAACGAACTATAATATAACATTGGCCATATTCCTGACTTGGTACAGGACATTTTTAAAGGACAAAATGGTGGGTTGAACCTGGTTTTGTGGCATGTCAAACCTCCTCTTTTATGGTCATGTGAAGTATAACATTACAATGACAACACAACATTACAGGACTACAATATAAATAAATAGGAGAACATAACTGACAAAGAAACACACGAAGAATAGCTAACAAAAGGCAACAAGTTAAAAATTTTAATACGCTAGAAGTGCATTTTGTCCACACAAGACTTACTAGTGACGCCCAGATACAAAAGTTTGAAAGCCGAAACAAGTACAAAGTTGAACAGCATCGAGGACCAAATGTTCAAAAAAGTTGTGCAAAAAACGACCAAGGTTTTCTGTTACGTACCAGAACATCCCTATTATTTAAAATAATTTATACTTTTGCAAACAGTAAATTTTATAAAATGACTGTACAAAAGATATATGATAAAACTGAAGTATTAACTAATTACAGGATACAACCGAAATACACTACATAACCCGACGAAATGCAGCACATCCGAATAAGTTTAAACTTCAACACCAAGTGACGTCATATTTGAAATTGAACAAAAATGACAAAAAAATTACGTCACATTTGAATTTGTAAAACAGATCATCAAAAAATGAAAAATGACGTCACATTTGAGTGATTAAGATAGAATAAGGATTGATTTAAGATTATATTTGAACTAAATACTGATATTACATTTAATAACAATGCACATTTCAATACTTATTAATAGCAAACTAAGGTCTTATTAATAGCAAACTAAGGTAGCAATTAACTATATTATATGTCCGGCTTGTTTTGAATCTAACTTCAAACGTAAACCATCGTACAGATTACTTTGAACGAAATGAAATCTAATTAATGAAGGCGGTGATTTATTTTCTTTACCATAACACATGAATATAATAGAAAAGACGTGAACACATTTAGCAAAATCCGATGAGAATTACAAATATAACATTAAACATTTAAACTAAATACATGAATTTGGGATAGATAAGTACCGTAACACGTCTTATAGTAATGCGAATTCTATATACTATGTACTATTCTTGAATCGAATACACTGTACAGATGTTCTCACTTACAAGTCCTTTTATTGTAGGGGTACTCACATCTTTGTCGCCATAGTATACATGTACTTCTCCTGAATCAAATAAAATGTAGAGATGCTCACATTAACAAGTCCTTATATTGTAGGGGTACTTACATCTTTGTCACCATAGTATATATGTACTACTCCTGAATCTAATACACTGTTATACTGTAGAGGTGCTCCCACTAGCAGATCATCTAATCCATCACCGTTTATGTCATCAAAGGCAACAGAACTGCCAAATCCACTTCCGGACTATAAAATAAAGGAATACAAGTTTAACATTTCCTTTAAGTGCTTCACAGTATCAAAATTACGGCAGTGGTGTTTTTCAGGAGGAACAAACAAATCGGATAATGTCTACTCATACTTATTATCATTATATCATTATCAATTCAAAACTATCGATGAATCTAAACTATCTGAGCCTTTCACGGGACTTTATAAAGCAAGTTAAACAAATAAACACAAAATAATTCATTGATGAGTATACGATCGGATACGTATTTTCCCGTATTAATTATATTAACAAGATATGTTCCTAAATCTTTATCTGATTCTATCCAATATAATATTTCTGACATCATATAGCAACCAGTAACAAACAGCTGCGCCATGAGCGCATGATACATCCGACGTCTGGTGTGGAAGTTTAATGCAATAATCCTAAATAGTTTCTGAGAAAGTTTTAAGCAATAACCATATATTGTTTTTGAGATACGGCGGGACATGTGAAAAAAACCATACCCCTGTTTAAGTTAAAAAGTGCCGTAACTCAAAAAATTTTAATTTTATTTTCACCAAAAAGTATACAGATCATTTGACCATCATAAGAAACTACTATATTAAGTTTCATGAAATTTGGATAAGTCGTTCTCAAGTTACGGTGCGACATGTCTACGGCGGACAGATAGACGGACGGAAGGAAGGACGGACAGACGGACAGACGGACAGACACCGGACATTTATAAACCATAATACGTCCCGTCAAAATTTAGACGGGCGTATAAAAACTTATACTTGTTACGTTATAATTTCAAGATGGTATGATCGTATGTATCTAATGGCTTCGCACCATGAGCCGATACAAAACACTAAATTATGTCATACTAAGCTAGAGTTTACCTACATACATAGATACTAGTCACCATAGTATATATGTACTACTCTTGAATCTAATACACTCTTTACATAAAGTCATTATTTTGTCATTCCACATTTCTGTGGAAGACCTATTGGTTTTCTTCTGATTATTATTATTATTATTATTTTCTGACGGTTTCACAAGATGTCGCTTAGATTTTCTGCATATGATATCAAACAGTTATTGCGACTTTGAAACTGACGATGTTAAGTCGAACACTTTTTATTGTAAGAGTTATCGCCCCAAACAGTGTTATCCATGTGTGCGCATCTCCTTTGCACCCGTTGAAGATTACAACAAAATTATTTCAACAATTTGCTCGTAATATCCTTAGGTTCTTATAGATATATATTTCCATTACTGTATTTCTAATAAGAAAAGTGTAATTGTAACTTGTAAACCAAAATAGAGACCTAGGGTCTTTGAAACTGAGGTTTTAGGTGGAAAAAAAGACCCTAGGTTAAGATCATTTTTATACGCCCGTCAAAACTTTGACGGGACGTATTATGGTTTACAAATGTCCGGTGTCCGTCCGTCTGTCTGTCTGTCCGTATGTCCGTCTGTCTGTCTGGCGTAAACATGTCGCACCGTAACTTGGGAACAACTTATCCAAATTTCATGAAATTTAAAATAGTTGTTTCTTATGATGGTCAAATGATCTGTATACTTTTTGGTGAAAATAAGATTAAAACTTTTTGAGTTACGGCACTTTGTAACTAAAACAGGGGGGTGTTTTTTTCACATGTCACATCGTATCTCAAAAACGATTCTTGATTATGGCTTAAAACGTTAAACACTTCTTAGTTATATTAATCTTAATATCTGTATACTTTTTGGTGTCAAACTTTTATTTTTGAGTTATTGAGTATTTTGTAAAAAAGGGGGAGGGTTTTTTTTTGCATGTCGCACCATATCTCAAAAACGATTTATGATTATTGCTTTAAACTTTACACATGTCTTTGTTATATTAATCTAAAGATCTGTATACTTTTTGGTGATGATTCAAAACTTTATTTTGGAGTTATTGAGTATTTTGTTAAACAGGGGAGGGTTTTTTTACATGTCGCGCCGTATCTCAAAAATAATTTATGATTATTGCTTAAAACTTTACACACTTCTTTGTTTTATATTAATCTATAGATCTGTATACTTTTTGGTTTTGATTCAAAATTTTATTTTAGTGATATTTAGTTTTTTGTAAAAAAAAAACAGGGTTGGGGGTTTCACATGTCCCGCCGTGTCTCAAAAACTATTTATGATTATTGCATAAAAGACGTCGGGCGTATCATGCGCTCATGGCAAAGCTGTTTATTAAAGTTTGATTTTGGCTTATTTTCACTTCTTTTCAGAAATCTTATAAGATGTCGACCAGAAGATTTAATTAAATTGTTAGTTGTGACATGTCGTAACACATACCAGTCAGGATTCTACTTCGTCAAAATTATCTCCCCATTACGCCAGTTCATTTTCATACCACCATTACAACCCTTATATGTCAGTTGTATTTTAAAAGACAAATGTATCTACTAGCTAATGAGAATCAGTTAATGATCGTGTATGCATTGATTCAACTTAAAACTATTGTCTGATCGGTTGTCAGGTGGAATTTTCAAAAATTCTTAAACATTTAAAAAAAAATCTAACTAAATATTTCGTAGTAGGGCAGACAAAACATTTTCAGTGGTTATAATTATAAACCCTAGTTTCGAAAATATGCATTTTCATCATTCAATTTAAAAGACTGTCGTCAATTTCTTTAAGTAAAGAAAAATAGCTATTCGAACACGCCTACTTTGTTTTGGTGATTCATTAGATAGGTATTTCACTTGAGTCTTCACGCTGAGTGGCAGCCCAGGCAGCCCAGGCTGGTAAAATTACTCTCGGGCCTGTAAAAATCAGACTTACAGGCCAATAGAATCTAACTAAAACTTTTCCAAAATTGAGCTGCGGGCCTGTAGATTTCGCAGTTCAGCGTGAAGACTGCAGTGAGTCTGACTGCGTGAGTGAGTGAGTGAAGTTGACCCATATATATTTCATCTTTTCGTACTGTAATGTTTTTATGGTATAAAGTCAACCTGTAGCTTTGATGTATAAAAATGATAGAATCTGAAGCGAGATGATATATCAAATTATCTTGCTTTATAAAAAAGAAGATGTGGTATGATTGCCAATGAGACAACTATCCACAAAAGACCAAAATGACACAGACATTAACAACTTTGTACATTTTAAAGATAAAATATACACTTCAAAAAATATACACAAAAAACAAAAATAGATGCACTCGATTTTCCCTTTTGGATACACTAGTTACCCATTTTTTTATTTGTTTTCTTCAGTCACATAATGCAAGGGCAGACACAAAAATTACTGAACTAATAGACTGATATGTTCTCATGATAAAAAAAAATTAAATCGGAGGTTATGCATTTTCTTCATCAAACTTGATAAATATCGATATCTTATTGTCCTGCATTTCTATGTAATAGATAAATTGAAAACTTATGCAAATGGTGTTTTTAAAAATTAAACACTTCGTAAATGAGAAGAAAATTGTCGTTTTATTTGTTTCTATTAACTTTTTAAAAAATTGTTACTATAGTAAACATTACATTAAGCATTTATCGCCTTCTCTAACAAAGAGCTTCTATTTCAAACGGGTTTCCGCCTGACATATTTTGGTTGAAAGGGTGCGTAGACACTAAATAAGAGTTTTAGCCCCTCTTATATAAAGAATAACGTGTATAGTAATATAACTCATTAACCATGCATAACAAAGATCTAGGGAATTTTGGTTTGATGTCCTTGGTTTATGTCCTTAAAATACAGGTCAAGGTCGTAGGTGAAAATGATGTTCTAGATTTTTACCTTTGCTTTTACTTAATATGTAAGCATGATAAAGCTATTGGACTTTGTGCATTAAGTTTCAATATATATGACCTTGACAGAGGAACAGGAAGTGACCCATTTAAACCAGTAAGTAGCTATTTTTTGTAATTTTTTTTAATGTAAAAGTATATAGAACCATATATTTTGGGAATAAGTGTCAAGTTAAACTATCAAATGAAACCGGAAGTGACAGTTTTAAAACTTTAAGTAACAAATTATTTCAACACCGCCATTATTCGATTTCAGAACAGCAGTAAACCAATTGAGACTTTCTGCAGTATTTCAGGATTCTCCACCTATTTGTCTTTTACCTGTTTCTTTTTACTGTATGTTTCATATTTATGTTAAATATTACCTGTTTGCCACTAAACTGTTTCTTCACATACAAACTTTTCCCGGTCATTCTTATTTCTGCGCACACTACAAGAACCTAACAATCAAACAATATGTCAGATAAATTAGGAATTATTTATACTGCCAGAACCTAACAATTAAACAATATGTCAGATAAATTAAGAATTATTCATACTACCAGAACCTAACAATTAAACCATATGTCAGATAAATTAAGAATTATTCATACTACCAGAACCTAACAATTAAACCATATGTCAGATAAATTAGGAATTATTCATACTACCAGAACCTAACAATTAAATAATATGTCAGATAAATTAAGAATTATTCATACTACCAGAACCTAACAATTAAATAATATGTCAGATAAATTAAGAATTATTCATACTACCAGAACCTAACAATTAAACAATATGTCAGATAAATTAAGAATTATTCATACTACCAGAACCTAACAATTAAACCATATGTCAGATAAATTAAGAATTATTCATACTACAAGAACCTAACAATCAAACAATATTTCAGATCAATTAAGTTTTATTCATACTACCAGAACCTAACAATTAAACCATATGTCAGATAAATTAAGAATTATTCATACTACAAGAACCTAACAATCAAACAATATTTCAGATCAATTAAGTTTTATTCATACTACCAGAACCTAACAATTAAATAATATGTCAGATAAATTAAGAATTATTCATACTACCAGAACCTAACAATAAAACAATATTTGAGATTAGTTAAGAATTATTCTGAATAACTCGTTTTTAATATGACATTTTAACTCTATTTCCATATATATTTTATATGGATTATATAAAACTGCCAAACTATACACACTGATTGTGTGGCCCGGCTACTAAGCTTATTTTGTGATGTTATATAATAATCCAGGTATAGATATATACTATACATCCTAAAGGGAGGTACATTGTATGGCCTTACAAATACTATTTCGATTCCTAACATCATTGAAGAGAAATTACTTGTCGACATCCGGGTATGGTGAACTAATTTGTGCACCTTTTGTTTTCGGTATACAATCTTCAAGTTTATTGTTTTCTATTTGGCATCAAATTATTGATTAAGGTCCATTTTGACACATTGTTGTGAAATGGAGTTAAATGGGACTATCATACAAGTGAGAGGTTTAAACCTAGGATTAATCCACCATTTTCTACCTGCCTGTACCTTGCAGGAATATGGCAGTTATTATCCATTCCATCGATAAGATTGAATATTTGATTTTGCCATTTATTTTGAGTCAAGTGACAATTATTTCATGATTTTGCAGAACAAATTAAATATGTAGGTTCTACTAAAGTGGTCAGTCCTGGTGAATCGATTGACTTAAAATACCTTCCAGAAAACAAAAATATGTTGGATAGATGCACATATGACACATACGAACGCTTGGAAAAGTCTTGCAAAGGGTCATTCACGTGAAGATAATAAGTTACTTACATTGCGTTGATATGCGTTGTACTATTAAATATATAATACTGCGCCTTGTGTTGTATATTCACATGAATATGAAATGGACATGTGTACTGGTAATGATTCAAATGCGCTAAACAATAATCGTACTAACCGCTCCAACAATTCCATTTGTTGAACTAAAATACTATGTGCTATGCTAGTAAAATAATCGTAATTCCCACTCTAACAATTCCTCCCTTTGAACTGAAATTCGATGTTTATGTGCTATGCAAGTACAATATTCGCTGCAACAATGCCATCTGTTGAATTGACATTTGGTGTGCTATGCTAGTACAATAATAGAACTTACCGCTCCCACAATTCCATCTTCTGAACTAAAATGTGGTGTGCCTAATACAATAACACTTGGACAATCATCTGTATCTGAATCTGACAATTTCCCTGAGGTGATTGAATAACCTGACAAAACATAACAAATAGAAATGCTGCTGTCATAATGCTATTTAACGCCATTATTTTTTCATTTAAGAATTGATTGTTTATGTCCTGTTTTATGATGTCGACATAGTATTTTATAACGACTGCTGCAGATTAAGTCACCATATTAGATCCGAACAGTTGTGTTTTGTTATAGTGTTTCCATTTCAGGTCTTTATATTCATAAATTATTGTTTGTTATGATCTTGCAATATTAGTTCTTCATGACGGATGTTGTGACACCAAATTAGTTCTTTATTAATAATGTATTTTTTTTTATTGTGCTGCAATTTTAGTTTTTAAGAATTGATGTTTTGTTATTGTGCAGCTATATTAGTTCTTTATGTTTCACGTTCTGTTGTATTGCTGTCATGTCCATTTTAAATAAACAACGAAATCGGATACAAGTTATAACAACAAGATATTGAAGGTAGAACATACTAAATACTAGATTGATTTTAGCTTATTATAAATCACTGAATCAGGCGGACACAAAGATTCGGTTGAATAATTAGGTAAAATAAATACGTACCCATAAAACTTCCTTGCTTTATGCCTTGTTTTTGAGTTTCCGACTCAAATTCCGTATGTGTGAAACTGTCAAAAAACTGTTCTGTTGGTTCTGTTGCACTGTATTGAAGAAAACCGCCTGAAAAAAAACAACGTGCAAAATGTAATCCCATCGTGTTGTTCATGTAAGTACAAACCCGGTTACAAGTCTGATTTGTGCTCAAAGTGTACCAATGCAAGCAATGTTTGGAGCCCCCTGAAATTTAAGGATATTTAAGGCTTCATACAAATAAGAATAGTAGACTAAAATATGATATTATAAAAATTTGACTGTTTTTTTTAATATGTGACCGATAGATTAATTACTTGCTTTATTACATTCACTGACTTAACTTTACTGCAATGCAAGGACCTAAAAAATGCTACAGTGATCAAATGACAAATACAATATTTAAGCGCCTAACTATAAATGGAAATTAACAATCACAGTTTCCCTGACTACTTAACACTCTTGAGTTTTGTACTTCATTTTTTGATTCAATTTGGCCTTATTTTGATTTTAAGGAATGTATTGTGTAAATGTTGTTTGTGTATTCTTTTAAAAAAAATATCATTTTATGTTTGCAGTTCATATATTTCGTTCTGTGCAATTTCATATTGTAATTTTAAGTCAGATGCAACTTCAGATGAAATTTCGAATGTTGATTCCATATTTGTTTTTTCAGGTCCTTATTTTTAAACGTCACTTTATAATTTCACAAATGTATAAGCTGGACGGAACTAATATACGTTTTATCGGAGTTGACATGAATATCAATTATACGGTCATTTTTATAAATTTACTGTTTGCTAAAGTATGAATTATTCGAAATGCTTTTCAACTTTGTACCTGTTTGGTTTTCTTACTACTTTGATCTGAGCGTTACTCGAATGTACCTTTGATACCGTTTAACATTCATGAACTTCAAAATTTCAAAAATGGGAAAGCTATCATAAGAAAGTAATTTGTTCACAGGGGGATGAAATTAAAATTAAAACTTGACACAAACAAATTAAAAAAAACAGTATAAGCAGAAAAAAGGAAGACAGTCAATAACTTAACTTACTATAAGAGGCAGAATAAGGAATTAAAACGAAAACAACTGTTATATAAAAACGAAGTTTCCGAAACATATAGGAACATTGTTAGTTTGACGGAACTGGTAAGTGTTCGTCTTGATGAAAACATTTCGATTGATACATTTTCGGATGGGTATCTTTCAGCTGTCCAACAAGTTCTTCAAAACTTGCATTATTTTGATGTAGGAGTTCAATAAATCAAACAATCTACCCATTTGTTGGAGGTATATCAACATACGTCCGAATTTTCAAATCTAAGAATGATTTTGGAATCTAACTTATTCGCAAACAAATCAAACTGAGGAAATTTGTTGCACTGTCAAAATTCAAACACATTAAGTTCTGATGATACAACTGACGCACAGCAACACTTTTGTATTCAAATACAACATCATTTTACACTTTAATCATTTGTTTTTATAATAAAATAAACAAAAGTGGTCAAAGTGTTTTGACATGATCAGGTGAAACTGTTTTGATAGCAAAATGTCTGCCATGGAAAGATGACTTGTTCGATGCAGTAGTTTCAAACCAAATGTTACCAGATACAGATACAGATTTTATGTCCTATTCAGCAAGTTTAATATCCACTCATCTTTATCTAACATTGCATAAGTGTCTCGCCTCTTCAAAACTTCAGCTATTAGTACCCGAAGGCTGTCGTAGTAGAAATAGCAAGACAATACGCGAAGAATCATCAAAAATTTATTTTTGCAGATCTAGAAATGTAGATTTTTGGCAAAGAAGGGTAAAGTTTAACTTTCTTTTAATCATAAATGTTTCATCCAAGAAACTTCAGAATATCGGCAATCTAAGACATTTACAAAAACAGTTAATATTTGCTGACTTGCATTATATACGTAACGAGTAACCTAGCTATAGACGAAGAGCTGTTCCGACGTCTATATGACTATCCTATCCCTATTCTTCTCCCTCTTTATTCAACTTAATGATTCAATTATTGTGAAGTCATTAATTGAGTGAATGTAAATGTTTTCAAAATCGTCACAATAAAACATATAGGTTCAAACAAACTTTATTATCCCATCGAACTAGAGATAAAGGATACTACAGATACAGTTAAGTCTGCCTCATATCTTGACAATTTGACAATGAGGGTCGGTTGAAAACAAAACTTTACGACAAAAGAGATGATTTCAGCTTTCCAATTGTGAACTTTCCATTTCTAAATAGCAACATTCCAGCAGCACCTGCATACGGGGTATATATCTCCCAATTGATACGATAGTCCCGTGCTTGCATTTCCTATCATGATTTTCTTGATAGAGGGTCGCTGCTCACAAGGAAGCTATTAAACCAAGAGTTCCAAATGGTGAAGTTGAAATCATCCCTTCGTTAATTTTACGGACGCCATCACGAGACCGTTATGGAATAACCATTTCACAAATGATATCGGATATGTTCCTTACGTCGTAATTACAATCCCCTTCCCCCTTTCATGAATGTGGTCTACCGAGTTAGACTATTTACCGGATTTGTTATCACATAAGCAACACGACCGGTGCCACATGTGGAGCAGGATCTGCTCACCCTTCCGGAGCACCTGAGATCACCTCTAGGTTTTGGTGGGGTTCGTGTTGTTTATTCTTTAGTTTTCCATGTTGTGTCATCTGTTTGACTTTTTCATTTTTAGCCATGGCGTTGTCAGTTTATTTTAGATTTATGAGTTTGACTGTCCCTTTGGTATCTTTCGTTAAAAAAGATTATAAAAAAAAATTAAAAAAATATCTCAGATAAAAAAAAAATGGCCTACAATATATCTCTGTATACCTTACTTATTGAACATTGTATAATAACAAAACAAAAACAACAATAAACAGTATAACTGAAAATATGTGATTTCAACAACCCATATAATTATTAAGACAGACGATAGTAGATAAGATATAAGAATTAGCATTGAACCATTGCAGTTGTCTAAAATTTGTAAAAAAAAGTTTAAGCACTATAAGACTTTACTGGTAATGCATACATGACCCATTAACGGAATTGCTGACAAATTCTAGCTTTATCAAATTAAGAACAAGTCAAATTTAAGAAAATCTAAAAATCCATTGTGAAAGCACCATTATTCCACCATGAAAATGTATTATTAATTAACATCACACTGACATCCACCAACCGACTAGTGAAACCGTTCACCTGCGGTAGACTGACGGAAATGATTTATCTGTGTATAATGTGTGTTTCTGGTTAACACTTTGTTTTCAAAGATCTGTGAAAAAGAAAACAATATTCTTACCTTTGTTTTCAAAAAAACCTGGAGCTCCGAGAAGAATGTGCAGCTTAGGGTCTTCTTCATACTGGTCAACAGAAAATGTAAAATAATAAGAGATTGGTCAGTATACTCTCCATCAGTTAATATGTGATAATTAAAGCATGGTCTGTATACTGGTCAACAGAAAATGTAAAATAATAAGAGACTGGTCAGTATGCTCTCCATCAGTTAATATGTGATAATTAAAGCATTGTATGTAAACTGGTCAATACAAATATGTAATAATTAGAGGCGGACAATACCACAGCAATATTCAACCGATTAGTCCCTGACAACCTGAAAACGTCATTGTAATAACGACACACGACAAAAGCACAACAAAAAGTATACAACCTACATCATAGAAAAACTAGAGACTGCGCAATATGAATCCATTTTAATGACTGGGCGTGATCTCAGGTACTTTGGAAGAGTAGGCAGATTCTATTTTTTTGTTAAAATTTGAAAGGAATATAGAATAGACCTGAGTTTTCAGAATGTTCTCATTGGTCCGTGTCGTGAAGGTTAATGTTCTCATTGGTCCGTGTCGTGAAGGTTAATGTTCTCATTGGTCCGTGTCGTGAAGGTTAATGTTCTCATTGGTCCGTGTCATGAAGGTTAATGTTCAGGTTACAGGTGAACTGTCAATATAATGTTCTCATTGGTACGTGTCGTGAAGGTTCGTGTTTTCATTGGTCCGTGTCGTGAATGTTAATGTTCAGTTTACAGGTGAACTGTTAATACCTTCCTGTATCAAACAGTCGGTGCAATATTATTTACCCAAAGACACGGTTTTAATCTGAACTTTATCTGAGTGGACAATAACATTTTGTCATGGAGATAGAACATCAAATTTATCACAAATGCACAAATACAAGGAACGGTTCTTATTGAAGTTCTTATTTCAATATAGACATTTCTAACGTTTTGTTAAAAATTTCAAAACACATTAATCATGGCTTTTAAATAATCGAAATAACAGATAAATGACAAGCTACTCTTAAACAGTTAAAATATATTTTTGTGACCGATTCAAAAACCTCGTAAATGAATGTCAATGTTTTAATATTCTTCTTTATCATGTTTATTTTGTTTCCTTTTGTTGCGTGTTTGTGTCAAAATTTCAGTTGTTGATGATATAGTTTTTAGCAAAGCATGTGGTTTTTGTTAGGTTTGAGCTTCATTGTTAAGGAATTTGTATGGTGACATCTAAATTGTATATGTTATGAACGTGTGTTGCTGTAACCTTCATTATAATTAATTATTTGTTACTTTACAGATTTAATGATAATTCTTCTTTACAGAAGACCCTGTCTATACAAATTAAAAATGAAGTTAGATACTAGTATTATTAAATCAACTTTTAATCATTTCATCATTATAAATAATGGTCTTACGTTTGATATTCAGTATGTAACTAAAAAATCAACTGCCTTTTCTATTTTGTTCTTATGTTTGTTGCTACATGTTGTGTTGTTACATGTTGTGTTGTTATACGTTGTTTTGTCACGCGTTGTGTTGTTACATGTTGTGTTGTCACACGTTGTGTTGTTACATGTTGTGTTGTTACATGTTGTGTTGTCACACGTTGTGTTGTTACATGTTGTGTTGTCACACGTTGTGTTGTTACACGTTGTGTTGTTACATGTTGTGTTGTTACATGTTGTTTTGTTACACGTTGTGTTGTTACACGTTGTGTTGTTACATGTTGTGTTGTTACACGTTGTGTTGTTACATGTTGTGTTGTTACACGTTGTGTTGTTACATGTTGTGTTGTTACATGTTGTGTTGTCACACGTTGTGATGTTACATGTTGTGTTGCTACATGTTGTGTTGTCACACGTTGTGTTGTTACATGTTGTGTTGTCACACGTTGTGTTGTTACACGTTGTGATGTTACATGTTGTGTTGCTACATGTTGTGTTGTCACACGTTGTGTTGTTACATGTTGTGTTGTCACATGTTGTGTTGTCACACGTTGTGTTGCTATACGTTGTGTTGTCACACAATGTGTTGTCACACATTGTGTTGTTACATGTTGTGTTGTTACATGTTGTTTTGTTACACGTTGTGCTGTTACATATTGTGTTGTCACACGTTGTGTTGTTACATGTTGTGTTGTTACATGTTGTGTTGTTACATATTGTGTTGTCACACGTTGTGTTGTTACATGTTGTGTTGTCACACGTTGTGTTGTTACACGTTGTGTTGTCACACGTTGTGTTGTTACACGTTGTGTTGTTACATGTTGTGTTGTTACATATTGTGTTGTCACACGTTGTGATGTTACATGTTGTGTTGTTACATGTTGTGTTGTTACATGTTGTGTTGTCACACGTTGTGATGTTACATGTTGTGATGTTACATGTTGTGTTGTTACACGTTGTGTTGTTACATGTTGTGTTGTTACACGTTGTGTTGTTACATGTTGTGTTGTCACACGTTGTGATGTTACATGTTGTGTTGTTACATGTTGTGTTGTTACATGTTGTATTGTCACACGTTGTGATGTTACACGTTGTGTTGTTACACGTTGTGTTGTCACACGTTGTGTTGTTACATGTTGTGTTGTTATATGTTGTGTTGTTACATGTTGTGTTGTTACACGTTGTGTTGTTACATGTTGTGTTGTCACACGTTGTGTTGTTACATGTTGTGTTGTCACATGTTGTGTTGTTACACGTTGTGTTGTTACATGTTGTGTTGTTACATGTTGTGTTGTCACATGTTGTGTTGTTACATGTTGTGTTGTTACATGTTGTGTTGTCACACGTTGTGTTGTTACATGTTGTGTTGTTACACGTTGTGTTGTTACACGTTGTGTTGTCACACGTTGTGCTGTTACATGTTGTGTTGTTACATGTTGTGTTGTTACACGTTGTGTTGTTACATGTTGTATTGTTACACGTTGTGTTGTTACATGTTGTGTTGTTACACGTTGTGTTGTTACATGTTGTGTTGTTACACGTTGTGTTGTCACACGTTGTGCTGTTACATGTTGTGTTGTCACACGTTGTGTTGTTACATGTTGTGTTGTTACATGTTGTGTTGTCACACGTTGTGTTGTCACACGTTGTGTTGTTACATGTTGTGTTATTACACGTTGTGTTGTTTCACAACTGTATCAAGTTAGGAGAGGGTTGAATGCCACACACATCTTTGACTCGATACATTCTCTTTATGTTTTTCCAAGTCAGGATCATGTACCTCAGTTGTTACATGTTCCTGTATATCTATTTGTTGGGGAATACAAACATCTTTGATTCGTCAAAATTCTGTATGTGCTTTGTTCAGTTGTTGTTCGTGTAGATCATATTTTTTATCGTTTATTGTTTTGTATGTTATAGATCGTGGTGTTTATCGTTTTAATTGTTTTACATCTGACATGTTGCAGCCTTATAAAACTTGATTTAAAACGTAAAGTTGAGTAGTATTTAAATAATGTCAAATATTTACCTTTTTGTTAGATATTGAAAATCCAATCTGTGCTAATTCAAAAGTAAGATCGTTACTGTTTTCTGGTGTATACTGAGATTTAAACACCTTGTTTTTAAACTGTTTAGTCGTATATGATTTAAGACTTCTGTCAACGTTAAAACATCTTCCAATTGCATGAACAAGTTTTGAACTCTTCAGAGGGATCATATTTTTCCACATTGGAGCACAAGTCTGTAACAAAAATACCACATATATAAGTAATGGTCACAATCTGGTATACGTTTATAAAGTTAATTATTTTTTACAATTATAAAAATATTGGTTAAAGAATTAATGTATCCATTACAATGCAGAGAAAGATGTAGTAGGGTTGGCAATTCGATAAATTGAAACCTCAACCTTTTCCATTGTCGTTTCGTCATTTTAGATACATTTATACACTTTTCAAATTGAAAGGATTAAGTAGAAAAGTGTAAAATGCTCATAAAAAAACACAGCACAGGGGATCTTTTACAGGATATTCAACAGTTTCAAAGCTATGCCAGTAAAAATCCAATTAAGACGTGTTAACCATACTGTAAAGGACTTAGAAGAAACAACTTATGAAGGTAGAAAAAAACGGCCATACATGGAGGTTACTTAATGTTAATGACGAAACTGATAAATGAGTCATGTTAAAACAGAAATACCTTCAAATTTCGTTTGAAACAATGGTATTGAGAGGGTGCACTGAAAACAGTTAAGCAAATAAGAATGTTTAACCGAAATGTTCCAAAGATCGGTCATGGCATATGAAAGATGTGAACGCATTGCAGAAGAAGTGAATTGAAGGTTTTAAGAAAGGTACCAGCCAGTAGTCACGGTACTCTTTGCATAGTTCATGTAACCAAAGTACTCTTTGCTGAGTATATGTGGCCAAGTACAGTTATAACTCTTTGCTGAGTATATGTAGCAAAAGTATTCCTTGCTTGGTATATGTAGCCACATCATTATAAGCTAAGAATATGTAGCCAAAGTACTCTTTGCTGAGTATATGTAGCCAAAGTATTCCTTGCTGGGCATATGTTGCCAAAGCACTACAAGCTTAGAATATGTCACCAAAGTAATCTTTTCTGAGAACATAAAGACAAAGTACTATTCACTGAGAACATAAAGACAAAGTACTATTCACTGAGTATAAAAGACATAAATGATATATTTATTATACTGTACTTGCTATGTCATTTTGATCTCTTCTGGAAAGTTGTCTCATTGGCAATCATACCATATCCTCATTTTTATATTTACGGCAGGGTTTGTTACTCATGCTGTGTTAATTTAGTAGAATATGTCCCCGTGCCTGAATGTATGCCCTAATATTTTTACAGTTAGGATTTTTTTTTTGTGAGAGAGCTTTCTACAGTACCAAAGCACTATAATAGTGAATATGTAGCCAAAGTATTCTTTGCTGAGTATATGTGGCAAAAGTACAGTTATAACTCTTTGCTGAGTATATGAAGCCAAAGTATTCCTTGCTGGGTATATGTAGCCACATCATTATAAGCTAAGAATATGTAGCCAAAATGCTCTTTGCTGAGTATATGTAGCCAAGGTATTCCTTGCTGGGTATATGTTGCCAAAGCGCTATAAGCTTAGAATATGTAGCCAAAGTACTCTTTTCTGAGTATATGTAGCCAAAGTATTCCTTGCTGGGTATATGTAGCCACATCATTATAAGCTAAGAATATGTAGCCAAAGTACTCTTTGCTGAGTATATGAAGCCAAAGTATTCCTTGCTGAGTATATGTAGCCACATCATTATAAGCTAAGAATATGTAGCCAAAGTACTCTTTGCTGAGTATATGTAGCCAAGGTTTTCCTTGCTGGGTATATGTTGCCAAAGCACTATAAGCTTAGAATATGTAGCCAAAGTACTCTTTTCTGAGTATATGTAGCCAAAGTATTCCTTGCTGGGTATATGTAGCCACATCATTATAAGCTTAGAATATGTAGCCAAAATGCTCTTTGTTGAGTATATGTAGCCAAGGTATTCCTTGCTGGGTATATGTTGCCAAAGCACTATAAGCTTAGAATATGTAGCCAAAGTACTCTTTTCTGAGTATATGTAGCCAAAGTATTCCTTGCTGGGTATATGTAGCCACATCATTATAAGCTAAGAATATGTAACCAAAGTACTCTTTGCTGAGTATATGTAGCCAAAGTATTCCTTGCTGGGCATATGTTGCCAAAGCACTATAAGCTTAGCATATGTAGCCAAAGTACTCTTTGCTGAGAACATAAACACAAAGTACTGTTCACTGAGTATAAAAAACATAAATGATATATTTATTATACTGTACTTGCTATGTCATTTTGATCTCTTCTGGAAAGTTGTCTCATTGGCAATCATACCATATCGTCATTTTTATATTTACGGCAGGGTTTGTTACTGGTGCTGTGTGGATTCAGTAGAATATGTCCCCGTGCCTGTAGTGTATGCCCTTATATTTTTACAGTTTTTTTGTTTATGAGAGAGCTTTCTACAGTACTTAATCTATTATCATGGTTTATGTTCTATCTCTTATACTGTAATTGCTTGTCATTTTGGTCTCTTGTGGAGAGTTGTCTCATTTACAATCATACCACATCTTCTTTTTTATAGTACTGTCTGCTGAGTTAATTCATTGCATACGATGACAATTACTTACATATTTTTTTCTATTATAAAATCAAGATTAATGAAAAGCGCAAATATGGTTCATTTTACGTCCACAACCAGTTTTGAAAGATGAGTAAATGATTAACCGTTACTTTTTCAAGTAAACGTACAACGATTTTGGCTTCAGGTAGCAGGCTTTTTATTTGGCTAAACATGAAACGAGTTGGGTAATGCAGCTGTAATAAATGTTCACTAATTGTAACTTTGACCGTTTTCAATGCGGTCTGTATAAATAATTATTATAATACATAAAACATTTTTAAAGCGGAAGATTAGATAACGCTTTTAATGGTTATATCATTGGTGATACAGTCTGAGTGCCTTACATATTCTTATACAGGTAACAAGTTTTATTGCGTCATTATTAATAATGTTTAAATGCGGGCTTTTACGTATGGGGTTGACACAACATAAGTTTAACGGTCACAAACACATTTTCCTATATCAACTTTTTTGTATATAATATGTATATGTCTGAACTCACTATTGACATGTTTCAGTGATCTTATATACCAGAAATGTCAGTTGAACTGTAGTTTAAATTTTTCTGTTCAATCCCAAATGTGACATTTGACTGAATTGATTTGTTTAAAGTATATGAATTGATACTTGCTTATCAGGAGATACTTGACCTGTAGATGCATTGAATGGTGACCCTTTAACGGTTCATGTGAAAGTGTGTACTTTCGTTTGAATGTTACTGCAAATTGAAAGATATTGTTTTATCTTTGTCTGTCGGTAATTTCATCATCCCGTCGTCTTTTCGTCCCATTTTGTGTATATAGTTATTCCAGATAACTCAAAAAGTTTAAATGCTCGGAGGTTTTGACTTTGGTGGCTGTGTGCATATATTGAAGGTGCGATGTGGTCAGGGTTGATTATATATTGATTTGTATTGATTTTTGATCTTTTAGGATTTAGTTGAACTTCATTCTTTTTTGCAGTACATACTAGTATAAAAGGTGAATAGCGTTGCTTTCTACAGAGAATCATAGACCTACGTGCTCCCATGCTGAACCATGTGTATTCAAAATAACACTTGAAATAAGCGGCGGCGTTATTTGTGTCTTCCAGACAAAACAATATCTCAAAGAAAGTCATACATTGACTACTTACAACAATAGTATCATCTATAAATGACATGGAAGCTCCAAGTAACTCATTATCTTCTTCATATCCAGGGAGGTCAGGCCATTTGTTATTATCTATAAACAAATACTATATGTGTTAAAGAAAATGAATATAAGTACCTTACTAGGATAATGCATTTTGCCTTACCATTACTACACGAATTGCTTGTTTACGATTGTGCTACCCGATGTTTTCCTATGTTCATCAGTTCACATACGTGCTACATGGTTTGTTTTAACCCACCGTTTTTTTCGAAATATTTTTAGATAAAACAAGTTCTACTTATCATTTGTACGTATAATTTAAACGCTTTACCTTCGTGCATTGTAAATTTTAAACATCTATGATTTATTTGAATAATGTTATTGGTTTACACTCATGTTTTGTCGATTTAATCTGTCCATGGTTTATTTGTATACTAGTAACGATTTTGGTTTTAACTCGTGCTTTGTAGATTTTATTCACCGACGTTTTTTTTTTTTTTGTATAATGTAATAGGTTTTCACTCGTGTAATGGGTTTTAACTTGTAACTACTATAGATATAGGAAGATGTGGTGTGAGTGCCAATGAGACAACTCTCCATACAAATACTATGTCTGTTTGTTTTGTGCAAGTATCATTGTCATTATAATGGAATTTAGTACAACTGTCATACAAGTGAAAGGTTAAGCTAGCTATAAGACGAGGTTCAATCCACCATTCATACATAGGAAAATGTCTGTATCAAGTCAGAAATGTGACAGTTGTTATACCGTTCATTTGATGTGTTTGAGCTTTTGATTTTGGTCATTTGATTAGGGACTTTACTTTTAGAATTTTCCTCGGAGTTAAGTATTTTTGCTATTTTACTTTTTTTTGTATATTTTATGCTTTAATTGTATAATGTTACTTGTTTAAATTCGTGCTTTGTAGACTGTATTTGCCCATGGTTTATTGGTATACTGTTATTAGTAATGTTTACACTTGTGCTTTGTGCTGTGCTGAGTATTTTCACATTTTGATCATAAAATGTAATTGGTTATTGATGTGTTTTATCATTTGATTTGCCGTTTGATAAGGGACTTTTCGTTTTAAATTTTCCTAGGAGTTCAGTATTTTTGTGATTTTACTTTTTATTGGTTTCAACTTGATCTACTCACCATTTACTCTGAGGTTCATAGGTTCACATTTATTCTGTACTGACTGTTTGAAGTCAACTTGACACTTAAATATATTGCCTGGTTCTTTTATTTTGTTGCCGTTTGAAAAATTGGCCTTTGTAGCTCCAGCAATAACCCTAGATTAAATGATAAAGATAGTAAGTATATGTTAATGTCCTGCAATACCACTACAATAAAAGATGAAGCGTTAGAATCCACCAATAAAACTGCATTTACTGATGAAGCGTGAAAATATGTGTTTATGCCCAGCAATTATCCTAGATTTAATGATTTAACGTCTAATTATGTGTTTATGTCCAACAAAAATTCTATATATCTGTCTGTTTGTCTTTTTCTTTTTTAGCCATGGCGATGTCAATTTATTTTTTATCTATAAGTTTGAATGTCCCTTTAGTATATTTCGCCCCTCTTCTATATTTAATGATGAAATGTCTAAATATGTGTCTATGTCCACCAATAAAACTACATTTAATGATGAAGCGTTTGAATATGTTTTTATGCCCAGCAATTATCCTAGATTTAATGATTTGATGTATTGATAAAATGCTATAAATGTGTTAATGTCCAGCAAAAATCCTAGCTCTGACAAATGATTGAACTTTTCAATATGTGTTTGTGTCCAGCAATAAATATAGCTTGAATATTTGATTATGTCCAGACAAAGCAATAACACTGCATTAAGATTGTTCGCCCCTCTTCTTTTCGAGGCTTGCCAGATATTCAGAATCCTCTGGTTTTATTCATGTATTGTCATTCAAAAAATGTTCAAGCTCACCCTTACTTTTGTTTCTAAACTTTATTACATAAAATTAAGAATGCCATTTGAAAATCCTATAGAATATTTGCTATTTTTTCATATTTTTTTTTAAGAAAAAAGCTTTCAAGGTAAAATGTAGGAAAGTCTAGAAAATATTATTTTCAACCAAATGTCCAATTGCTTATATTTCAAAACAAGCACACAGACCCTTCATTTTTATCTGTTTTTTTTTTTTTGTTTTTTTTTTGTTTTTTTTTGTTTTTTTTTGTTTTTTACTTTCTTCATACTTTATATACTATCAATGTATAAGGGTATCTAAGAAAGCTTGCTATTCTGAAACAGAGAAGCAAACATCCTTAGATGATTAAACGTAAGAATATGTGTTTATGTCCAGCAATAATCCTAGATTAAATGAAAAAACGCTAGAATATGTATGTATATCAGTCAGTATTCCTAGATTAAATAATCAAATGTTCAAATATGGGTTTAAGTTCAGCAATAACCTTTACTTGAATGATTAAACATTATGATATGTGTCAATGTCAAGCAATAACCCTACCTGAATTTTTGTATACTTGTCTTTCAATTTTGATAATGTGCTTTATCTGTATGCCTTTTTTGTGTTTCTTTCAAACATATGACGTGTCTCTGTACTCATGCATATGATCATTCTTATCCATTTGTTTGATGAACTTTAGATTTTGCCATTTAATTAGGGACTTTCCGTTTTGAATTTTCCTCAGAGTTCATGGTTATTTTTTTCTTTTACTTTTTAAATGAACCAATGTTTCAGTATGTGTTGCTGTCTAGCAATGAATCTATCTTAAATATGTGCTTTTGTTCAACAATAAAACTACATTACTTAAAATTTAAGTACATATCAAGCACTTCAAAATAAAGGTACAAAATGAGTACCTAATATTTGAGGTACACATTTAGTACTACACAATTAAAGTACAAATTGAGTACTTAAAATTTGAAGTACAAATCAAGTACTGTAAAAAACAGGTACCTAAATATTACAATAAATTTATAGTACTAAAAAAGTACTATATTTTAAAAGTAATTTTCCAGTACTACAGATTTTTTGTACAGAAAAAGTACCTATGCAAAATTAGCAGTGTAGATTAAATGATTAAGCGTTACAATATGTGTTTGTGAAAGCAATGAATCTAGCTTAAATATGTGCTTATGTATATATATAAAGATAGATTAAATGATGAATAGAATTGAGATTGGAAATGGGGAATATGTCAAAGAGACAACTCGACCAAAGAGCACTTTAAATACGCGTTTATGTCCAGCAATAACCGCAGTAACCCTATATCAAATGAAAAAACGCTTAAATATGTGTTCATGTCAAACTATACTCCTGGTTTAAAGGATGAAAAGATAGAATATGTGTCCATGTCCAGCAATAGTCCTCGATTAAATGATAACACGTTACAATATTTGTCTGTGTTCAACAATAACAGTAACTAAAAGGATGAAACGTTTAAATATATGTTTAATTCTTAGGTCTTTCACTTTTCGTGGAAAGACCTTTTGTTTTTCTTCTGATTATTTGTTTTTTTCTTAGCCGTCTGAGATGCTTTTTTATTTTACAACATATCGAAAGGATTTTTTTGGCTAATGATGTTGTACAGTAATGAGGGTTTCAAAACTCACTCTGTGTGACTTATTCTTATAGGAGTTATCTCCCCGCATCCCTTTTTTCTTGTTATCTTTATTTCTTAACCGTTAAAGATTTTAACAAA
Source organism: Mytilus edulis (assembly GCF_963676685.1). Classification (NCBI taxonomy): domain Eukaryota; kingdom Metazoa; phylum Mollusca; class Bivalvia; order Mytilida; family Mytilidae; genus Mytilus; species Mytilus edulis. The sequence goes on along the minus strand of NC_092345.1, from coordinate 107,865,363 downwards.
CTGTTTTCACCAAATTGTTCGTCTATCTTAAGAATGTTTTGTTAAATTGTACTGATGTGAGTCGATGACATCTTATGGGAGTTATTTCTCTTAAACATAGATAAATGAATGAAATGCTAGAATATTTTTTTCCAGTTATAACTCTATTTTAAATGATAAAGCGTTAGAATATGTTTATGTCTAAGGATAAACATTCATTAGTGATGAAACGTTAGAATATGTGTTTATGTCCAACATTAACCCTACATTGAATGATGCAGCATTAGAATAAACGTTTATTGTAAGCACTCACTTTAGAGTAAAGGATGAAACGTTAGAATAAGTGTATTGACATGTTTAAGAATTCTCCAACATCGGAGATAAATAACAGTGATTTACAATCCAAACGAATTAGGCCTGTTTTAGATGACAGAGGTTTTATACTGGAAAGTTGTGGTAAATCAATACACGAGCCTGGGTACGTGAACGCTCACGTACTTTATTTTTCCATCCAACATGTTCATATATGCAATCACAGTTCATAAAGCAGATTTACAAACCAGTAATCATGGCGACATATAATAACCCGCTGCTGCTCGTAGATCGAGAGCGGGCGAAAAGTTTCCAAACAATGAAACATATCAAAAGCAGATTAAATTAAGACTTAGTGTTAATTGACATTACTCACTCTATATACAGTTTGGGTGTTGACAAATAAATTACATTGGTGACCATTGTTGTCAAAAAGTATTCTCACGACATAATCTTAATTTTAATCCATAAATATTTCCTAGTAACGCTAAGGGACCGATCAATATTTATTGGGGGTTGGGACCGGTGCAAAACGTAGTAGGAAACACATTTATTAATACTTTATTTTGATAGGACTTCTACTTATTTAGTCTTCAGCACTGATAGCACAGCAATATTTTAATGGCATGTATATGAATGTAGAAAATAGGTTATACAAATTGAATTACAACAAAATAAACCAGATTAATTGAGGAACAACAATGGAAATACAATTTCAAGTTTATAAATTAATATCATGTTTATAGAATAATCATGAAATGATTTTGAAAAGAATATACATGTATACAAAATATATAATAACAAACAAAAACCATAAAATTAATCTTTCTATTTAAAGTGATATGATATACTCCCTTCACCGTTGAGCAAATTAACTAAATGCAAATCATTTTCCTTAAAAAAAAAATTGCCATGGCATCGTTTTCGATTTGTTAGTTTGATTGCTATTTAGGAATAAATAAAATATGCATCTTTAAAAATAAGGAAAACTCTTTAACAATCAAACATTCTAACTAGAAAAATTAAGAAAGACAACAAAGTCAAAAGACAGAAAAAAAATATTTATTGAAAAAAAAAATACTAATTGTTCATAAACTATTGTAGTTTATTACTCTTCATGAAAGAAAGTGAAAGTGAAATTGAAAAGGAATCTCAGACTTAATTGCCTTCTTCAAGGAGAAGATCAGTAACAATTTTCAGACAAATTCAAAGACAAATTCAAAGACTGCTATATTTGATCTATGTTAATCTGATAAAGATGAAGTTACAGTATGTTTGATTCATTTAGAAATTAGATAGGACATATACTTATTAAGTAGATATTTCATATAGGACATGCACTTTTTTGTTATATTCAGAGGGTAGGACATAGATTTATTTTAAGGGAGGAATACGTATTGCACCGCTCCCAACCCCCAACCCTTAAATATTGACCGGTCCCTAAAACGAATAATACATGTCTTATATAAAATTATTTGTAAAAAAATAGTTTAAAAACTTGATTTCCGAGTAAAATGCACTTCTAGCGTGATAAACATATTGAAACGTTCTATTAATAACTCATAAAAAATAATGACTGTTGATACCAAACACGACACAAAAAGATGAAAAAGCTCAAATTCACAGTTTCACGTATTTTTACAACATGAGAGTATGTCTAGCAATGTCCTTAGATTAGTTGTTGACATTTTAGAATGGTATTAATGTCCAGCAACAAACCTACATTTAAATGATTAAACACGCATACAAAGATAGAAGTTTTGAATTTATAAGCTCTCGATACAAATTTAAATAACCCATTATTTTAAAGGGAGACAGATTTATATTAGTTCTTCTTGTTTCCAAATCTCTGTATTTCTTTTGTATAATTGTATTTTTTGTGCACTTTTGAAAAAAAAAATATTGTTTTCACTAAATTTGAATAAATGGTGGATATAAATATTATAGATTGGATGTATATATATAAAAGAAGATGTGGTATAATTGACAATGAGACAACTCTCCACAATAGCCCAAAATGACATATACATTAACAACTATAGGTCAAAGTACGGATTTCAACTATGCGCAAAGCCCATTGAATGTGCCTTTTTTAGGTTTTGATTGACGTTTAAAACCCTCAATACCCAATAGTACGGATAATTTTGTATTTTTTATCACTTTTTATCCAAAATGCAGATGTACGTTACTCTTCATTACAATTGAAAGTCTATTTGAGTTAATGCTGGGCGACCAAAAAAAAGGGGGGGTGTGACAAACCTAGAACGAAGATCTTTATGGAAAGTGGAAATGTTTTACGTGGAGAAGGATCGCAGATACTCGCTGAACATGTTAAACAGAATAGACACGAGACTATCATAGATCGATTAAAGAAATTTGGGGCGGGGGACACAACTTTAAGAAAAACACGGTAAACTTCATTCAATTAGCGCATGAGTAATCGATGTAGACAATAATACATAACAAATGTGAAGTGACGCAACTAGAAGCCACATGATGGTTATCTCAGGGTATAGGGAACTGATTTTAATGTGATTAAGACTGATACATTAACTACTAGTATAGAGCAGAATTAGTGTGACGGGATTGCTTCCCTTAGAACATTTGGTAAATACTTAGTCAGCCGTAAGCGGTTGAGCTAGGGAAGTACTTCTTTAGCTCAGTCGGTTAGCGCGCTGCCTTGTAACACAGAGGTCCGGGTTCGAGTCCCGGTGGAGACAAGCAATTTTGTAATGAAATTCGTGCTCTCCGGTTACATTGGCGCCCAACTAAAAAACCCATGGTAGTTAGAGAGGAAATCTAGCTAGGGTATGTTTGTGTGAGAGTCATATTGGTATGATGACTCTTGAGGTGGGGGAAGTGTGACGGGATTGCTTCCCTTAGAACATTTGGTAAATACTTAGTCAGCCGTAAGCGGTTGAGCTAGGGAAGTACTTCTTTAGCTCAGTCGGTTAGCGCGCTGCCTTGTAACACAGAGGTCCGGGTTCGAGTCCCGGTGGAGACAAGCAATTTTGTAATGAAATTCGTGCTCTCCGGTTACATTAGGACAAACAGTTTATATCAAAATCAGACATGATAACATATAATAATCAAAGCACAATGGCCGCTATAGGCAGTTAATTAAAAAAAAAGAAATAAAAAAAAAGGCAAACGTGGCAGAAGTTAAGACGAATATTGTGGAAGAATTGGTTTGATTAATACAAATAAGATGGCGGACTGAGCATGACGGTATGAGTGAAGGTCTACTCATATTGATCAATATGGATGTGTTGTGGTTATATTCCAACTAATTATTTTGTGATTTGAACCAGATATGAACATTTGTGACATTTGTGACATTACGAGATCTAAATGGTGAAAAGGAGGAACAGTAATAACAACAAGACAGGTTTGACCCCACCAAACAAAACACAAATCAATATGGCGTCACCCTGTCATCAACAACAACAAAGTTTCTCTAATGTACTGAGTCAAGCTCACGACACGTTATATACTAGTACACCAATGAACTCTCACACAACGCCACTAACGGGAACATTTCAACAAAATTATCACAATCCTACGAATCATATGAACCAGACCTTTGAATGCCCGAACCCACAGATACAACAGTCATCTCGTTTTTCTCTTAATGCTGGTCCAACTTCTTACTCCGGCTATCAACCTCCACCATTACCTTCATTCCCATCATTTCCATCATCACAAACTGATGGGGCTCGTTCAAATATAACCATGGAAATGTTGTTTTCAACAATTAACTTAATGAACCAAAGATTAGAACGAATAGACTTTGAAGTAGGTGATAAACTCTTTAAACTGGACAAAAAACTTGATGAAAGATTCAACAACATTGATACGAAAATTTCAAACTTACACCAAGAAATCCACTCTGTAAAGAAAACTCAAAATGAACATGCATAAATTTTGGAAAATGAAGAAAAGCACCATTTTGAAATTGCCGACAGAATGAATTTGGTAGAAAATTACACCCGAGAAATTGATACAGAAAAAAATCAACTGAAAGAGGAGTATTTAAAACTACAAGGTCACTCGATGAAATACAACCTTATATTCGGCGGTATTGTATAAACTGATGAGGAGGAAAATACTGAAACTGTACTCAAGAACTTTATTAAAACAGAACTAGATATTCCTGAAGCGGATGAAATAGATTTCCAAAACGTCCATAGATTACGACCACGACGGGACGGAAAACCGCGTAATATTATTGCTCGATTTACTCACTATAAAGACCATGAAAGAGTGAAAAAAGTCGTTCCGCAGAAACTTAAACTAAAACCAAAATTTACAGTTAACCAGCAATATCCCACTGAGATCAGCAACCGTCGTCAAAAACTGTTACCAAAGCTATAGGAACTCCATAGGCGTAATATCCGGGCATCATTAGTGTATGATCAGATTTTTGTAGACGGTCAACCGTTTGAACCAGCCCGTGAAGAGCCTCGCAACCCAATACACAGTAATCAGACGGGACACCGTTAGGATAACGCAACAGACAGTCGTAGAACGCTAAATAACAATGTAAATAAACTCAATATCACTTACCTTAATGTTTGTGGTTTAAAATCAAAATTGTTGAACCCTGACTTTGATAATTTTATTAAAAAACATGATATTCTGGTGTTTGTAGAAACAAAAACTGATGATTATGACGAAATTAAATTACCAACAGACTATACTCTATTTACTAAGAATAGACAAAAATTTAAAAAGAAATCAGGAGGTATTATTATCATTTATAAAAAGAAACTGTCACATATTCTTAAATTTATTAACTCAGAATCTGAGTTCGTTCAGTGGGTAGAAATTTTACATGGACATTTTGATACGGGTAAAGATATCTTACTTGGGTGTGTTTATATACCTCCAGAATTCTCCAGATATTCATCTGATGAATCTTTTTCAGAGATTGAAGATGAACTTATTCGATTTTCAAATACTTCAAAAGAAGTAGCACTGATTGGTGATTTTAATTCTAGAACCTCTATTGATAGTGATCATGTTATACCTGATGAAAATTTACTAGAAATTTTACAGGTAGAAGACGATGGTATAAATAAAGATATTTTTTCTTATCTGTTGTTAGAAAGTAAAAATATTCCTCTACAAAGATACAGTTATGATCAAGGTAGAGTGAATAAATATGGTACTCTTCTTTTAGAACTATGTAAAAGATGTGGAATTTTTATATGTAATGGTCGTATTTTCTCAGACAAATTTATAGGTCATACTACATGTAAAGACTCCAGCGTAGTAGATTATTTAATTGTATCTCCTCACATGTTTGATTATATCTCTGAATTTAGAGTAGATGAGTTTAATCCCATGTTTTCAGATGTAGATAGATCTTTATTCTCATTAACTAAATAACATAGTTACAGAGATGATAATATATACAATACAACATATTTTGCATGTGTGAAATATACATAAATAAATGTAGTTTAACCAGGAGGACAGACTTCCACTGATATATAGTTAATAAATCTACACAATTTTTCTAGCAAGACAATATTGACTGTAGTGAATACATTTTTAAATTTAAGAATATTAACATTTGTACAACAATAGTGTGGTAAATATTTATATCGTTCTTTTTTGAAAAAAGGACAAGACATTACATAATGGAATTCATCGCCGATGTCAGCAGATTCACAAAGGTGACATAGCCTCTCTTGTCTTTGAACATTTTGCCACCTCCCCGTCTCCACTGGCAAACGGTGATTGCCACATCTAAATTTACATAGTTTCAGTGCATTTTTTAACGATAAAACTGTAATATAATTTTCCAATTTAAGTTCTGTTTTGAATAATTTATAACATAAACCTTTTGATGATTGATTTACATTTGCAAACCATTCTTGTCTAAACTGATCTTTTAACTTTTGTTCAATACTTAATACAATCCAATTTTTTGAGATACAATCTTGATTTTGCCAAATGTTTGACATACCACAATTATCAAAGATACTTTTGATAAATAACAACCATTTGTTTTCAATTCCATACTTATTATAATTAATATATATCAACTTATATAACATTGACGAAATCTTGTTATCAAGTGTGTTATTAAGAAGGTTGCACCAAAATTTTATCATCCGTAATTTAACGTATAAAGAAATCGGATATCTTCCCAATTCCCCGTAAACCATAAAATTTGGAGTCGATCTTTTTAACCGTAAAACATGCTTACAAAAACTCAAATGTACTCTTTCCAAAATGTCAAGATTTTCGTATCCCCAGATTTCGGCCCCATATAAAAGTATAGATAAAACAGCTTTGTCAAACATGTCAAGCTGGCATTCTATAGATAGATGGTTTGATCTACACTTCTTAATAACACAATACATAGCTTTAGTAGCTTGATCTCTAAGATATTTTCTAGTTGCAAAAAAAGATGCATTTCTAGAGAATATAACACCAAGGTATTTATAGTTCTTAACAATTTCTATCTCTTCTTTATTAATATAAAATTTCAAATTATTCTGTGGTCTACCTTTTGAAAATATCATAACCTTTGTCTTGTTAATATTAATTTTAAGTTTCCAGTTTTCACAATATTCTGAAAAACTATTTAGACGTAATTGTAAATCTGTGCTTGTCTCAGCGAGTAAAATCGAGTCGTCAGCATACAATAAGACAAATATCTTAAAATAAATATCCAGTTCATCTTCTATATCAGATGTAATTGAATGTATACCTTTTAAATCACTATTTTCCAAAAATTCATGAAGATCATTTAAGTATAAAGAAAATAATAAAGGAGAAAGATTTTCCCCTTGCCGGACCCCAATATCACTAACAAACATGTCAGATGCTTCATTGTTATGTACAACTCTTGATTTCACATCTTTATACAAATTTTCTACAACTCTAAGAAATTTACCAGTTATCTTATTTAAAACAAGCTTATACAAAAGAGAGTTTCTTTGAACAAAGTCGAAGGCTTTTTCAAAGTCAACGAATGCACAATGCAATTTTTTTCGTTTAACACATAGCAACTCAAAGAGTGCATACAATGAAAAAATATGATCGTTAGTAGAGTATCCATGTCGGAAGCCTGCTTGATTTTCGTTCAAGATATTAAGTTCATCAACAAATTCCCCCAATCTATCATTCAGAATAGATGTAAAAATCTTACCAAGGCATGACAATAAAGTAATAGGCCTATAATTTTTGGCGTCTAATTTACATCCTTTGTTCTTGAATACTGGTATTATGTTTCCAATAAGCCAGGCCTCCGGCAGGATACCCGTATCAAAAATAAGATTAAACAAATTAACATATACATCAATCATACTGTCAAGAGAATTTGCAACATATTCATTGATTATTTTATCTTCACCTGGCGATTTGTTATTTTTCGCCTTTTTGATAGCTTTAATAATTTCGTCATGGGTAATTACACCATTCAGTGTCTCATTTACAAGATTTGAGTTCAAATCATTATTAATGACAAACTTGTCTTCAAATTTGTTTTCATTTAATTCTTTGAAAAAATCAAATAAAGTTTCAATAGATATATTGCTTTTTTCTCTTTGTCTACCTTTGTTAAATAATTTCCAAAATTCCTTGGGATTTTTGGATTTTAATTTTTTCATATTATCACTTATTTCTCTATTATGCTTCCTGATGTTTTCGTCCTTTAGACTTTTATAATAATATTCACAGTGTCGTAATCTTTCTTTAAATAAATTTGACCCATAATGTTTATACATTCTTTGTGCCTTTCTCAGTTCCTTCTTTGCCTTTTTACAATCAAAATTATACCATTGTTTATTATGCTTTTTATTACAATTCAGCATATTTCTATTAAAAGTTTGTGTACCAAATGTTGCTTTGGCAGAATCTATTAAAATATCAGTAGTATTTGTAACTGCAGTATTTATTTCATATTTTGTTACATTTTCTTTATTACTATAAACAGATAAATCATCTATAACATTTCTTATTTTGTCTTCATCTATGTTATTTTTGAAATCATTTACTTGCTCAAATTTCCATTTTCCAATTTTATTTTCTTCTTGATAAGATAACTCTGTAGTGAGTAGTTCAAATGTGGGGTTCACTCTATTAAAAGATAGTTTCAAAGGTGAGTGAACATCAGAAAAAAGTTTAGAAAATTCAAGAATTTCAAAATTCGATACGCATCTTAAAAAGTGTGAAGTACAAATAATATAATCTATAACACTATTACTTCTACTGGTAGGCCGACCAATAACATCTTGGCCAACTCTACCGTTTAAAATAAATACTTTGTCCATAACAGTATATGTTTTACATTGTCTTTCAATACTGATAGTAATTACACTGATGAGGGCCCTCATGGGGTTTTTGATTATGTGATTACTTGGCCGGTTTTTTTAATGATTATTTGATTATTAAGCCAGATATTTCATGATTATTTGATTACCTAGGACTGTATTTTTAGTTTATGATTATTTGATTACTAAAGATAAGCAAATATTTAATGATTATGTGATTATATTGGCAAAAAAATGGTGATTATGTGATTACTAGGACCCCCCATGAGGGGCCTCACTGATAAGGTAAACACAGAAAAAAATACAGGTAACACAGAAACTCACATTAAATGGGACTGTAGAAAAGCAGACGAATATTTTCAAGCGTTATCCAGTGTCTCAGGTAAATTACAACAGATTGATCACGTTTTGAGTAGTATTGACACAAATAATTTTACGCCTGAAAAGATAAACGGTCTAGTTGATGACCTTGGCAATGTACTGTTAGATACGGCAGAAGGAGTTCTAGGCAAGACTAAAAAAAGACCGGTTTATCCCGACCGCAAAAATAAACCATGGTTTGATAAAAATTGCCAAAAGAAACGTAATGAGTTTCACAAGGCTAGAAACTTATATAGCAGAGCGAAATCAGGTGGTAATAAACTGGCAATGAATAGCAATGCCAAGGAATACCGCAAGACACTTAACATTAACTATCAGCAGTATAAAGAAAAATGTTCGGATGAACTGAGGGCACTCTCAAAAAATGACTCTAAGGGATTTTGGAAGACACTTAAAAAATATTCTGGCTACAAAAAAGACAACCCCTCTATCAGTATTGAAGCATTTCATGAATATTTTAAAAACATGAATGCAAATGACGAAGAAGATCTTGACGGCATCGACATCAATGCGTTGTGTAGTGACCCCATTTATAATGAAATTTTAAATGGAGTCATAACAGAACAAGAGGTTGTGGATGCCGTTAAGAACTTGAAACATGGTAAAGCATCTGGTACTGACAAGATACTGAATGAGTATTTGAAAAACTCTCCACCATTTTTTATTTGTATTTACACTAAACTATTTAATGTGATATTGGATACAGGTATAATTCCTGAAACTTGGACAGCAGGAATAATTATACCAGTTTTTAAAAATAAGGGTTGTCCAAAGGATCCAGATAACTATAGAGCTATAACATTAATTAGTTGTATAGGGAAATTATTCACTTCCATAATCAATACTCGATTGAATTTTTTTGCAAATGAAATTTCACTTATACATGAAAATCAGGCGGGTTTTAGAAAGGGATATTCAACTGTAGACAATATTTTTGTGCTTCATGCACTCATAGAGCTGTATTTCTCATTTGGAAAAAAACTTTTTTGTACTTTTGTAGACTTTCGGAAAGCATTCGATACTGTATCAAGATCTGGTTTATGGGAAAAACTTCAATTGAGTAATATTAAAGGGAAGTGCTTTAAAGTTATTTTTAATATGTACCAAGGAATCAAATCATGTGTAAAATATAATGGATGTCAGTCAGATTTTATCCCCTGTTTAGCAGGTGTAAGACAGGGGGAGAATTTATCGCCATTTTTGTTTTCAATTTTTCTTAATGACTTAGAAGACTACTTTAAGAATCTAGATGGGATTCCACTAGAAACTGTTAAAGAGAAGTTTCAAAGTGAATTGCACATATTTTTTGAATTATTTGTTATATTATATGCAGATGATACTGTAATTTTATCTGAAACAGAAGAAGGTATGCAGAGATCATTAAATATTTTTCAATCATATTGTGAAAAGTGGAAATTAGAAGTCAATTTAAATAAAACAAAGGTGATGATTTTTAGAAAGAGAAAAAGTAAAAAGAAATTTAAATTTTTATTACAAGACAAAGAACTTGAGATTGTTGAAAAATTTTCTTATTTAGGTGTTATCTTTAAATATAACGGTACTTTTTTAGATACCAAAAAGAAACTTATTGATCAATCACATAAATCGATGCATTTCATACATAGAATTGTTAAAAACGAAAACATTTCTATAGATTTGCAACTGAAAATATTTGATTCCATGATAGAACCCATTCTTTTATATGGTTCTGAAGTTTGGGGTTTTGAGAATTTGAAAATTATTGAACAGATGCATTTGAAATTTTGCAAAAGAATTTTAAAAGTTCGAAATACTACACCCAATTTCATGGTGTATGGAGAATTGGGAAGATTTCCTCTGCAAATTCGAGTTAAATGTAGAATGATTTCGTATTGGTGTAAAGTTGTAAACAATAGCAGTAAACTAAGTAGTTCTTTGTACAGGCTGATGTTATCATTGAAGAATCATGGCCATTATGTTTTCAAATGGATTGATTCTGTCGAATCAATATTTAACAACACTGGTCTAGGATATATTTTCATAAACCAAATTGGCTTTTGTGATAAAAATTATCTTGATCGTATATTGAGTGATCAGTTTATTACCTCATGGTTTGGCGATATAGAAAATTCATCCCGGGGACAATTTTATGGGACATTCAAAAAGGACTTTGGACTAGAAAAATATCTGATCAGACTATCTGAACAGAATAGAGGGTGGATAACTAAATTAAGGACATCGAACCTACGTATTCCAATCGAGACAGGCCGTTGGCAAAATATACCTAGACCAGAGAGAATATGTACCTTATGTCATAAATTTATTGGTGATGAATTTCATGTTTTATTTGTATGTCAACATGATTCTATTGTTAATTATAGAAACAAATACTTACCTAAATATTATACTATTAATCCTCAATATATTAAATTGGAAGGATTATTGTCCATATGTAATATGGAAGTCTACAAACGATTGTCATTTTTTATTAAAAAAATTGCTTGTTTATTCTAAAATATCTACAATAATTATTGTATTTCTATATGTTTAGATAGTACTGCATGCTCATTTCGTCATTCAATTGTTTATGTATTATACTTTGACCTCATGTTACACATTAATGTGTCTGAGCGTTATCAATAAATCTTAAATTATTTATCTCAGCTAGGTCAATTTTCAACAAACGTGTGTACCTTAATGTTTCCGCTACCAAATCCTACCATTTTCAAAAGTTATTTCTAATTGATTTTAAATATGTTAAGTTTAAAACGAGCCAAACATTATAATTTTTCATAGACCAAGAAATAACTCAAAAGTAATTGAAGTAATTTCAACCTAGACTTATTTTTGTGCATCAATTAAATGTTAAAATAAACAAGAAATAATTGTAACAGGATGCTAATATGGATTAGAAGTAAGTATATTGTTTATCTTGATATTCTTTTTTTAAGAAGATTGTGATGATTTAATTGATTTAAATTAGATGTATTCACATTTAAATTCTTCTTTTGTCATATTATTCCGTGTACCACTGACCTGTTTGTTATTTTATGAATGATCTAATACCGGAGAAGACGTTGATTAGCCGTTAATCCCAGCTCTATTGTTTTTACTCATAGTTTCTATTTCTGTAACTAGTGTAAATTGATTAGATCTATTGTTACGAATAACAATGGATTTTTGGCACAGGGTGTGACGAGCAGGGTTTCTATATATATATATCTTTATTCTCATCACCAAATACATAGGTACAGAGAAGACAAAACTCCTGCTTCTACCTCCCGGAAACACAGTCCATTGCTATTTATAACAATAGAAATTGATTATTTTTTTTAAAATAGCATGAGCATACAAAATTCCATCTTCGCTAGCCAAGGGTTACGATCCACTCCCGCTCTCTTCAAGAGAGCGGGAGTGGATCGTAACCCTTGGCTAGCGAAGATGACAAAATTCCCAATAGTGTTCACTACTTGTTGTTTCAAGATATTAAAAAAAGCATTTTAGGAAATTCCCGGCAATATCGAAAAAATATTTTAAAAAGTATCTATTATTTTAAATAAATAAAATCTTCTTTGTTTGAAGATAAAGCTTTTACCCAAGTCATATGTTTCTATTCTAAAGGATTCATCTTTAAAAGGGGGGTTCTTACTCTTTGGATTATAATATTGACAACTGCATACAACGAGCATGATGTATTTTGGTTTGTAATAAAAATGCAAGAAATAGACAACCTTTACCTGCTGATCGGGCTTTATATTATCAAAATACATTTTGTATTATGCTAACGATCATTATGACGACAGATGACGCTTGGTTTTTTCTTCGGTGTTTTAACCTCCTGTAAGTAGGAGCACCTCCATGTGGAATATATACCTTAGTAATTTAAATATCAAATGTACAGCACATACATGTAAAAGAAAACAAAAAGATAAATACAGTGTTTGTTTTATATGGTATGTATACCAGGGACTCGGTTTAAAATAGAGGTGTTCAGGAGATATGTATTTATATATACTAGTTTAAATTAGTTAACGGTTCAGGAGAAATGTATATATTTACTAGTTTGAATTAGTTAACTGTTCAGGAGATATGCATGGGTTCGAATCCCGGCGAGGGAAGAACCAAAAATTTGCGAAAGCAAATTTACAGATCTAACATTGTTGGGTTGATGTTTAGACGAGTTATATATATACATATATGTAGTTTAAATTGTTTAACTGTTCAGGAGATATGTATTTATATATACTAGTTGAAATAAGTTAACGGTTCAGGAGAAATGTATATATTTACTGGTTTGAATTAGTTTATGAAAATCAGTTAAAATGTTTCCGATTAGCTTGAATAATGCAGTGATGTATGAAATGTTCATCGATAAAGACAGAGTACAATCAGCTTAAATAATGCAGTGATGTATTTAAGTAAAATCATTCGAAATGTTCATCGATAAAGACTACGTACATTCAGCTTGAATAATGCAGTGATGTATGAAATGTTCATCGATAAAGACAGAGTACAATCAGCTTAAATAATGCAGTGATGTATTTAAGTAAAATCATTTGAAATGTTCATCGATAAAGACTAAGTATAATCAATCTTACAAACTTTTATACTCTTGTTAGGCCGTTCAGGAAATTCGGCACTTCAGTCAAGTGTTTAGGATTGTGATTTTGTTATCGGAAATAATTGCATATATCCTAAGGTTCTTCACATTTAGGACAGGAATGTAACCTTCGCTATAGTTTGTAGAAAACATTATTCAAAACGTATTCATGTTCTATATCAGTCCAAATAAAATAAAAGAAAACATCTGTGACATACAAAATGTATCCACGTTCTGTATCAGTCCAAATAAGCTATCGGAGAATTAAGCCCAAAGTTAAAAAAAAAATGATAATTCAATAAAAACAATAAGCTGATTATAAGAATGTAAAATGACAAAAGGTGCGACTGATTAATACAAAGAGCAATCAATTCTTTAGTCAAATAAACTAGTTTGAGTAACAGACAATAAATGCCAGAAGATGTGGTATGACTTGAAGGGTGTACGTCGCCTTCCCGATTGTTGAAAGGAATAAAATGTCCTAATTTCCGACATGACAATTAAAAGTGTGTAATATAATTATCCTGTATAACGATACACATAAGTGATTACCAGTAACTCTATTGATGATTTGTAGATCAGAAACTGATTTAAAATAAACTATAAAACTAGTTATGAATACGACAGTTTGGAGACTTAGGCCGCATTTCTTTCTAACCAAAATTTTGTAAACGTTGTGTCGCGTTTATTGGTGTTTTCTAAACGCTGTACAAAAGTAGAAACAAATACATCGTGTAATAAGTCTTTACTGACCCTGTTTGAACTTTCAATAATTCATGCACACGTTGTTGGTAAACAGATATAGGAGGATGGGGTGTGAGTGCCAAACAGACTTTTTACAAACGTAAAAACAAATACTTCGTTTAATCGGGATGAGGTAAGAAACAAATGTAGCGTCTGTACTAACAAACGACAAGCGACAAACTGCAGACGCATTTTTAGCGTTTGCATAGTTTGTCAAAGTTTATGTAAACTTTGCAAACGTATGTTTGAAAGAAATGATCAAAACATGTGCGCGCTTAGCCGTTTGCATCGTTCGTGTTAGAAATTCTTCTTCTTTCGCCACTTTAAAAATGAATTTGTCCGCAGCATTTCTCCAAAACCGCTTGTTAGATTTACTTAGGGTTTCATAAAATGTTAGACTAATATGTCTAGGGGAGCCATCAATCTTTCGTTTGTGCATTGAGGTTTATTAAGGGGTATTTGGGGAGGGGCAAAAAAGGGAGGGTTTACTAAAGAACCCTATTTGATTTTATTTTCAAATGAATACTGTAAGTCATGTAGGTGACACACAATACTTCAGAAATGATCATAGGACAATGAAATAAGTCACCTGAATTATAGGGTGAGACCCTGGGGGGTCATCCTCATCCCCTTTAATTCGAGAATATGCTATTATCTTGTAAACGGTCGTGATCCCCACCCCTAAATGAATGGGACACTAAAACAAATCAAATGAAACAAAACGGAAGTCAATGGGGGTCACCCCCATCCCGTTCAATTTGAGAATGTGCTATTGTCTTGTAAACAGTAGAGATCCCCACCCTAAACGATATATATTTTTGTATGGGACAATGATACAAATCAAATGAAATAAAAGGGAAGTCCATGGGGGTTATCCCCATCCCCTTCAATTTTAGAATATGCTATTATCTTCTAAACGGCAGAGATCCCCACCCCTAAACCATATTTATTCTTGTATGGGACAATAAAACAAATTAAATGAAATAAAAAGGAAGTCCCTGGGAGTCATCCCCAACCCCTCTTGTTTGATAAAATGTAAACGATCTAGATCCCCACCCCTTAACCATATACATTCTTGAATGTGACATCAAAACAAATCAAATAAAATATAGGTGAAGCCCATGGAAGTCACCCCACCCCCTCAAGTTTGATTAATTGTAAACGGTCAAGATCCCCACCCCTAAACCATATATATTCTAGTATGGGACAATAAAATAAATCAAACCAATATGGGACCATGGGAATGTCGAATAAAAGGTGCTTTGTTTGGAAGACTTGGTAACAGCTTAAGACACAGGAGTATTAAATAGAGTGAATGAATGTGTGACTTTTCAAGCTGATTTTGCATAGTCTAGTGCCCTGTTATTTCCTTCTAAACAATGCCCATAGTTTATCAATTTGAATAAACAATAAAATAGTTACATTGTTTGTTAGCGTTCCCTCTTATGTTATGGGGCCAGCTAGAGGAAATATTCTAATATAACCCTTTGCCTTATTTCACACTAAAAGTTAACATTGCCGCACCTCATGCATGGAAACTCAATTGTAAAGTGTGTAACAAGCGTAATTGCTGGTCAGATATTTCGGCCAGCGGTCATAATAAAGTTGTACATTCAAAATTGTTTGTTCTAATGACAGCATAATGAGCAGCAGAAGAACCTTGCGTAGCAACGAAACGGAAAGAGCCATCACAATATGTTCATCTAGTTAATGAAAGGAAAAATGTGTTCGATTTCAAAACAAGTACTTCTAAAGCTTGACATTGATAAATACTTACATTTCAGACTCACACATGTCACATGACATCATACATGTGAACTATTTGTTCTTTGAAATATAAGGGAAGATTTAACATCGAATAAATCCTTCTTCAGGAATAAAATAACAGAAATAAAGAGTGCATTGGGTTATATTCTTCTCATATATGTTATGATGGTATGATACTAAACCCCTAATGGAAAGGATTGTGTCTGATGTTCATATGATGAAATCATAATCTTTCAGTCAGTTTAATTGAAGTCTGGAGCTGGCATGTCAGTTAACTGCTAGTAGTCTGTTGTTATTTATGTATTATTGTCATTTTGTTTATTTTCTTTGGTTAAATCTTCTGACATCAGACTCGGACTTCTCTTGAACTGAATTTTAATGTGCGTTTACTTTTCTACATTGGCTACAGGTATAGGGGGAGGGTTGAGATCTCACAAACATGTTTAACCCCGCCGCATTTTTGTGCGCCTGTCCCAAGTCAGGAGCCTCTGGTCTTTGTTAGTCTTGTATTATTTTAATTTTAGTTTCTTGTGTACAATTTGGAAATTAGTATGGCGTTCATTATCACTGAACTAGTATATATTTGTTTAGGGGCCAGTTGAAGGACGCCTCCGGGTGCGGGAATTTCTCGCTACATTGAAGACCTGTTGGTGACCTTCTGCTGTTGTTTTTTTTTTTTTCCAAAGTCGGGTTGTTGTCTCTTTGGCACATTCCCCATTTCCATTCTCAATTTTATTCCATTTGAAAATGATACGCATCTCTAACCTATATTTCATTGCCCATATAATATTTAATCTTTATCGATTCTTTTATGTCGACCTTATTTAATAGCTATAACTGGTGAACACTATAGTTCCGAAATTGCACACAACGGCATAGATATGAACCTCTTTTTAATTTGTCTTAATGTAATATAATCTCTATGAATCCGATAATCATATGGTCAAAATGGTATGTGTCCCTCTGACACGTCCTGTTGATAATCAAATGGTTATAGTGGTATAAAAATCGTTGAAAAGTCCTGTCATTAATTAAAAGGCTCTGATGATATACTTTTATCTGAAATGTCCTGTCAATAATCACACGGTTCATATGATAAAAAAATATCTGAAAAGTCAAGTCAATAATCGAACGTCTCTTGTGATATAAAAAAACTCTGAAAATTCATGTTGATAATTAATTATGTAATCTCTCTAGTGTCGATAATCAAACAGTCCTGAGTGAATGTAAATCATGGAAAAAATCAGGTCGGTATTCAAACGACCTTTATAATATGTACATTTCTGGCTTGTTGATAAGCAAACTGCAAGACGTGACTAAGACAAAAAATCACAAATATTTACAGATCTTTACACGTACCCGCTTTGCACATTTGTACGGAAATAAATTGATATGTGTATTATACAGTTCAAGTCATTTATAAACCAGCTGGAGTCTATGATTATTATATAAACTAAAAGTTATAACTAGATCTACACACGAATAATTACAATACACTATTACATTCAATAATTAGTTGATATTCTATTCAGAGAGGAATATTGGTTGTCTTCCATTAAATATCTAGTACTTACCATTGCTTTCCGTCGTCGTTATCATACATAACTGCCGAATACCCGAAATATGTGCCTTCTGGTCCCCTCATGCTGACCACATTGTCTGTATCTACATTAAAACTATATACCCCACAAATTAAACACGTTAAAACTAACACATCCATGTTATCATACTCTAACGAAGATGACAGTCCCCTTTATACATGTTATACTGATTCAAGTGGAATAGGAAGCTCTAATATGTTGTCAACACACTTGTAATATTATTTAAATATATTTTTATCGTGATCACACACCTATATCCAATGGTATATTTACATTGTTTTATATGATTAATTACATAAATCTGTGTATTACAAAAAAATCATCGTAAAGGGTGTATCGACTTCAGCTGTACGTGTAAAGGTGTGACAATGTGTGATGTTGACCATCATGTCCATTTATTAGTAAAATAAGAATTAATTTTTTAATCTAGCACTTTGCTTCATAAGCTTTTTTTTGCAACAAATATGTATAACTGCCCAAAAAAAATCGTGTAACAGTAAAAGACAAACAAATACAACACAAACAATATTCTATTTCGCTTCAGGCTGTATCTCTTTATCAGAGACAAAGCCTTTCTTTAAAAAGATTCATCAAATCCTATATAGGCTAGACAAAGAAATAATGTTTAAAAAAATTCTTGATATCCATTTATGTTAGTGTCCATTGGTTAACTCGTTAAAGTATACGAAATACTAGGAGCACACGGCTAAATTTATCAATAATAGCATACAATTGTCGTGCTCTTTATTAGTGGTTAAATAGATTATAGTTTATATATTGAATACTAAAGCGGGAAGTAATCATCTTACAACCCTTCACCCAACTCCCCCCCCCCCCCAAAAAAAAGACCATACCAACACACACACTTTTACCCCAAGGAACATTAAACGTCCATTTCGTTACTATAACGAGATTATTATATTCTGATTAAAGCAAAAACACATAGTCCATGTGTGTGAGTTAAATTTCCTGTGTATAATATGTAAGTAGTTGTGGAGAATTTAAAAAATAAATAAATAAAAAAATAGGTCAACATTTTTGTATTGATTTTTTGAATTATTTGGTAATTTGTTTTGCTCACGTTATTATATCAACGATTAGGTCTTAACTATAGTTTTTGATAGGTGTACGGATCATTATTTTATTTGTTAAAAATGTTCAGATAATGTTGAAGTGGTTGTTTTGTTCAAAGAATATGTTGTGGTCCGAGACCACAATTATTTCGTAGTGCATTTCTTTTAGAACATAAATGAAAATTAAACAAATCCCACCTGCGCTTTCTCAATGAAATTTTTACAGTGTTTGTACTACTTTTGGGACAAATTATATCAAAATTATAGTAAACTTCATCGGCCCTAACTCAAAATATGGAAAATTTTACGTTTAATAGGGCGTCTTGAAATCTTTTGACAGCTTCCAAAGTGCTAGTTTTTAACCTTTTTCAACTGGACCAAATCACTTCTTTCCTTTAAAATTCTGGACAGTTTTTTACAGTGTAAATTGACTGTGGATGATGATGTAGAAACACCTTTATTAAAGATATGCAATTATGTGTACATTCACAAGTCAGCTAAAAGTGTATATCCTCGTCTCATATGTATTCTACAAGGAAACTTGGTTTTAAAGAATATCTTATTTTCAGAAGTTTTATGAAGACCTGAATATACTCTCAAAAGAACAAATTTATATAAAAAGATATGTAGTTATAAACCAGAGGCTCTAAATAGCCTGTGTCGCTCATCTTGGTATATGTGCATATTAAACAAAGGACACAGATGGATTCATGACAAAATTTTGTATAGGTGATGGTGATGTGTTTGTAGATCTTAGTTTACTGAAATTCTTGCTAGTTATAATTATCTCTATCTATAATGAACTCAGCTCAGTTGTTACAGGGGAGCATATTTTGTAAACATTTACAAAATTTATGAAAATTGTTAAAAATTGATAATAAAGGGCAATAACTCCTTAAGGGGTCAATTGACTATTTTGGTCATGTTTGACTTATTTTAAGGTCTTACTTTGCTGTGCATAATTACTGTTTACAGTTTATCTCTATCCATCATAATATTCAAGATAATAACCAAAAGCTGCAACATTTTCTTAAAAATACCAATTCAGTGACAGCAACCCAACAACGGGTTGCCTGGATGGTCTGAAAATAACAGGGCAGATAGATGTTGACCTAATAAAGAATTTTCATGTCAGATTTGCTCTAAATGCTTTGGTTTCAGAGTTATAGGACCAAAATCTAAAATTTACCTCTTTGTTCTATTTTTAGCCATTGTAGCCATCTTGGTCGGTTGGCCAGGTCACCGGACACACTTTTCATAACTATATACCACAATGATGATTGTAGCCAAATTTGTTGGCCCAGTAGTTACAGAGGTGAAGGTTTTTGTAAAAGTTAACGACGACGGACGACCGACGCCAAGTGATGAGAAAAGCTCACTTGGCCCTTCGGGCCAGCTGAGATAAAAAGATACCAGGATTAAAATTAAAAGTCTACAAAACATCTTCAGTGACGTTTACATGCAAAAAGTAAAAAAAAAAAAAAAAAAAAAAAAAAATTTCGCATTGCTGTAAGACGTATTACGGTACTTTTCTATCCCAAATTCATGTATTTAGTATGATGCTATATTTGTAATTCTCATCGGATTTTGTCAAATGTCTTGACGTCTTTTTTGTTAATTCATGTGTTATGGTCAAGAAAATTAATCACCGTCTTCATTTATTAAAATTGATTTTGTTCAACGTAATTTATACGATGTATTACGTTTGCAGTTTGATTCAGACACCGAAGATAGAATATAGTTTATTGTCTAATAGCGACCTCAATTTGATATTAATAAGTATCGCAATTTTCATTGTTATCAAATGTAATATCAGTATTTAGTACAGATATAATCTTAAATCAATCCTTATTCTATCTTATTTTTGAAAAATAGTTTTAGTCATTCAAATGTGACGTCATTTGTCCTTTTTTTTACAATTTCAAATGTGATGTCACTTTTTGCGTTGAGGCCTTGACTAACTCGGGTGTGTCTAATTTTTTTTGTGTTGGTTTATGTATAATGTATCCGGTTTGTTTTGTTTTGTTTTTGTTTTTTTCTCTCCACACTTGTAATTAGTTAATACTTCAGTTTTATCATGTCTACCTTTTATATAGTCATTTTATAAAATTTACTGTTTGCAAAGGTACAAAGTATTCTAAATAATAAGGATGTTTGTATCCCAAGCAGAAAACCCTGGCCGTATTTGGATTAGCATTTTTGAACTTTTGCTGTTCAACTTTGTACTTGTTTTGGCTTTCGAACTTTTGTAACTGGGCGTCACTAGTAAGTCTTGTGAGGACGAAACGCACTCCTGGCGTATTAAATTTTAAATCTGATGCCTTTTGTTAGCTATTATTCCATTGTTTCTTTGTCCAATATGTTCTCCTATTTATATATATTGTAGTCCTGTTATGTAATGTTGTCATTTGAATGTTATATTTAACATTGCCATTTAAGCGGGAGGATTGGCATGCCACAAAACCAGGTTCAACCCACGTTGTTTTTCTGTTATGTCGTTTGTTTCCTCTTATGTTTGAGTGTGAATTCACATTACTATACGACATGGGACGGTACTTTTTTATTCCAACTTCCTGTATTTAGTTTTGATGTTATATTTGTTATTCTCATCGAATTTTGTCTAATGCTTAATTTGTTTCTGTGTGTGTTACATTTTAATGTTATGTCGTTGTTCTACTCTTATATTTAATGCTTTTCCCTCAGTTTTAGTTTGTAACACGGATTTGTTTTTTTTCTATCGATTTATGAGTTTCGAACAACTGTATACTACTGTTGCCTTTATTCATGCATCAAACCAAAATATTTGTTCAACAGGTCACACTTCTCACAATCCTCATAAACAATGTCATTAAAATCCTCATAGTTTTATTATGTTTTAAAGAAAAGGAATAGCATGTCAGTTAACTGCTAGTAGTCTGTTGTTATTTATGTATTATTGTCATTTTGTTTATTTTCTTTGGTTACATCTTCTGACATCAGACTCAGACTTCTCTTGAACTGAATTTTAATGTGCGTATTGTTATGCGTTTACTTTTCTACATTGGTTAGAGGTATAGGGGGAGGGTTGAGATCTCACAAACATGTTTAACCCCGCCGCATTTTTGCGCCTGTCCCAAGTCAGGAGCCTCTGGCCTTTGTTAGTCTTGTATTATTTTAATTTTAGTTTCTTGTGTACAATTTGGAAATTAGTATGGCGTTTATTATCACTAAACTAGTATATATTTGTTTAGGGGCCAGCTGAAGGACGCCTTCGGGTGCGGGAATTTCTCGCTACATTGAAGACCTGTTGGTGACCCTCTGCTGTTGTTTTTTATTTGGTCGGGTTGTTGTCTCTTTGACACATTCCTTATTTCCATTCTCAATTTTATTTGAATTCTTATTCGACTAAATTAACATTTTTATTATTTTCCAATGTTTTTTATTTAATTTGGAGCATTACTCAATATACACTGTGTCAGGATTGTAATGATAACATAGTATAATTTACATCAGCGTATAGTCAGTGTCATAATTGTAATAACCTATATTATTTCCATCAACGTATAGCTAGTGTCATTATTGTAATGATAACATAGTATAATTTACATCAGCGTATAGTAAGTGTCATTATTGTAATGATAACATAGTTTAATTTACATAAGCGTATCGTCAGTGTCATTATTGTAATGATAACATAGTATAATTTACATCAGCGTATAGTCAGTGTCATAATTGAAATGATAACATATTATAATTTACATAAGCGTATCGTCAGTGTCATAATTGTGATGATAACATAGTATAACTTACATCAGCGTATAGTCAGTGTCATAATTGTAATGATAACATAGTATAATTTACAATGATAACATAGTATAATTTACATAACCGTATAGTCAGTGTCATTATTGTAATGATAACAAATTATAATTTATATAAGCGTATAGTCAGTGTCATTATTATAATAACAACAGAGTATAATTTACACCAGCGTATAGTCAGTGTCATTATTATATTAAGTCAGTTATATCATTCAGTAATAATTGATATTTTCTTGCTCTTTAAAGCTGCTGCTTGTGACGCCCGAAAGTTAGCTTTTGAAATTCTCGCCGTTTTTCTTTTTTCATAATAATTACTTTTACGTTTCCATTCTTTAACTTCTTCTTTCTTTTGCCGTTTGAAAAAGCCACACTGTAAAAGCAGTATGAACATGTAAAATATACCTATAATATAATACTACTGAGGGAAAAATAACACATTTTGTTATATCAAGAGGAAACCGTAGCATGAATATATTCAATGTAGAAAAATATAAGTATAAATTTATGAAATTGACAATGAGGGTCAGTGGAAAACAAAACTTTACGACAAAAGAGATGACTTCAGCTTTCCAATTGTGAGCTTTCCATTTCTTAGTAGCAACATTCTAGCAGCACCTGCATACGGGGTATACATCTCCCAATTGATACGATATTCCCGTGCTTGCATTTCCTATCATGATTTTCTTGATAGAGTGTTGCTGATCACAAAGAAGCTATTAAACCAAGAGTTTCAAATGGTGAAGTTAAAATCGTCCCTTCGTCAATTTTACGGACGCCATCACGAATTGGTTGACCGTTATGGAATAACCGTTTCACAAATGATATCGGATATGTTCCTTACGTCGTTACAAAAATCCCCTTCCCTTTCACGAATGTGACCTACCGAATTAGACTATTTACCGGATTTGTTATCACATAAGCAACACGACGGGTGTCACATGTAGAGCAGGATCTGCTTACCCTTCCGATGCACCTGCGATCACACCTAGTTTTTGGTGGGGTTCGTGTTGCTTATTATTCAGTTTTCTATGTTGTGTCATGTGTAATTTTGCTTTGTCTGTTTGTTTTCTTTTATTTTTAGCCATGGCGTTGTCAGTTTTTTTTTTAGATTTATGAGTTTGACTGTCCCTCTGGTATCTTTCGTCCCTCTTTCATAAGGATACATAGAATATTCTTACAAATTTCTCAGACCTTCATGAAGTTAAACATACCCACCTTCTGTAGACGGTCACCCAGTCAAACATGCACACCTTCCATAGACCTAGGCCTACATCCAGTAAAACAAACCCACCTTCCATATACCAACACCAAGTTAAACATATCCACCTACCCACCTTTTATAGACCTACACCCATTAAAACATGCTCACCATCCATAGCACTACACCCTGTAAATCATATCCACCTTCCTTCCATAGACCAACACCAATTGAAACCTACCCACCTTCAATAGTTCTACACCAAGTAAAACAAACCCAACTGTCATAGACCTAAACCCAGTAAAACCTACTCACCTTTTAAAGACCTACCCCAAGTAAAACCTACCCAACTGTCATAGACCTACACCAAGTAAAACATGCCCACCTTCCATAGACCTACATCCAGTAAAACATACCCTTCTTTCATAGAACTACACCCAGTAAAACATACCCGCCTTATATAGACCAACACCAAGTTTAACATTAACACCTTCTTTAGCATTACAAGCAGTTAAACAAACCCACCTTCCATAGACCAACATACAGTATAAAATACACACCTTCCATTGACCAACACTCACTAAAACATACATACATTCCAAAGACCAACACTCAGTAAAACATACCCATCTTCCATTGACCAATACGTAGTGAATATACCTATCTTCCATAGACCAACACTCAGTAAAACATACCCACATTCCATTGACCTACATTCATTAAAACATACCCACCTTCCATATACCTATATCCAGCAAAACAAACCCACCATCAATAAACCTACATCCAGTTAAAAAAACACTTCCATTGACCAACAACCAGTAAAACATACCCGCCTTATATAGACCAACACCAAGTTTAACATTAACACCTTCTTTAGCATTACAAGCAGTAAAACAAACCCACCTTCCATAGACCAACATACAGTATAACATACACACCTTCCATTGACCAACACTCACTAAAACATACATACATTCCAAAGACCAACACTCAGTAAAACATACCCATCTTCCATTGACCAATACGTAGTAAATATACCTATCTTCCATAGACCAACACTCAGTAAAACATACCCACATTCCATTGAACTACATTCATTAAAACATACCCACCTTCCATATACCTGTATCCAGCAAAACAAACCCACCATCAATAAACCTACATCCAGTAAAAAAAACCACTTACATTGACCAACAACCAGTAAAACATACCCTCCTTCCATAGACCAACACTCAGTAAAACATACCCACATTATATTGACCTACAACCAGTAAAACATACCGTCCTGTCTGATAGACCTACAGCCAGTAACACATACATACCTTCCATAGAACTAGGCCTACGTGCAGTATATCAAACCCACCTTCCATTGATCTACATCCATTTAACATACCCATTTTCCGTTGACCTACAACCAGTAAAACATACCAACCTGCCGGATAGACCTCTGTACCCAGTAAAATATATCTAACTTCCATAGACCTACACCCAGTTAAGCATACCAACCTTTCATAGACCTACAATCAGTAATATTAATCATATCCACCTTCCATAGACCTACAATCAGTAAGACATACACACCTTCCATAGACTTACACCCAGTAAACATACCCACCTTCCATAGACCTACAATCAGTTATCATACCCACATTCCATAGACTTACACCCAGTAAACATACCCACCTTCCATAGACCTACACCCAGTAAAACAAGAAGTACTAATCCACCAACACTGCTTCCAATTATAATCCATAAATTAATTTGTTCTGACTGTACTGCAATATCTTTTGGAAATATTTCACTTGGAACCTGTAAGTGATCACGTAAAACATGTGAATCATTCATGTATTTTACTTAGGATAAAACCTTATTCTATTTACATTTATATGAACATATTGTCGCTTCGATGAGTTACAGACTTTTCAAATGATATTCACTGTTTATCCCAGGTATGGAGAGTTTAAAGTGTTTGTATGTGTTTGTCCAAAGCAAAGGACTTGTTATTGAATGGTTGCCGTAGAACCACCTTATCTGTTTTTATTTGTGTTTTTAATCGTACACACGGTCAAGGGTATTCTCTGAAAAAGTCTGACTTAACAAGCTAGTCCTATCATTAAACAAGAATGTGTCCCCAGAACACGAATGCCCCATCCGCACCATCTTTTTCTATGTACAGTGGACCGTGAAAATGGAATGACATCTCTAATTTGGAATTAAAATTGGACTTACTTCTATGCTCGAAGAATTGGTAGCGACGATGAGTTGTCTGTTACTATTCTCACTCTTTAGTGTTGCTATACTTTTATAAATTATACCAGTCACCTGAAAAAAAATAATTGTAATCGTAAATAGCGGTATACATTGTTGTTATGTATGGTCTTACATGTTTAACGCAGAAAAATCATACTATTTACGCGGACTAGGATACAAATATTCAGTATCATCCAAAGAAATAGGACAATTTTACTTGATATCCCTTTCGTGATACAGAATAAATAATAATATCAGATTATTGCTTGAAGTTTTCATATGAAATTTCTTATCAGTCAATGGTCAAAACATCAGCACGAGAGCCGAGGTTGAAGAGATGATAATAAATAACAGTGTTTTTGTCCTGAAGTTGTGTATCGATTTATTGACGTTACAGTTTTGCTTAAGTTCGTGATAAAATATTTCTTTTGTTTGCATGACTTTTAACGTCACTCAGTAATGATACCTCGCGCTATCGAGTTTGTGACTTTAACGATAAGTGGTGCAGAGAGAGGTACGATTCGGACGCAAGAGGTTTTTACACTATTGTTCACCCTTATCTATATTCTAATGACTTTGTACATCATTGAGACAGTTTATGATATATACTGTATGCGCTGTCAACTACAAAAACGTTTATTTTGTCAGTTTTTTACGGACTTCCCTATTTTTTAGTTACCGTGTAGTTCGCTGTTTTGTCAGTTATTTACTGTTTAGTTCGGTGTTTTGTCAGTTATTTACTGTTAAGTTCGGTGTTTTGTCAGTTATTTACTGTTTAGTTCGGTGTTTTGTCAGTTATTTACTGTTTAGTTCGGTGTTTTGTCAGTTATTTACTGTTTAGTTCGGTGTTTTGTCAGTTATTTACTGTTTAGTTCGGTGTTTTGTCAGTTATTTACTGTTTAGTTCGGTGTTTTGTCAGTTATTTACTGTTTAGTTCGGTGTTTTGTCAGTTATTTACTGTGAAGTTCGGTGTTTTGTTAGTTATTTACTGTGTAGTTCTGTGTTTTGTCAGTTATTTACCGTGTAGTTCGCTGTTTTGTCAGTTATTTACCGTGTAGTTCGCTGTTTTGTCAGTTATTTACCGTGTAGTTCGCTGTTTTGTCAGTTATTTACTGTTTAGTTCGGTGTTTTGTCAGTTATTTACTGTTTAGTTCGGTGTTTTGTCAGTTATTTACTGTTTAGTTCGGTGTTTTGTCAGTTATTTACTGTTTAGTTCGGTGTTTTGTCAGTTATTTACTGTTTAGTTCGCTGTTTTGTCAGTTATTTACCGTGTAGTTCGCTGTTTTGTCAGTTATTTACCGTGTAGTTCGCTGTTTTGTCAGTTATTTACTGTTTAGTTCGGTGTTTTGTCAGTTATTTACTGTTTAGTTCGGTGTTTTGTCAGTTATTTACTGTTTAGTTCGGTGTTTTGTCAGTTATTTACTGTGTAGTTCGGTGTTTTGTCAGTTATTTACTGTGTAGTTCGGTGTTTTGTCAGTTATTTACTGTGTAGTTCTGTGTTTTGTCAGTTATTTACCGTGTAGTTCTGTGTTTTGTCAGTTATTTACCGTGTAGTTCGCTGTTTTGTCAGTTATTTACTGTTTAGTTCGGTGTTTTGTCAGTTATTTACTGTGTAGTTCGGTGTTTTGTCAGTTATTTACTGTGTAGTTCGGTGTTTTGTCAGTTATTTACTGTGTAGTTCGGTGTTTTGTCAGTTATTTACTGTGTAGTTCGGTGTTTTGTCAGTTATTTACTGTGTAGTTCGGTGTTTTGTTAGTTATTTACTGTGTAGTTCTGTGTTTTGTCAGTTATTTACCGTGTAGTTCTGTGTTTTGTCAGTTATTTACCGTGTAGTTCGCTGTTTTGTCAGTTATTTACTGTTTAGTTCGGTGTTTTGTCAGTTATTTACTGTTTAGTTCGGTGTTTTGTCAGTTATTTACTGTTTAGTTCGGTGTTTTGTCAGTTATTTACTGTTTAGTTCGGTGTTTTGTCAGTTATTTACTGTGTAGTTCTGTGTTTTGTCAGTTATTTACCGTGTAGTTCGCTGTTTTGTCAGTTATTTACCGTGTACTCGCTGTTTTGTCAGTTATTTACCGTGTAGTTCTGTGTTTTGTCAGGTTTTTACCGTGTAGTTCGCTGTTTTGTTTAACTGTTTAAGTAACATATCTCTACATGAAAAACAATTTATTGTTTAAAAAGATTCCATTTGAAAAAAATAAGTATCAATTAATAAAAGTATGGCTCTTTTTACAATAACAAATACAACAAATATTGATCGTTATTCTACCTAAAATGTTCATGACTTACTGGTTTTTTTTCTCGGAAGATATATTTTTGAAAAAAGTCGCTGGTAAAGAGCTGTTTTGACAGCAAATTCAAAAAATCAGTCGATTACACACTATCATGGGTTATCAAAACATGATACCTTAATTTTAAATCACTTCCGAGGATCAGAACTGCGAAATGTCCCCCAGAAACAATGTACTCACCTTTGTAAAACTAAGTGAATCCTCTGATATATTCACTAGAACATCAAACTTATCTGTTTCGTCTTTCTCTAACGTATCAACCTTTATTTCAATGATCGCCCATTTACTCGAATCAACTGTGCTACACGACTACAACAACATAGGTTTAACTTGATTAGTATGTTGTCCCTCACTTAGGAGAGATGAATAACTACAATCGTTCTAAAACGTAAGCAGAAATTTAATTGCATTACAAATCGAGAAGAAATTTCAAATACCATGTACCACTAACCTGTCATTTATAACTTGGGCCTCAATCGCAGTACCAGAAGTATTAATTCAAGGACACTGTATCACTCACTTTGCATCTGTATACAGGGTTCCAATTTGAGTATTGGTAATGATAAATCATGACATCGACGGTCCAAAGTTTTAGCTTGCATCTATATACAGTTATGTTTAATCATATTCTCGAAAGAATTTAGTTTGGTATTATTCAGCTCGATGTCGTAGATATTATCTCAATGAACTGCTAAAATATTTCTAATTTGTCAAAAAAAAAATAGGTACGTACTGAAAACGAGCAATATGTCAAAGAGATAACAACTTGACCAAATAGCAGTAAGCACAAGGCAACAACATGGTCTTCAACACATCAAGCTTCAGCTGTCGAAATAAACTTAAAATACCAAAAGCAGAACAAATATGAATAAGAGACAAGTTTGCAAGTAAACTCGATTCCCAACAAGAAAACTCACAATCAAACAAACAAGTACAATAAATGTAAGTGTAAACTCACAATCAAACAAACACGTACAATAAATGTAAGTGTAAACTCACAATCAAACAAACACGTACAATAAATGTAAGTGTAAACTCACAATCAAACAAACACGTACAATAAGTGTAAGTGTAAACTCACAATCAAACAAACACGTACAATAAGTGTAAGTGTAAACTCACAATCAAACAAACACGTACAATAAATGTAAGTGTAAACTCACAATCAAACAAACATGTACAATAAATGTAAGTGTAAACTCACAATCAAACAAACATGTACAATAAATGTAAAGTGTAGACGTTGATTATGCTTTTCATCACTTACAATTTCCTTAATTGTTCGTTTTGATTGTTGTTCTTGGCTGAGCATCTGATTAGTCTCTCTCCGTCTTCGACTTTGTGTTGATTGTTTTGTTGTATTACTAGACGTAGACGGTATAGTTGAATCTTGATTTGTTGTATTACTAGACGATACAGTTGAACCTTGATTTGTAAAGGGTTCAGATGTCGTTAAATCAGTATCAACATGTTCATTAAATGATTCGCCTGCAAATTCAACCACACTCCATGTAATCCTCGAACTGTGTCCTGATATCTGTAATAAAACGGTAACTTGTAAAAGTTACTTTCTAGATTAGTAAAGTTAATAATGGTTGTTTCATATTATCATTTCTGGTATAAATAAAGACAACTGTAGTATACCGCTGTTCGAAATTCATAAATCGATTGAGAGAAAAATCAAATCCGGGTTACATACTAAAACTGAAGGAAACGCATCAAATATAAGAGGAAAATTACGACACGACATTAAAGTGTAACACACAGAAACCAACTATAATATAACAATGTCCATTTTCCTAACTTGGTACAGGACATCTTAAGAAAAACAAATGGTGGGTTGAACCTGGTTTTGTGGCATGCCAAACCTCCCGCTTTAATGGCATTTTTAAATATAACATTATATTATATGAGATTATCAAGAGTAGCTTTAAGCTTAAGTTTTATTCTTAGCTATATGATTTAATCTTTAAAATGTTATTTACTTTACTCGCTATCAGTAACTGCAAGTACTTTAATATCTGTACTTTGTGTCTTTTGTTTTTTTGTAAGTTGCTTTTGAGGTATGTATCGTAAGTCCTTTTCAACTGAATTTTTATGGCAGTCTCAACAGAGTTTTGTTGTCATTTTGGTGTGTTTATTATTTTGATGCTAGTTTTCGTTTATTATTTTGTTCCTAAATCTGTTTAGATGCAATGTCTATATCTAACATGACGGGATATTACTGAACGATCTTTCTTACGAGAGCTTTAGATCTTTACCAGTATTAATACATGTACACAATGAATAAATTTACTACTTTAAATTTGACCGAGAACACACCTATTGGGGTGTATTAATTTAAATTACAATAAATTTTTATTTAAAAAAAAGGCGACAGCACAATCAGGATGGATTATTTAAGTACAGTCAACTACTATAGGAGAAAAAATAGCAAGTTCATAAAGCACTTTTTAAGAAAGGCAACAGTAGTTTTCAACTGTTCAATAGACTTAAACCGTTTGAGGGAAATCAAATCCGGGTGACAAACTAAAACTGAGGGAAACACATTTACTGTGAAATGAAAACAACAGAACAACAGAATCACTAAACTGGAACAAAAAAAAAACGCCAGCATACATATATAAACACTATTATATTCCTGACTTGAAAAAAATTTGAAGGAAAAATGGGGAGGTTTTATTACCTCTCTTATATAAATGTGAATATACTGTAGGAATCGGATAAGCAATCGAAACACTGTAGTGCAATGGTCACACTAAAGTGCGATAGTCTGCAACGAAGTTATGATCTAATCATTGATGTGCAATAATAGTTTATATGACGCATGGTGGCTTGTTTTAAATATTCAAATGTCTTCATTCTTTTAATATAAATAAGGCCGTCAGTTTTCTCGTTTGAATTATTTTACATTGTCATTTCGGGGCCTATAATAACTAACTATGCGGTATGGGCTTTGCTCATTGTTGTAGGCCGTACGGTGACTAATAGTTGTTAATTTCTGTGTCATTTTGGTCTATTGTGGAGCATTGTCTCATTTGCAATCATACCAAATCATCTTTTTTATACTTATTATTATGTTATTCATAAGTGTATATCAGTCATGATACCAATCTCTACATCAGATATGACAGGTAAACATATTTCTATTGGTCAATTGCTCAGCAGACGTTTTGACTTCCATGTATCATTTCTTTTGTCATCATACTTATCCCTATCTCTGATATGACAAGTAGACAGATTTTAATTGATCCATTATACAGAGGTCTAGGACCTTTTGACTTAACTGTATCATTTCTTTTGTCATCATACTTTTTTCCCTATCTCTAATATGACTGGTAGACAGATTTCTATTGTTCCATTATACAGTGGGCTAGGACCTTCTAAGTTACCTGTATCATTTCTTTTGTCATCATACTAATTCCTTTATCTGATATGACAGGTAGACAGATTTCTATTGGTCCATTATACAGAGGGCTAGGACCTTTTAAGTTACCTGTCTCATTTCTTTTGTCATCAGCTAAATTCCTTTATCTAATATGACAGGTAGACAGACTTCTATTGATCCATTATACAGAGGGCTAGGACCTTCTAAGTTACCTGTATCATTTCTTTTGTCATCATACTAATTCCTTTATCTGATATGACAGGTAGACAGATTTCTATTGGTCCATTATACAGAGGGCTAGGACCTTTCAAGTTACCTGTATCATTTCTTTTGTCATCATACTAATTCCTTTATCTGATATGACAGGTAGACAGATTTCTATTGGTCCATTATACAAAGGGCTAGGACCTTTTGACTTACCTGTATCATTTCTTTTGTCATCATACTAATTCCTATATCTGATATGACAGGTAGACAGATGTCTATTGATCCATTATACAGTGGGCTTGGACCATCATTCTTTATATCGTAGGTATGAACGAAATTAACTATATCGTTCTCTATGATAGTTAACTGATCTGGTCTTGATATTCTGTACGAGATAAAATAGTTTATAATTTTATGCAATTAATGGAAATGAAAAGTCTTTCGTTTTTTTTTCAAATTGATAGTTGAAAGAATGATAAAACTAGTGAACAACGTGGGTGCTCATCGTCTCTTGAACTGTTATACATTATTTTAGCTTTCAAAACACATCTAACATTCATAATGCGTGTCGGAGTCACGGCTTGGTATGATTAATTACCAAATGTACACATCATAGATATCAGGTTAGAAATTTTGTATTTGCGCCGGACGCGTGTTTCGTCTACAAAAGACTCACCAGTGACGCTCAAAAAAGTATAAAAGGCCAAATTCAATACGAAGTTAAAGAGCATTGATTACCATAAAATCATAAACGTTTTGCCAACTACAGCTAAGGTAATCTATTTCTGAGGTAATAAAGGGGAACCTAAAAATGATAATTACATATGACGGTGTTTCAGTTTCGGTGTGTTAATATATGCAACCCATTATGTGTTCAAAGAAATAAACTTGAGTTATAAAATCACTTACAGTTTCAAAAGATTAAGTAGCGGATTTGTATTATCAATTACCAATTACGATAAACATCAATATAAAACTTCTCATTGCTTTTATCCTGTTTGCATCGTAAAATAATCACCTACCCATTTAATTGTACACTGACATGCAATTTCACACTAGCAATTAATTTCCATGAATTATCCGATATATCCATATCGGTACTGGTGGCTTCTACAAATGTGCTAAAGATTAGCTGCTGATCAAAATTACCAAGATTGTCGCCATCTTTAATCAATAAGTCACGTGACACTGTAAAGCGGGCATTGAAGATGACGATTTGTTGCTGAAATAATGTATTTCTCAGATCACACTGAACGTGTGTCTCATTGTTTTCTTCTACAATATTTTTACAGTCTACAGGCTCTGTAACTTGATTTGTCGGCTGACTAAATCCAATATATCTGGTATTGTTAGATATATCAATAGTTATCTGTGTTGCATGTGACTGGTCCCCTTTGTTTGTAACTTTAATGGTAACATCTACTTCAGAAGTTACTCCTAATACAATTTCTTGTGGATTTAATGTGGCTTCAATCCTCAGGTCAGGATAACATGTCCCATTGCAACCTGTTGAAAAGTTAGCCTGAAACAAACCAAATATCTTTTATTATAGTTTCTTTGCCTGACTGTTTTCTAAAATTATCCGACTATGAATTCTAAATTATAGCAAAAAAAGTAAGGTTTCGACTCCATAAGACAAAGCTGACCTGAACAATTTGGCTATGTTTTACAGTCTCGTTTGGTCATACAGCTCTCCAACTGTTTCGGTTTTTATTATGCGCCCCTGGCTTTCAAATATTGGGCTTTAAACGTTCCTGATGGAGGTAAATCAATTTTAATATAAAAAAAAAGATTTGGTATGATTGTCAAAGAGACAATCTGACATAGATGTTAACAACCATAGGTAACTGTTTAACAATTATCGAATTCCAAACTACATAGGGAGATTTAAAAGGCCCCGTATGAAAAGTGTTACACAATTTTAACGGGAAAAAATAACGGCCTCATTCATGTATTTAACAATGAATAAAAAGCAAATTGAGATACGGCAACATATTACAACCATTGAATTACAGATTTCTGACTAAGGATTGACACATACAAAAATGCGCTCAAGACGCATGAAATTTATAAAACGATGTTTCCATTTCTATAAGCACTTAATTGGTCGAGACCTATGGCATCATCAGTTCAGTAGGCAGTTCTTTGGTTATTGCTATGATTAGTAACAACACTTATAGGTTTCACTTTGTAAATACAGCTGTTTTTCAAACTACGCCTCTTTTAGGGAGATTAAGAATATTCATAGATAATTAATTTTGTTTACATACTGGTTACCAGTTCTGATCTGTAGGTTGCATATCATAGAGACATAACTCGGGAATGTTACCAGTTAATATACATGTGAATATTGTTTATATTGAAATCTGTGGGAACCTTACAGTCGAGGTAGAGGTAGTTAAGAAATTTAATGTTAGTTTAAAATCGTAGAAGTTCGGAGCATATTAACGTTGAAAATATGCCGCACAGCCCTATATGTTGACCTTTAAAAAACTAGTAGTGCATGTGAACTTCCCATTCTTGGATATGATGTTTCAAAACTTCATAGTAAAAATGGTAGAGTTTTAGCCGTAAATTGAGTTCCAATATGCATTGTCAATATTTAAAGAAATGCAACCTATAACGCATTTATAAATTTATGATTATGAAGAATTAAGATTTCAGCATGTGTGATGAAGTAAAATCCAGAACACCGCCTGGGACGCGAGCAATTAAATATTTTGTCGGCGTGAATTAGAGTTCCCGACGGTATCGCAATGTCAATAATGTTGTTCTAGAGTGACATTTCTCTGATAATCATAACATTTATCATTTTATTTAATAACAAATTAAAAATAACAAGAGAAATAACTCCAAGTCTTATTACAGAAGAGATTTTGTTGTTGTGATTTAAATTCTAAATCTTTACTTATTTCTTTGGATTTTCATAGTCTGATTTGGTCTTATAATCAATTTTAAGATGGTGTCCTGAAAGCAACTGTGACATTTTAACTGAAAATGGCAGAACAGGTAAATCATACATAAAAGAGGGACGAAAGATACCAGAGGGAGAGACAAACTCATAGATAGAAAATAAACTAACAACGCCATGGCTAAAAATAAAAAGACAAACAGACAAATAATAAGACGGAATAGGAGACACAACATAGAAAACTAAAGACTGAGCAACACGAGCCCCACCAAAAACTTGGGGTAATCTCAGGTGCTCCGGAATGGTAAGCAGATCCTGATCTACAACATAGAAAACAAAAGACTGAGCAACACGAGCCCCACCAAAAACTTGGGGTAATCTCAGGTGCTCCGGAATGGTAAGCAGATCCTGATCTACATATGGCCCCTTCATGTTGCTAATATTATTACTAATCCGGTAAATAGTCTAATTTGGTAGGTCACATTCGTGAAAACATTTGTGATAACAAGAGATACACCCATTTCATTCAAATTTGGAAATGATGGGTTGCCTTTGTTTTGTTACTCTAGTTATCAGGATTTGTTTGCATGTTTGTTCTGAATTGATCTCACGATTTGAACACGCTCGTATGTATTAAGAGCAGGTAAATTTTATAGATGTGACTACTTTGTCATTTCTGGATTAACCAGTTTAAACATAACGTTTAAAACGTAGACTTTTATCTGCGCCATTTGTATTTTAATCAATTCAATCCCCCACACCTACACATATCAAGAAACATTACTTACTGAGTCTCTATTGATTGTAAGAGTATTGTCTAGTACAGGTTGAACTTCTCCAAGTAGTGGTGTATCACTAAGTCTGTATGTTGTTTCCATAACCAATTCGTCCTCTAGCGAAGCAAAAAACTGTCTGTCAACTGCCTAATAAAAGCAATATTCTTTATATTTATTAATATTATTATAATTGTAAATGTATATATTAAAAAAAATAATCATAACAATGCAGGGTAGTCTCATTCCTATACACACAATTTCGGTACATTTTTGTCATTAAAATTCCACTTCAGGATCGTCTTGAAAAACCCATGATGGTCGATATACACCCAAATATGAATCGAGTAGAATGTTTACCCGACCTCGAGTCAAAGTGTATATACATTTACCATCGGGTCCAAAATCAAATCTCAACCCACGGATCGGGGCCTTTAATAGTTACAACTTATATCGTGGTCGCACCCACCCTTCGTTTTAAATTGGTTTACAGAAAACATCGGTTTCACTAAGATTTGCATCCAATATTGAGTCCACTAGGATTAACACCAGCCACTTGAAAATACGAGTCAGTTGTATAGAGATATTTTGATAGGGAACGTATATGGTATTGTGTTTATTTTCATGACACACTACTGGCCATGCATCTTTATTACCAAAACCAGAAAGCACAAAGCAACCATCATATTCATGACCGTTTACTACATCAAAATCATTGGTAAAAGAAGGATGTTGAATAAAATACCTATGAAGTAATAAAATTTGATAGTCAAAAATATCAACCAATATCATATTTACAAACACCAGTAAATAAAACACGGAAAACGAAAGATTGCGCAGCAGGACCTCAAACAAAACGCAAGGGTTAAATCAGGTCCTACTCATAAATGTTCTCATTGCATGTATATAATCTCTGATAAGTTACTTTCGTTGGTTTAACAAAAAAGCGAAATGGTTATTCAGACAAACATGTCCTACACTGTATCTTAGGTCAAATGTAACACTGATTTGATTCATGATGATGTCAGTAGAGATTATAAAATAAATATTTTAGAAATCTAAACTCATAAGAGAAATAATCACTGACATAGCCATATTAATAAACAAAACAATGACCAAAAGACGAACATTTTAATAAAGTACTACTAAGAAAACTGAAATCGAACAACCCAAATTGATCAGGGATCTTGCAGAGCTGCTCATGCAAATATTCATAATGTGTTGAATCAATCCTTTTGTGATCACGCTTACATTTCCGAGTACCTGAGATTTCTTGGGTTCGTTTTGGTTAGAGTTTTTCTTTATTTACTTTTCTACTTTATTCTTTTAATATTGCTGTTGATTATTACGCCTTTTTTATTTTTGTCTTCGTGAGATTTGGTTTAATTCACTTCTGATTTTTATCACTAACTGGAATTTTTTTCCTTTCTTTAAAAATAAATAGTTTGACAAACCATCACAATAGCGTAGTACTCCATACATGATTCTGACAAATGTGTGACGAGAAATCTTTTTCTTTCTAAGTTACCACTTCCAAATTCTTCTGTGTCGGATGAAAGATGAACCCGAGATGGTTTACTTGGTGTTGACATAGTTCTCAGTATATCCGAGCTTAGATTATAATCAACCACTAGGAATTAGAAATACAAAGGTACATTTGATTAAAATAAAATATTGGTCCATGCTGTATCAATTGGTAAACATACTAAATTGTTATCAACAGTGCAGTTATGCTCTCATCGACATATTTTTTGTTTAATCAAAAGCTGTTGTAAGTAAAATCTGTTCTATTTATACAGCTGACGGAGAAAACAAAGGACAAGTAATAGCCTATAAAATCCTTCGTAGAAAAGATTTAGATCGCATTCGATATACCTTTTAGTTCGCTTGTTACTGTTTTCATCATTTACCATAAATAGATCGTGTAAAGGTTAACGTTTTATACTCACAAATTGAATCCGGAACTGAAACACCAGAGTAGGAAAAGCATAGTCTAACTGTCACACATGGCCTGTATAATTTATCTTGACATTTCAGTTCAGAGGAGTTCAGAGGTATATCAGATGGGGAAATTTCAATAGTGTTGTTAAGCTTTATAATAGGTCTGCCTCGTAATACGGTAACAGTATTGGACATGTATGATCCCACTAAGAAATCTAAAAGAAAATAAGTTACTATTATATTATAATCGATCGTCTGCAACAAAAACACAACTGACCCTGAGTCATTCAAGGTACAGCAGACATTTCCAAAATAATTTAATTTTACAATATGACACTGCTGAATAATAAGAAGGTTTTATCATTTTCAATCCTCTCGGAATGCCCCCTTTTTATGTCATTTCAGAGTTTGATAATTTTCCTTTGTGACAAGATAAACAAATCATACATAAATGATAAATATTAACTCAAATGCAATACGTGTAATTTACCAAATTATATTGTTGGAAGACTATTATAGGAACACTTTCAGAATTCTGTAGTAAACCAAATTTATCATAAAAATATCATTTATTGCGTCAACCAAAAGTTAAATAGCGGAAAACACGAACTCTAAGGAATTATTTTCAAAAAGTCAAAAACCAAATAGCAAAATCAAAGGCCGAAACACATCAATCGAATAGATAGCAACTAGAAGAAAAACGTATATCGCCTGATTGCATTATAATTTTTCTCTAATTCTTATCAGATTGATCCTTTTCTTGACTGGTTATTTATTACTATTTAATGAACGTGTGGTTTAATTCACCATTTTCTGTTATGAAATACCTGTACCAAATTATGAATATGACAGTTGTTTTCCTTTCGTTTTGATGTGTTTGAGCTTTTGATTTTGACAAAAAGTCAAATCACAAAAAAACTGAACTCAGAGAAAAACCTAATCGGAAAGTCCATAATCACATAGCACAATAAAATAACAAAACACATCAAAAACGAATGGACAAGAACGGTCATAATCCTGACTTGGTACAGGCATTTTCAAATACAGAAGATGGTGGATTTAACCTGATTTTATAGCGCCAACCCTCTCACTTTGATGATAGTGAAATTCCGTTACATTTACAATGATGCGTGAACTATACTGACATAATAAATAAAATAGTCAAAATATGAGTACATCAGTCATCATCGAGTAACAATTTTAAAAGGAACAATTTAACAGAACACAAAAACATCTATCTACAAACACATTCATTGATTCGCGTGTCTAACGTCAGAAATTTTTATACGTCACATATATTTGTCGATCAATGTATACATGGTATATACAAACAATTTTAAAATAAGGACATTCCGTTTTTGATTTTTCTTGGAGTTCGGTATTTTTGTTATTTAACTTTCTATGAATAAATAAAAACGATTAAATCAATTCTCGAAACATCTTTCTTCATTACCTTGATAATTGTTATTGTCGATGTCATATGCAGTAGAAATGTACCAACCAAACGACTGTAAGTTACTGCTTATATCTACAGCTTTAATTTTCTGTGTGAATGTAAATTCAGTAGAACCACCGTGGTAGATATATACAGCCCCTTTATTACTCTCCTCATACGGTGCACCAACGGCTACATCTGTGAAAGGATAATATATAACCTTCTTTAGACATGGATATATTAGATACTACGTTTTGTTTAAATACATTTTTATATCGATTAGACCGTTGGTTTTCCCGTTTGAATGGCTCTACATTAAAGTTTTGGGATCCTTTATAGCTTGTGGTTCAGTGTGATCCAAGGCTCCATGTTGAATGTCGTACTTTGACCTATAATGGTCTACTTTTATAAATTGTTACTAGGATGGAGAGTTGTCTCATTGGCACTCATATCCTATATCTATTGAATTAAGAAGCGGTTGAAAAAAACTTTACGACAAAAGAGATTATTTCAGCTGCAATTTTTTACTTGCCATTTCTACGTAGCAATATTCCAGCCAGCAGCGCCTGATAGAGTATAGCTGTTCACTCTGAAGTTATTTAACCAAGTGTTTTAAATGATGAAGTTGAAATCATTCCTTCATCATTTTACTGACGCTATCACGAGTTAATTGACCGTTATGGAATATCCGTTTCATAAATGATAGCGGATATGTTCCTAATGTTGTAACTTCAATCCCGGCCCCTTTTCACAAATGTGGCCTATTTATTTGGATTTGTAAACGGGTTTGAGTAACACGACGGATGCAACGTGAGGATGAGGAGCAGGATCAACTTTCTGGATCACATGAGATCACTCCCAGTTGTTTTAGGGTTTCATGTTACAAGTCTTTGGCTTTCTATGTTGTGTGTGTGTGTGTGTACTATTGTTCGTCTGTTTGTCATTTCCATTTTAGCCATGACGTTTAAATTGAGAATGGAAATGGAGAATATATTAAAGTGACAACAACCCGACTATAGAGCAGACAGTAGCCGAGGTCCACCAACGGTTCTTCAAAAATCATACAAGACTAACAAAGGCCAGAGTCTCCTTACTTGGGACAGGCGCAAAATGCTGAGGGGTTAAACATGTTTTTGAGATCACAACCCTCCCCTATACCTTTAGTTAATGTAGAAAAACAAACGCCCAACAATACGCCCAGTAAAACTCAGTTAAGAAGAAGTCCGAGTCCGATGTCAGAATAGGAAACATAGGAAAACAAACAAAATGACAATAATACATTAATAACAACAGACTTCTAACAGTCTCTGACCTGCCAGCTCCAGACCTCAATTAAATTGATTGAAAGATTATGTCTACATCATATGGCACAATCCCGCCTGTTAGGGTTTTAGTATTATACCATCATAAAATATATAAGGAGAACATAACCCGTGTCATGCCAACAACTGGTTTTGGAATAAATGTTTTTAATTCCGTTGCAACGACCCTATTAGTAAATGAATATTAAAGCCAAAATATGCAATCTTTAATGTAAACATTAAAAAGAAGATGTGGTATTATTGCCAATTAGACAACTCCCATAAAGAGACAAAATATCACAGAAATTAACAACTATAGGTCACAATACGGCCTTACATACAGCTATAAAAGGCCCCGAAATGACAAATCTAAAACGATTTAATTAAACTCATCATAGATACCAGGATTGAAATTTTATACTAACGCCAGACGCGCGTTTTGTCGAAAAAAAAACTCATCAGTGACGCCCGAATTCAAAATGTAAAAGGCCAATTTTTTACCAAATACCAAATTGAAGAGCTAACGAGAAAACGAACGGCCTATTTTGTGTATCAAAAATGAATGAAAAAAATGTAACACATTAGCAAACTACAACCACTGCATTACAGGCTTCTTACTTGAAACAGGCCCATTAATACAGAATGTGGCAAGGTTAAATATTTTAGCGGGATCCCAATCCTCCCTTAACCTTGGACAGTGGTGTTACAGTACAACATATGAACGAACTATAAAAAAAAACAGTAGAAAAGGTTCTACTCATCATATGGAAAAAATAGAAATACATCTTACAAAAAAACAGAGTAGATGGTGCAGGGTAGTGGTATTTCCCAACACCACAAAGTACTGATGTGAGAGTACTCACAGTTACTGACAGCTAGTTCAAAGCCACTTACAACTAATACAAAAAATCAGGCATCTAAGACTTCATTTTATTTTAATGTTTATTTTCGACTTATGAGTGTGAATGACACTATGGTATCTTCCGCCCCTTTGTCTTTACAGTAAACTAAGACTGAATTTAAAAGTTCCCTTTCTTAATTAACTACCCGTGGTACCCTTTTATCCAACTTTATTTATATCTATATCTTTCTGTGCTGTATGAATCGTCCCCATTCTGACATGAATACACTTCAATTCATCTCTGTTAATCTGCTGGTAAACTGCTATGCTGTACCAAATTGCTATCTTTTTGTCTAAGGTTCCCTTATTTGTGTCCTTGTTTAGATTTCTGATTATCTGCAGGACTGTATTAAACCATCCAAATTCTGACTTATGTATTCTCATATGTGTCATTGATTATATCTCTGATACACTACAGTCCTGTACCAAATAACTGACATTTTGAAGCACACAACATTATATTCATTTGAATCTGTATCAGCGCTACAATGCAGTGATCTACTGTGTATACGTACCCTTATAACCATCTTTATTTACGTCTCCTATACACTGTAGTGCTGTACCAAATCGTCCCCATTTTGACATTCCTTGCAACTTTTGTCCACTCTCTTTGAGTAGTACATTTGACTGTTCATATGTAAAGAAATATCATACATAGACAGATTTGGCTATCTTTGGTTAACACAACATGTACATTTCTTGTGTACAATTAGGAGTTTAGTATGGCGTTCATTATCTCTGAATACATTTGTTTAGGGGCCAGTTGATGGACGCCTCCGGGTGTGGGAATTTCTTGCTGCATTGAAGACCTGTTTGTGACATTCTGCTGTTGTCTGCTCTATGGTCGGGTTGTTGTCTCTTTGACACATTCCCCATTTCCATTCTCAATTTTACATTTTATAAAACGGGATCACAAAGAGGTAATTCCCTTCCAAATATCATTAACCATGCCTTTCAAGACAGTAAATATCATTATAGTCGAGTAACAATGATTAAAAAAAATAGGTAACAAGTCATACGTTGTTTCAAAATACGTCATTATAATGTTTGTTATTCGTAAGCTTTTAAACAACGAAACAGATCTGCTGTCCCAATGTTTTATACGTTATTTTTTACAATTTGGAAGAAGACACCGATTGTCTATTCATTCTCACGTGTCGACAACCTAATATGTAGCGCTGCTGTACTGATAGGAAATATGATTGATACTGTATTTGTGAAAAGTCGATGCTAAAACTATGATACTTTTGTTCCAACCTTTAAATCTACTTACATCTGTATCCCCATTGTATATGTAGACAACGCCTGAATCTATTACGTCGTTATTATATTGAAGAGGTGCTCCGATAAGTAAATCATCTATTCCATCACCATTTATATCGTCAAAGACAATAGAACTCCCAAATCCACTTCCAGACTGGTACAAGAAAAAAACCATAACGCACTCATTTATTTTCGAAGGTAAAGAAGACATTATATTTTCGTGAACATTGGATTTCGCGGTTTTAAACAGGTCTGCATACAAGCCTATCTAAACATGGTACTTTGTGGAACAAATAAATCCGTAGTTTCCATTAAATCAAGGAAAACTTGGGTTAACATGACCAATAATGAAACGACAGTACTAGTGATATAATCTGCCAATATTTTGGTAGTATTTTACACGTTTAAGGTTTATCCATTGACTACGTTACGTCGGAACTGCAATTTTGCATATATTTGTATTTGCACTGTGATGAATATAGTTATAAAAGGTAGCAATCTTAAACTTGATACGCCAGACGCGCGTTTCGTCTACATGTCTACATAAGACTCATCAGTGTGACGCTCAAATCAAAATATATATAAAACCAAACAAGTAGGAAATTATTAAAGAGCATTGAGGACCAAACATTCCAAAATGTTGTGCCAAATACAACTAAG
The DNA here is from genome assembly GCF_963676685.1 of Mytilus edulis. Lineage (NCBI taxonomy): Eukaryota > Metazoa > Mollusca > Bivalvia > Mytilida > Mytilidae > Mytilus > Mytilus edulis. Next base: position 107,822,320 of record NC_092345.1, on the reverse strand, counting down.
GTAATCTATGCCTGCTGATGAAAAGTGGACGCAAGTACTGTTATATTCGTCTTAAATTTTCAGAAACCAGAAATACTTGTCCAATCTATAAATTATCCACGTTATTGTCGTTTATAATTGTTATTTCTAAGAATACTATTCATACTATTTGTAACTATCATTCTATATATATTTACAGAAAATATATCTGTGGGCACTTATGAACTTATATAGTCATATGGGATAGAATATCTGGCGACACATACTACACATTTAAATTATACTGTCCATAGTGTATAAACTAAATAGAAACATTTAAACCAATTGTAAATAGTGTATAAGCCAAAACATACCTTTCGACCTGCAAACTGTTTCTTCAAATATAACTTCTTGTCAGTAAGTTTTAAACAAAAAACAAAAACCTATAACAAGACATTTTGCCGCTGTCAAAATGGATAGTAAGCAAATATAAATATATGTAAGATATGATATTAGTTGAACGTATAATACAGTCACTGTTTCTACTTACGAAAAATGTTTAAATCAAAAGGACAAATATTGTCATAACATTGCCTTTTATAGCATAAACGTGATTTCAAACATGAATACAAAAAAAATGTAGCTTACAATTATCAGCTTCCCATTTATACGTTACGATCGTATATAATAATATTATGAGTACACACAAATAATTAAATAAAGGAAACAATAGCGTGCCGGTGTTCAAAAAGTCATAAATCGATTTAATAAAACAAATCCGGGTTATAAACTAAAACAGAAGAATATTTTTTGCTTCGGTTGTTTATGTGTATCGACATTCGGATGTTTTTGTGCGACTCCAGTCGGATATTGTCGCCATTCCAATGGTTTGTTTTTTAATTAGATGTCGTTCGTAATTCGTACATAATTGAGTGTTTAAATGTATCACAAATTTAGTGTTGCTTGTGTTGCCGTTTGGGAGTGATTGTAAGTGTTACAATTCTTTGCCTCGCTACCCAAATTGAATTGTACATCGATTCTTTGGTACATTTCCTTTTTTTTTTAAAGCCTCAACTGTATTTAAAAACTGAACGGAAATTAAAAGTAGTAGTTATATCACCCTGAATCAGAATCGGATGGAGAAGACTGAACTTCTGAATAATCGGGTTGTAAAGATAACAAATGAAGGCAACTTACTGCTCCTACTATTCCACTATCCAATATAGTGTGTGGGGCTCCTAATACAATAGCTCGTGTACAATTTCCATCCGAATCTGAAAGATTGCCTGTGCTGACAGAGTAACCTAGGATAAAAAGATAAATCTTTTAAATGATTTCACAATAGTTTGATATATACACAGTAAGTTGTATAACCTGGTGTAAAACGATCATGTGTGCATGTTTGCACACTACGGCAGTTATATGATTGCAGTGTTGATTGTATAAAACCATGCCACTTATATATGACGTCAAATGTATTTAAGATAACACTGGAGTTCAAAATGGACATTTGTGTTGGTATTGCTTGCTTTGACATTAAATAAAATTATTCTAAAGTAAGTTAACAGGTATCTGCTATTTTTTTTTATCATGAAACTGTTCATTTTCTATATGTGTTGTCTTCATCAAATAAAAATGGCGCCTTTCGAAAGTGTGTTATAGGTTCGCTTCGAAGTACAAAAGTTCCAGATTTTCCTATAAGAATATAAATAATTCAATGATGACTATGAAGAATTATATCTTAAATCTTTCTAATGATCCTAGACTACAAAAAAAATACAATCAGTGATTTGATTAATTCTAACTTTTTTTGCATAGGTTAAGAATCATTCAGAGTATTTTTGTACACTATTCTTGATATTCTATTCCTCCCATGGTTTGTGGATAACATGTATATACATTTGTACGTATGATATTAGGTAGCAACAACATAGTATTTACTATTATTAAAAACCTGGGACACACCAAATATATCATCTGAGAAAAGCGCGTCAGACGCATGAAATTTATTATGTCTTGTTTTAATTCTTTTATTGTAATACTTTCTTGTAATTTTGAAAACGAAACGTTCGTGTTTATATTACATGTATCTTCTCCAGATGAAGGCAGTGTATAGGTGGTGTTTATATTACATGTATCTTCACCAGATGAAGGCAGTTTGTAGGTGGTGTTTATATTACATGTATCTTCTCCAGATGAAGGCAGTTTGTAGGTGGTGTTTATATTACATGTATCTTCTCCAGATGAAGGCAGTTTGTAGGTGGTGTTTATATTACATGTATCTTCTCCAGATGAAGGCAGTTTGTAGGTGGTGTTTATATTACATGTATCTTCTCCAGATGAAGGCAGTTTGTAGGTGGTGTTTTTTTCCAATTATTGGTCATGTGTCTTTGCTCGAAGCATTTCATCATTTTTAGAGTTTCTCATGATTACTAGTGAGAAAGTATTGATGCAATGATGTCTTACCCATTAAGCTGCCATGCTTTAGACCGTCCTTTACTGTTTTTTCAGCAAATTCAAATTGAGTGAAGCTATCAAAAAAGTTATCCGTCGTTTTACCAGTATATTTTAAAAAGCCACCTGTTGGTATCATATTGTGTTTTTATTAGTTGCAGTTCAAACATATTTACAACCCTTTCAGTAATAAACAAAAACACATCTCGCTATAAATTCTTACAATACTGTGGATTCATTATTATTCGTTGAATGCCAACTTTCGTAGATTTCGTGGATTCACTTGAGCAACGAGATTAAATGTTCAATGAATGACAAAATTGTGAAGGCTTATTTAATGACCTTGAAAAACAACGAACTTAAGTATCCTCGAACATGTAAGTTTGCCTTCATTCACAAAACTTGCTAACCACGAATATAAATAAATCCACAGTACTTTTATGATTCTTACACCAAAGAGCTTATTAATGATAGTGAATACATTTCTATAATTGATTATCTTTCATCTGGTCTTCCACAAAGGTATTTCAAAACACTGGTGTAATGATACAATTATACGTAACTTGGTAATGACTCGATCATGTAAATATCAGTCGAATCGAACTTTACTTCAGATTAAGATTCAAATGTTAGTGTTTAGATATATAATGTCTAATATAAAAGTTTGTAAACCAAAGTGCTTTCATAATTTATGATCTGATAATTAAAGAAAATGTTTGTCCTGTTTCTGATTATATTCAGAGGGACTTACAGTCAATCAACAGTGGTAAAAAAAATAGCAGATTTGTTTCAGAAATAACTGTTTGTTATTCTGTTCTGTCGTTCTGTGCTTTTTTAGTCTCTTATAGTTGATGTGTTTCCTTTGCCTTCAATATATAACACGGATTTGTCTTCTCTCAATCGATTGATGGCATTTCAACGGCAGTATCCTTCTTTTGCCTTTTATTTGTGTACGGCATTATTATACAAGCGCATATACTATTATTGAAAGGAAAATTATAACATAACAATTGATTTCGATAAAAAAAAAAACAATTGTGTATGTGTCTATAAGTATGAAACAAACCTTTATCTGCAAAGAAACCTGGAGCTCCTATTAGTATGTCTAACATTGAATTATCTTCATACTGTTAGATAAAACATAAATATTCAATACAGCGAATCAGAGGAAACCATCAAATAAAATATAAAATACGCGATGGGAAGATCACCACTTTTTCAAAAAGAACTACAAATACTTAAACATAGAACATATTACTGAAGCACAGCAGCTCATACGTATTATACAACTAGCGTTTATAATAGGGTATATAAAGGTTTTTACTTTTTTTACCAAAGCTTTCAGAAATGAAGACTTTGCAATCATATATTCTTTAGATTTTTGCATCCTTACTGATCGAGAGCGTTTGGTACACTATTGGCTTGCATTATCTTTTTTACCTTAACGTTCACTGGTCGGGAACACTACCTTATACTGAAATGCATGAATTAGCATACTTGTGTCCTCGCACATGTTATTGTTTATTTGGGTGTGACGCAATTTGTTTTTATATATTTTTTTACCAACCCACTAAATGAGTAACAATGCATGATGGACTACTACGTGTTTACAATCTACCAAACAGGTGTGTTATTTACTGAAATACAACACATTTTTTATGCAATGCGGGATTACCAAGATCGCTTAGTTTTTCATTTTTTGTATCAAATTCTATAGTTCGTGATTTAAAGTATTCGTTCCATGCTCAGATTACAGAAAAGTTGTTTCTATGCGAAGAAACAAGTGTTTGAATTATCCGATGTACAGCCATGAATATGTTGATGATGCCACGGAAATTTCAGGTATTCGTCCACCAGACAGCAGCGAAACAACAGTGAAAAATACATTACTCATCAGACAAACTTACTAGTGTAAAGTAAGCCGTCGATAATAGCCGGTGGTAATAGTCATGGGGTTCAGCAACTTTTGTATAGCTGGTAGCTATAGATAGTTAAAGAAAAAATAGGATCCTATGGATTTTGTGTTCGTAAAAAGGCGAAGACTTAGAGTTTGTTAAAGATCTGAAGAGATTACTTAACTTTCTAAGATTTCACAAAATTTATTTTATGATATTGTACCTTCTTTTATGATTAAAAAGTAATTTAAATCGAGGGAAAAAATGTAAAATTGAGAAAGGAGATGGGGAATGTGTCAAAGCGACAACAACCCGATCAACAGGTTCATATTATAAACAAATATTTACTCACCATATTTTTGAAATTAATCCTTATTTGGAATCAAAATCATTAATCCATTTTTTTTTATGAATGAACTATACATCCCTTTAACAAATCGCACGTGGTAAATGATCACTCGACCAGAAATTTTATGTAATTGAAATTAACATAACAAAAGACGTGATGTACGATAAAATTGAAACTGCTTAATAAATACAGGTATAATTGATTTTTGATATATTTCTGTATTTGAGACTTTCAAACTGCTCATTGTGTTCTGAAGGTAGTGAAGCAGCAACTGTAGTTTCATTTTGTTTTTCGTTTTTGCAAAGGTCGATTTTTTTTCTAATGGAGACATTGGATTTTTTTAAAGGACTCGTACATTTAAAACATTATTAAAACCATGAATGATGTTATCCATTTTATGTGCGACAGGGTGGTAGCATTGATATATTTTGTGAAAATTGCAGCGTTGGAAATAAAACTGTTATATTTCTTTTATTTATTGGATACATTTCTTCTTCTTTTGTATATTAAAGAAAGCCGTTGTTGATTTTTGTTGGTTTTTTTTATATTGTTTTATACATGTATGTTCTTTTTGGTCTTTTTATAGCTTACTTTTCAGCATTGAACCTGAAATTGCTTACTTTACAAGATTGTGTCTTGGATGGAAAAATGTCTCGTTTGGCACTCATACCTCATCTTCTTATTTCTATATACAAGGCACGTTTTAGAAAAAAAACTTATAGGTAATATGAAACCCACTATGATCCGGAGGATTTAAACAATTGAAGATATTGCGCATACGTCAATAGGACAGCAGCCGAACGATAAGAATACCTCTGAGGTATATTTTGGGATAAAATTAGCAACAGACGGACATTATCGATGGATGATACTATACAAAGTATGTTAAGCTATTTACGTCCCGCTTTAATAACACTTGTTTTTAGCATACTGACTATTGTTATGCTCTTACTTTTAGTTCAGGTCCTGATGAAAAAGTTTACACATCCAGTACAGATAGAAGTGTTTCATTGCCAGTTTTTATGTTTTTCGAGGCAGAAATGTTTTTGGAATGACATAATACAGGTTTAAAAGAGCTCATAAATTGCCGTAAACAATAAAAAAAAGTTATCGGAGCATGCAAATTGAGAATTATGTTTTATATTTTACAAAAAAACATATTTGCAGAACAAACACATTTATTTTGAGAGTCCTAGACACTATATTAGTTGACAGTTTCCCCACTAATTCCACGTGTTTTAAGTGGTAGTCAACTCGTAGTAGCCAACACTGCATTGTAGTTAATTGAGGCGATTGGTCAGTTTTTAAAGGCCATATTAAAAGAAGGACGAAAGATACCAGAGGGACAGTCAAACTCATAAAATAAACTGACAACGCCATGGCTAACAATAAAAAGGACAAACAGACAAACAATAGTACACATGACACAACATAGAAAACATAAGAATTAACAACACAAACCCCACCAAACACTAGGGGTGATCTCAGGTGCTCCGGAAGGGTAAGCAGATCCTGCTCCACATGTGGCACCCGTCGTGTTGGTTGTGAGATAATAAATCAGGTAAATAGTCTAATTTGGTAGGTCACATTTATGAAAAGGAAGGGGATTGTAGTTACAACGTAAGGAACATATCCGATATCATTTGTGAACCGGTTATTCCATAACGGTCAACCAACTCGTGATGGCGTCCGTGAAATTTACGAAAAGATGAATTCAACTTCACCATTTGGAACTCTTGATTTAATAGCTTCCTTGTAAACAACCACCCTCTGTCAAGAAAATCATAATAGGAAATGCAAGCACGGGAATATCGTATCAATTGGGAGCTATATACACCGTATGCAGATGCTGTTGGAATGTTGCTACTTAGAAATGGAAAGTTCACAATTAGAAAGCTGAAATCATCTCTTTTGTCGTAAAATTATGTATTCAATCGACCCTCATTGTCAATTTCTAGATGAAAGTCAAGATATGAGGCCGACTTAACTGTATCTCTTGTATCCTTTATCTCTAGTTCAATGAGATAGATGCGTTCGACATAGTCACTTAATTTTAAATTATTTAGTGAAAGAACATCATCTATATAGCGGAAAGTAGAGTTAAAGGATATTGATAACTTCTTGTCTTTCTTCCTAAGAAGTTCCTGTATGAAGTCAGCCTCATAAAAATAAAGAAACAAGTCAGCAAGAAGAGGGACACAATTGGTTCCCATTGGAATGCCGATAGTCTGTTGAAAAACACGTCCTCCGAACGTAACAAATATGTTGTCAATCAAGAAATCAAGCATCTTGATAATGTCAGTTTCAGAGAATTTTTTGTTTGAATCAGAGTGATCCTTTACAAAGTAGGATTTGTCCCTTCCTAAAACAAGGTTTCGTCGTTGTTCCATTCTTTTTTAATGAAACAAAGCAATACCAACTCTTTCAATTTGTCTTTAAGTTTAGAATGTGGAATACTTGTATAAAGTGTAGAAAAGTCAAATGTTTTAATACTATTACAAGATGAAAGAGAGTTAGATTGTATGTACTCTAAAAGATCTTGGGATTTTTAAGTATCCACATCTGATTCACACAACCTCTAAAATAGGCTAAATTGAAAACTTCATTCAAACCTATGATAAAATTGAAATGGAAATGGGGAATTTGCCAAAGAGACAACTACCCGACCAAAGAGCAGACAAAAGCCGAAAGCCACCAATGGGATCTTAAATGAAGCGAGAAACTCCCGCATCTGGAAGCGTTCTTCAGCTGGCCCCTAAACAAATATGTACATTAGTTCAGTGATAATGGACGTCATACTAAACTATACATATATATTGTTTAAAAACACTATGTTTACCGAATACTTACTGAAGCATTTTTTTTTTTAAATTATTTGATGTATTATTCCATGTTGTGCAACAATAATAAAAGCAGTCCTGTATCCCTGTCTTTATTTATCTCAAAAGCTTAGATTAGTAACGTCATAATTATAATTGCCTTTAAAACAAAAGGTTATAACTCAGTGAAAAAATTTAAAACATGGATTTTTGTAAGAAAATTTTCTTTATGATACATATAAAAGAGAAGATGTGGTATGATTGCCAATGAGACAACTCTTCATAATGACCAAATGACACAGAAGATAACACCCTATGGCCTTCATCAATGAACAAAGCCTATGCCGTGAGCAAAGCCTATACTGCATAGTCACTTATAAAATACATCCTTTAAAAAAGGGGCGAAAGATACCAGAGGGACAGTCAAACTCATTAATCGAAAAATAAACTGACAACGCCATTGCTAAAAATAACAATAACAAAAACAGACAAATAATAGTACAAAAGACACAACATAGAAACCTAAGACTAAGCAACACGAACCCCGACAAAAACTTGGGGTGATCGCAGGTGCTTTATTACTTCAATTTAACGCGAGCATCGTTATGCTATGGCTTAAAAATAGTTTTATTGTTGACTGTTTAAGTTTTTTAAGAACAAAAATGTGAAGACAACCTTGAAAAACTCCTCCTTTTCAGTTGTATACATGATATTGTCTTATTGTAGAGTTGAAAAAATTTAAATAGTACTTTATTTTTAAATTTTACTTTTTAACACAAGTATTTCTCACTTCAAACCAAAAGACTTATTGAAAGACTTGCTCTGATTTTATCCAAGGCAAAATTCGAATGTTATAATAGTTTGAAATAGCTTTATTTCGTTACCTTTTTGTTAGATATAGATAGTCCTATCTGAGCAAGTATGTAATCTAATTGTTGTGGATATTTTTTTGTGATTTTGAAGAAGTTGTTTTTAAACTGTTTCGTTGTATACGACTGCAAATTTCTATCTATGTTGAAGCACCTTCCAATAGGATGGACAAACCCGGAACTTCTCAGAGGTATCATATTCTTCCAGAGAGGAGCACAAGTCTTAAAAAAGTAAACAAATATATTACATTAGTTTTAAGAAGTACAATAATAGATTATCGCACAAAACAAGACAGAATGTACAAGTACGCAGGTGTGTCCGGTAAATGTAAAATAGACGTTAATTACGCTGCCTCGTGTAGAGAAACAATCCTTACAACAAATTTCTGAGGGTCCGTAAGCGACCTGTTGCAAGTAGTCTGCACTTCTGTGTTGACTTGAGTTATCAGTGATATGTTCATTATAATAAATTAACTGTTAACAAAACTTTGAATTTTTGAAATACTAAGGTTTTTCTACCTCAGAAATAGATTACCTTAATTGTATTTGGCAAAACTTTTAGGAATGTTTGATCCTCAATGCTCTTCAACTTCAACTTTGCCCTTTTATTCATTTTTGATTCGAGCGTCACTGATGGGTCTTTTGTAGACGAAACGCACGTCTGGCGTATATATAAAATTTTAATCCTGGTATCTATGATGAGTTTATTTATTTCTCCCTATCTAATATACTCTTATTTTCCAGAGGTAGTCAAAATTTTCCCGATCCTCACCCCGGATGATATCTATTACAGGACCTAACTATTGTATATATTTTTAATCTATTCTCGCCCTGAATATGCATTGAATATTTTACACTGGACGCTAGGCAAATTAAAATCAATCATCATAGTTCCAAATGAAAAGACCAATATTTGACCTAGAAGAGTTAATATTAAGTGTAAATTTGTCTAAAAGGCAATAATGGTTTCGTGATGATCATTTGTATACCTAATATGAAAAATAATGTCTTAAACAATTTTTTTATGCTAGTAAAATCTGTATGTAAGGACATCTATATGAATGGTAAAAACAAATAACCTAATAGTATATAAGCAATATCTAATAGAGCCTCGTTTTCAATATAATTTGCATACGTAATTTTGAAAGTTAACTGTTTACATAATGCCACTGACTGGTTATACATAATGAATTATACATTGACATGCATTTGAGATTCTTATCATTAAATTTAAGGCATATATCGCAATTCCAATGTCACCACATAATGTAAAATATGTTATTTAGTATAAAATTGAGAATGGAAATGGGGAATGTGCCAAAGAGACAACAACCCGACCATAGAAAAAAAACAACAGCAGAAGGTCACCAACAGGTCTTCAATGTAGCGAAAAATTCCCGCACCCGGGGGCGTCCTTTAGCTGGCCCCTAAACACATATATACTAGTTCAGTGATAATGAACGCCATACTAATTTCCAAATTGTACACAAGAAACTAAAATTAAAATAATACAAGACTAACAAAGGCCAGAGGCTCCTGACTTGGGATAGGCGCAAAAATGCAGCGGGGTTAAACATGTTTGTGAGATCTCAACCCTCCCCTATACCTCTAGCCAATGTAGAAAAGTAAACGCACATTAAAATTCAGTTCAAGAGAAGTCCGAGTCTGATGTCAGAAGATGTAACCAAAGAAAATAAACAAAATGACAATAATACATAAATAACAACAGACTACTAGCAGTTAACTGACATGCCAGCTCCAGACTTCAATTAAACTGACTGAAAGATTATGATTTCATCATATGAACATCAGGCACAATCCTTCCCGTTAGGGGTTTAGTATCATACCATCATAACATATATGAGAAGAACATAACCCGTGTCATGCCAACAACTGGTTTTAGAATAAATGTGTTTAGTTCCGATGCAAAGAACCTATAAGTGAATCAATATTAACGCCAAAATATGCAATCTTTAATGACCTGACAAAAGTATCGTAACTATATCCCGTCTTAATAAGTCTATTCAAAGGTTTTGTTAGTTTTTGAGGTGAATACTGACACCTTTGTGCTTTATAAAGAATATTTAGGTATCCTGTTAGCCCTTGTTGCTAGATAAAAGAGGGACGAAAGATACCAAAGGGACAGTCAAACTCATAATCAAATCCAAAACAAACTGACAACGCCATGGCTAAAAATGAAAAAGACAAACAGAAAAACAATAGTACACACGACACAACATAGAAAACTAAAGAATAAACAACACGAACCCCACCCCAAACTAGGGGTGATCTCAGGTGCTCCGGAAGGGTAAGCAGATCCTGCTCCACATGTGGCACCCGTCGTGTTGCTTATGTGATTACAAATCCGGTAAATAGTCTAATTCGGTAGGTCATATTCATGAAAGGGAAGGGGATTGTAGTTACGACGTAAGGAACATATCCGATATCATTTGTGAAACAGTTATTCCATAACGGTCAACCAACTCGTGATGGCGTCCGTAAAATTTACGAAGGGATGATTTCAACTTCACCATTTGGAACTCTTGGTTTAATAGCTTCCTTGTGAGCAGTAAACCTCTATCAAGAAAATCATGATAGGAAATGCAAGCACGGGAATATCGTATCAATTGGGAGATATATACCCCGTATGCAGGTGCTGCTGGAATGTTGCTACTTAGAAATGGAAAGTTCACAATTGGAAAGCTGAAATCATCTCTTTTGTCGTAAAGTTTTGTTTTCAACCGACCCTCATTGTCAATTTCTAGATGTAAGTCAAGATATGAAGCCGACATAACTGTATATGTAGTATCCTTTATCTCTAGTTCGATTGGATAGATGCGTTCCACATAGTCACCAAATTTTGAATTGTTTAGTGAAAGAACATCATAATGATTGAATCGTCTGCTGTGTCTCAATGCATTTGCAACTAGAGATTTTATCCTCTTTTCTATGTAAAATTCTTTTCAAGATTATGTAAGATTAGAAGAAGTTGCAATGGTTGAAAAGTCTGTTTTAATCAATGTAAATACTATTGCAATCAACCTTAAAATATCAGAATTTAAACCAATAAAGGAAGAATAGTGTGACTCTTGAAGAAGTCATAAGTGAATTGGGTTTTGATAAAAGTATAGCACAATGAATAATTAGTTATCAAATGTACCAGGCTTATAATTCGATACGCCATATTTTTTTTTACATTATATAAATATATTTTTATATTATAATGATAACGGAATAGTAACTAAGTGGATATCAAATATTAAAAATATTTTTGATAATTCTGGTATGTCCAATATATGAAATGCACAGTTTGTTGATAAATGGGTGTCAAAATATGTTGAGCAAAAACTCTGCCGTCTCTCTGACTCAAGCAATATTGATGACAAGTACCACTACGTCGTAAATTGTGCAACATTTAAGTTGAAAAGAAAAAATGTTTACCGAAATATTGTAGGTCAACCCTAATATCAATACATTTGATCAGCCGTTTAACTCATTGAATATTATAATATAAGAAAAACTATGTAAATTTATTAAAGTTATTATTGTGGAAGTCAGTTCTCCAAGTTAATTTCATTGTATTGTTCACAAATGCATGTAATAATTGTATATTATAGTTATATTTATGTATGTTCTCTTTATCTATGTAATTCTTGTTTAATGAGAAATAATGAATCGTATCGTATTCATTAAACACGCGTTTCGTCTAATAAGACTCAGCAATGACGCTTCGATCTAGATAGCAAAGCTGAAGAGCACTAAGGACCCGAAATTCCAAAACGTTGTGTCAATTACGGTTAAGGTAATCTATGCCTCGGATAAGAAAATCCAAATGTATTTCCAATAATTCATACTTTTGCTGCGTCACACACAATTATAGTTTATAATAAATTACCTTTTAATTTATAATCGTGTCAACACCTATGTGCTTACTACTGAACTTGTGATACCCTCGGGGACGAAACATACTAGACTAACATCCACCAGCAATGGTATCGATCCAGTGTTGTTAATACTTATCTAAAGTACCAGGCTAATATTTCGATACGCCTGAGTATAACATATGTTTAGGTTTTTAGTTTATGCTATTTACAACCTTGGGTGATTGTGGTATATTTATATCAAATAAAATAAAAGAGCCAGTCGAGGTAAAGTGAATGTAATTTCCTTAAGATAATGTACTCCTCAATCAAAAAACAACGCCATAAAAAAGCTGACATCTAAACACTTGTCTTCAAATCTTTACGCAGAAAACTAAGAGTTGAGAAACATGAAAAAAGTTAGCAAAGGTACTAGGATTATAATTTAATACGTCGGCGCGCGTTTCGTCTACAAAAGACTCAACAGTGACACTCATATCAAAATAGTTATGAAGCCAAACAAGTGTTATTTACTTACAATTATGGTGTCATCAAAAATAGCCATTGAAGCTCCAAGTAATTCTTCATCTTCCTCGTACCCAGGGAGGTCTGGCCATCTTACATTATCTGTTAAGCATATATTTTGATGGCATAAAATCAATAAGTTGATAACGTTTCATCATGTCAGTTTTTATTAACTTGCATTTTTTTTTTAATTTACCACGAGTTCGGTGACTGTGTTATACATGTTTACCCCTTGATGAACCAAGACATTATTGATAAGAAATTTACTTTCCAATGTTTAGACAAGTTTTCCCAGTAAAACTCTACGAAATTATAAATGTTTTATATCACTTTGTTTCTTTTCTTCTCTTTTCGAACAACTGTGCACTAACAAAACAAAATAATAAAGATTTTGAGGATACAATTCATTCTGTTTGATATGTGTAAAATCATCTAAGTTGATAAAAGGAGAAGACAATGAATATAACTTATGATTAATCACTTTTTTTCATTGAAAAGATCTCTAACCACTTATTCCTGTTTACAACTACATTTCATAAATAATGTCACGGGTTATAAGTCTCATACAAATTAAATAGAAGAAACGCTTAAATAAATAAATCGTTTATAGGAAGTAATTGAATATTATTTTTTAAAGATATCAATCTATTAGGAAATTTAAAATCCACTAGGTGACGGATATAATGACTTAAATACTTCCTTTATAAACCATGAAACAAAAAATGAAAAGTTGCCAGACTGCTCTATGACTTTTTCTAAAACCATTCATTATGTTTCACTCACACTTTTGAAGTTTTAAATGTGGTTTATAGCTGGGAAATTATTTTCATTTAGAGAACTTGCGTTTGGCCTTAAAAACATTATTGTCATTCGATTAGTTCTGATGTTCATTGGTTCACACTCACGTCCTTATTAATTTTTAACTATTGTCAGTTCTACTGTTCATTAGTTTCACTCACACTCACGCATAGTATTAGATTTACTTACTTACCATTAGTTCTGATGTTCATTGGTCCACACTCACGTCCTGATTGATTTTAACCTACTGTTAGTTCTGTTTATTGGTTTCACTTACATTAACATCCGGAATAAGATTTACTTACTTACCATTAGTTCTAATGTTGAGGGGGGATAGGAGGGGTCTTGATCCAGAAAACCTGGGCTTAAAAACACGAAATCCCGAAATCCCGAAATTAAATAAAGTAAATCCCGACGTCCCGAAATCAGAAGAAAAGAATTCCCGGATCCCGAAAGGGTCAATCCCGAAATCCCGAGCATAAAAACACCCGATCCCGGAGTCCCGATAAAGGTCCTATCCCCCCTCAATGTTCATTGGTCCAAACTAACGTCCTGGTTGATCTGTACCTCCCGTTAGTTCTCATGTTCATTGGTCCACACTCTCACGTCCGAAATGAGATTTTACTAACTTACCATTGGTTATAATGTTCATTGGTTCACAATAAAGTCATGGTTGATTTTTACCTACTGTTAGTTTTGATGTTCATTGGTCCACACTAACGTCCTGGTTGATTTTTTACCTACCGTTAGTTCTGATTTCATTGTTCCACTATCTCACGTCCGGAATGAGATTTACTTACTTACCATTAGTTCTAATGTTCATTGGTTCTCACGTGTCTTGTGTGGTTAATTTTGTAGTTTATTGGTTAACGCTCACGTCCGGTATGAGATTTATTTACTTACCATTAGTTCTAATGTTCATTGATTCGCACGTGTATTGTGTTGTTAATTCTGTAGTTCATTGGTTCACACTCACGTCCGGTATGAGATTTACTTACTTACCATTAGTTGTGATGTCCATTGGTTCACACGTGTCTTGTGTGGATTGAGTGAAGTTAAGTTTACACTTAAATATATTGCCTGGTGTCTTTATGTTTTGGTTGTTTGTAAAGTTTGCCTTTATGGCTCCAACCACAACCCTGTAATGATGCAAGTAAGAATATAAAAAAAATCAGTAGGGAAACTATGAAATTATAAAAACACCATAAGATCGATAATTAACATAAGAAATGGAAAATCAGCACTGGGATTCGTGTTGCTTATTCTTTAGTTTTCTATGTTGTGTCATGTGTACTATTGTTTGTCTGTTGTTTTATGGGTTTTTTTCATTTTAAGCCATGGCGTTGTCAGTTTATTTTCGATGTATGAGTTTGGCTGTCCCTCTGGAATCTTTGGTCCATCTTTTATCATAAATTTGGTATTAAGCTTCCCGCTTATGATATAGATAACAAGATCAAGAAAAGGTCAGTGTTCATTGTTAGTATTTACTTTATTCAATGCTACTTCAAAAGGATAAATCTCTTTAGTGTACATAATTAAGTCGTCATTATTGAGAGCCAATATATCATCTCAATATCTAAAAGTAATATTTCAATTTTGTATCTGATGTTTTTCGATGGTTCTTTGCTGATTTTAGTCAAAAACTGTAACTTATAACAATACCGAAACAGGTCCGCGATAAATAATTCACAGTTAGTCCTAGAATTGCTTGACGACGATATACGGAATCTCCAAAGAAAACAATGTTATCAAGTTAAAAGTCAAGAGCTTTTTAGATCAAAGCATGTCCAAACGATCTAGTGTTTTTGTTAGTAGTTACTAAAAAATGATATATATATATGCACTCTTGTCAATATATATATTGTCACTGACTCAGACGTACTTATAATATAATTATTTTCTGTGACTGTATCTTGCATTAATTTGTAGGATCCTTAACTATATATAATTGAGCAGATCTGTAACGATAACATCTCCATGCCTTATATATCATGTACTGTATTAGACGCTAGATTAAAACTGACGAGGAAAGGTAACACACGGCCACCGAAAGCTTTATTATTGTGAAGCCAATGTGGTCGTGTGGTCTAGCGCACCAAACACAGTGCAGGCGATTTGATGTCGAGATATCTCAGTAGCATGGGTTCGAATCCAAGCGAGGGAAGAACAAAAAATTTGCGAAAGCAAATTTACAGATCTAACATTGTTGAGTTGATGTTTAGACGAGTTGTATATACATAATGTATACAGCCATGCATCACCATCATTGCTGGTGATCCGATGGATAAATTTGTTGTAGAGGTGTCACTTACTCAGACGTACTTATAATATAATTCTTTTCTGTGACTGTATCTTGCATTAATTTGTAGGGTTCTTTACTAAAGATAATTGAGCTGATCTGCAACATTAACATCTCAATGCCTTATATATCATGTACTGTATTACAACGCTAGATTAAAACTGACAAGGAAAGGTAACACACGGCCACTCAAAGCTTTATTATTGTGAAGCAAAGGTGGTCTTGTGGTCTTACGCACCGGATACAGTGCAGGCGATTTGGTGTCACGATATCTCAGTAGCATGGGTTCGAATCCCAGCGAGAGTAGAACAAAAAATTTGCGAAAGCAAATTTACAGATCTAACATTGTTGGGTTGATGTTTAGACGAGTTGTATATACATAATGTACACAGCCATTTACACCATCATTGCTGGTGATCCGATGGATAAATCTGTTGTAGAGTTGTCACTGACTCAGACGTATTCATAATATAATTATTTTCTGTGACTGTATCTTGCATTAATTTGTAGGATCCTTTACTATAGATAATTAAGCTGATCTGTAACAATAACATATCCATGCCTTATATATCATGTACTGTATTACAACCTAGATTAAAACTGACGAGGAAAGGTAATACACCGCCACCGAAAGCTTTATTATTGTGAAGCCAAGGTGGACGTGTGGTCTAGCGCACCGGATACAGTGAAGGCGATTTGGTGTCACGATATCTCAGTAGCATGGGTTCGAATCCCAGCGAGAGAATGGACAAAAAATTTGCGGAAGCAAATTTGCAGATCTAACATTGTTTGGTTGATGTTTACACGAGTTGTATATACATAATGTACACAGCCATGCATCACCATCATTGCTGGTGATCTGATGGATAAATCTGTTGTAGAGTTGTCACTGACTCAGACGTACTTATAATATAATTATGTTCTATGACTGTATCTTGCATTAATTTGTAGGATTGTTTACTATAGATAATTGAGCTGATCTGTAACAATAACATATCCATGTCTTATATATCACGTACTGTATTACGACGCTAGATTAAAACTGACGAGGAAAGGTAACACACGGCCACCGAAAGCTTTATTTTTGTGAAGCCAATGTGGTCGTGGGGTCTAGCGCACTGGATACAGTGCAGGCGATTTGGTGTCACGATATCTCAGTAGCATGGGTTCGAATGCCACTGAGGGAAGAACAAAAAATTTGTGAAAGCAAATTTACAGATCTTAGATTGTTGGGTTGATGTTTAGACGAGTTGTATAAACATAATGTACACAGCCATGTATCACCATCATTGCTGGTGATCCGATGGATAAATCTGTTGTAGAGTTTTCATTGACTCAGACGTACTTATAACATAATTATTTTCTGTGACTGTATCTTGCATTAATTTGTATTATTCTCTACTTTAGATAATTGAGCTGATCTGTAACAATAACATATCCATGTCTTATATATCATGTACTGTATTAGACGCTAGATTAAAACTGACGTGGAACAGTAACAAACGGCTATCGAAAGCTTTATTATTGTGAAGCCAATGTGGTTGTGTGGTCTAGCGCACTGGATACAGTGCAGGCGCTTTGGTGTCACAATATCTCAGTAGTATGGGTTCGAATCCCAGCGAGGGAAGAACAAAAAATTTGCGAAAGCAAATTTACAGATCTAACATTGTTGAGTTGATGTTTAGACGAGTTGTATATACATAATGTACACAGCCATGCATCACCATCATTGCTGGTGATCCGATGGATAAATCTGTTGTAGAGGTGTCACTTACTCAGACGTACTTATAATATAATTCTTTTCTGTGACTGTATCTTGCATTAATTTGTAGGATTCTTTACTATATATAATTGAGCTGATCTGCAACATTAACATCTCCATGCCTTATATATCATGTACTGTATTACGACGCTAGATTAAAACTGACAAGAAAAGGTAACACACGGCCACCGAAAGCTTTATTATTGTGAAGCCAAGGTGGTCGTGTGGTCTTACGCACCGGATACAGTGCAGGCGATTTGGTGTCACGATATCTCAGTAGCATGGGTTCGAATCCCAGCGAGAGAATGGACAAAAATTTTGCGAAAGCAAATTTGCAGATCTAACATTGTTTGGTTGATGTTTACACGAGTTGTATATACATAATGTACACAGCCATGCATCACCATCATTGCTGGTGATCTGATGGATAAATCTGTTGTAGAGTTGTCACTGACTCAGACGTACTTATAATATAATTATCATCTATGACTGTTTCTTGCATTAATTTGTAGGATCCTTTACTATAGATAATTGAGCTGATCTGTAACAATAACATCTCCATGCCTTATATATCACGTACTGTATTACGACGCTAGATTAAAACTGACGAGGAAAGGTAACACATGGCCACCGAAAGCTTTATTTTTGTGAAGCCAATGTGGTCGTGTGGTCTAGCGCACTGGATATAGTGCAGGCGATTTGGTGTCACGATATCTCAGTAGCATGGGTTCGAATGCCAGTGAGGGAAGAACAAAAAATTTGTTAAAGCAAATTTACAGATCTAACATTGTTGGGTTGATGTTTAGACGAGTTGTATATACATAATGTACACAGCCATTTACACCATCATTGCTGGTGATCCGATGGATAATTCTGTTGTAGAGTTGTCACTGACTCAGACGTACTTACATATCCCGTACATCACTGAAGAAACATTTATTGTCGAAATCCGGATCTGGTGTACTAAAAAAATATATTGACACCGTATGTTTGTGGCATAATATCGTGGCCACAAGTTAAATTTTTTTCTGTTTAGTATAAAATTTATATTAAGATCCATTTTGTTACATCTTGTGATAATATTTATTTTGCAATCGCCAATGGCAGTCAGCAGGGTTAAAGAACATCAGTTGTTCGACCTGTTAGTCAAATGCGTTTTGTTTAAATATACTTTTCACTTTTTAGGTCTTTTAGAAAATGTTGTTTGTGCTGTTTTTAGACCCTTCTCTAACGAAATTTGTTTTACATGCACACGTATAAAAATTGCGGTTTTTATCCAAAACAATCATACGTTTGAACGTAGTTTTCAATTTAGACTCGTTTATATTTTTCGTTTGGGCTTGTATCATATTTTCCCTCCAGTTTATATGATTTGTTCATCCTATATTGACTCTTAAAATTCAAGAGTCTATCTAAAATTGAGGGTACTTTTTTTCTAAAATGAGGGTACTTTTTATATGGCCTTCCAAATACCGTTTCGATCCCTAACATCACTGAAGAGACATTTATTGTCGAAATCCGGATCTGGTGTACTAAACAAATATTGACACCGGATGTTTGTGGCATAATGTTTCATCGTGGCCACAAGTTAAATTTTTTTTCTGTTTAGTATTAAATTTATATTAAGATCCATTTTGTTACATCTTGTGATCAATTTTATTTGGCAATCGTCAATGGCAGTCAGCAGGGTTAAAGAACATCAGTTGTTCGACCTGTTAGTCAAATGCGTTTTGTTTAAATATACTTTTTCACTTTTTTGGTCTTTTAGAAAATGTTGTTTGTGCTGTTTTTAGACTCTTCTACAACGAAATTTGTTTTACATGCACACGTATAAAAATTGCGGTTTGTATCCAACGCAATCATAGGTTTGAACGTAGTTTTCAATTTAGACTCGTTTATATATATATATATATATTGATAAGAGTGCCTTTAGGATAGAAAAAGAAATCATGTAAATGTTGGGTTTTTTTAATCATTGTTATTAAAAATTAAAATAACTAAATTATCGAACTAAAAGGAAATGCAAAACGGAAAGTCTCTCATCAAAGGGTCATTAGCTTCGAAATATAGAAAAATAAAAGTGAACATTCCGACCGCATTTAATCCGTATAAATGTGACCTTTAATTTAATCGATTAGATAAAGATTGGTTATACGCATTTTATAGTCGTGTTCAGCCTTCAAAAGGAAAGGAATGTTAATATTGAAAGTGAAAAAAGATGAAATATTTCGTTGAATTATCCGCAAAACAATCATTCTTGTACAGGTTAAAACGATAAATAACTATATATAGCCTGACAACGAAAAGTTCATTACACGAGGTTGCTATCTATATTATTAATGTTGTTTATGTATATTCGGTTATGTGACAATCAGCAGTCTGTGGAGGTCATTTTGATGTTAAAGCAGAGAGCGTCTGGACTATAATACACAGGAACTGCCGTTTTATATATATATGTGCTGTATTTAGACCCTTCTACAAAGCAATTTGTTTTACATGCACACGTATAAAAATAGCGGTTTATATCCAATTAAATCATAGGTTTGAGGTGTTGTTACTTTTCTACGTTTTGTTTTGTTTATCTTTTTGTCTCTCTTGGTAAGGCCATGTCAGTTTAACTTTAACTGTGATTTATATTAATACGTAAAGTCATTTATACTTTTACATATACCCCAATAAGAGCTATGAATCATTTAAATTTATGTCGTAATGTTTTTTAACTCGTTCACATGTTACCCCATTTGTTATAAAACTCAGTTTTATTCTCATTCACACATACCCCATTTATTATTCAACTCAGGAGTATTCTCATATACTTCTTATACTATTCAACTCAATTGCTTTTCATTCACATATACCCCATATGTTATTCAACTTCTTTGAAAAAGAATTCAACACAAGTGTCGTTACTTTGGGGATAGTATTGTGTTTCCTGAACTGACAATTTCAATGAAAGTAATCAAATATATATGAATTTTTGGTATATTACTATATGAACAATTTTGTTATCACAAAATACTTAAAACCATATAAGGGATATTACATCGAATTGTTTACTGTGAGTTTGTAAATATATAAAAGATCCATGTTACCGATTGATTTTTATTAATAAAAACTAAGTATAAGTATAAAAGATTAGCAATTTAATCGTAATAAGACATTTGAATATCTTTCATAATTTTAATTTTGTAATTGATTTTTTTTTAAAACTTAATATGTAAAATTATTGCTATACAGTTATGAACATTTATTGTCCTACATTATATCTGTACTTATAGTTCTGTATTGAACAAGATGTGTTTGGGCAGGGTTTTTTTCTCGGACACTAAATCTCTTAAATGTGTACTTATTCATATTGTAGTCTGAGAAACATATTAACTTCTTTTATCGGTCTTTACAAATAAAAATGAGATATGGTACGATTACAAATGATACAATTATTCACTACAGTCAAAATAACGTGAGCGTAAGCATGGTAAGTAAATATAGGACATCGTTTAACTTCAATACATAAATAAACTTGACATGATAAACGATGCGTATAAGTATTTCTCAAGAAGAAGGAAATAAACTGTTGAATGTACCAGAGCATTGAATAGGAATAAGTGTAATCTGGGACATAAAATATTGTCAGTATAATGGTTAATAGTTTTCATTGTTTTTTTATTTTTTATTTTATTTATTTCATATGTTTACTATAACGTCCGTTTTCACTGAACTAGACTAGAACACATGTTTGTTTAGTGGCCAGCGGAAGTCCATCTTCGGATGCGGCTTTTTCTCGCTCTGATGAAGACGATGAAGACCCATTGATGAACTTCGGCTTCTGTTTTACTCTTTGGTGTGGTTGTTGTCTCTTTGACACATTCCCCATTTCCTTCCTCTTTTGTATTCCAGTTTTAATAGAGCGTGTAAAATATTATAAACACAGACCAGCTTGTAAGATGAGGATCTCTCTGATAACGTCAAGATGGTCTGATGACGACACCTTAACATCTGACCTGAGTATACGACCTACTGTTATCAACACTAAACAATAAAGAGTGTAAAGATCAGTATGTGTGTTCTGATTGGACAATTCAGTTTTATTTTTCTGTGTAGCCAAATCAGTCTATTGTTATGATTGGACAAATCAGTATAAGTAGGTTTTTTTCTGAGTAGACAAATACGCTTAGTTATTATCAGTGGACACATCAGTTTTATTTTTTCTGAGTGGACAAACAAGCTTTTTTTTCTGAGTGGACAAACAAGCTTAATTTTGTCTGAGTAGACAAAGCAGCACTGTCTTTTGTTCTGAGGATACAAATCGGTTTTATTGTTACTATTATAAAGAATTTATAACAGTGCTTTATATAATATTAAAATTCCCCTTCACGCTTTACAACAGATATCCTATCACATATATAAGTATTAACAATAAAATAAAAAAGACCATATTATAAAATCCTTAAACAAACAGATTTTAAAAAATATTGCATATAGAACTATATTATTAAATTTACTAATAAATCATAGAATTTATTTAAATGGGAATGTTAAAATTAAGGAGATATTACAACCGTACCAATAAAAGAAAGAAAACATTTTTAAAAAATCTTGTTTTAAAATTAAAGAATTGCCAATAAAAGTAAGTTAACAATTCAAAATTAAATGCTTAAAGATTTACAATAATATAGAAAAATTATATAAACTATGAAAAGTTCCGTATATCAGTTGGCAAATCATTCCATAGAACTGCTGCCGCTTTGTCGATTCTATTTTCTACATATGTTTTAGTTTTCACACATGACGTTGTTAATAACATGTCATTTTCAGATCTATGGTGCTTGTATTAGTTTGTATACATGAACGAGTTCTTGTAGATAAACCGATGCCGCCTCGCAAAGTCTTTAAAACATACACAAGAAGTTTATATAGGCATCGATACGTTACGAGGATTGATGTAATGTGGTCGTACTTCCTCTTCCTTGTTATGACCCTAGCTGGTGTGTTTAGGACTCGTTGTAATCTTTGGATAATGTTGCTTGGAGTCAATAATGTGTTCCCATAATCTAAACCAGAGGTTACAAGAGAGCATACTAATGTTTTGCATGCTCTTTATGTAACAAATGAACGAATTCGTCCAATGTTTCTGATCTGAATAAAACATGATTTTGATCCAACACTTATTTTTTCTTGGACAAATTAGTTTTATTCTTTTGAGTGGACAAATCAATTTTGTTGTTCTGAGGGGGGAAATCAGTGATATTGTTCTGAGTGGACAAATCAGTGATATTTTTGCTAATTGGACAAATCATTTTTATTGTTATGAGTGGACAAATCAGTGAAATTGTTCTAATTTGATCTGAGCTTCACTGGTGAGTCTTATGTAGACGAAACGCGGACCTGACGTATTAAATTATAATCCTGGTACCTTTGATAACTACCTAAGTTGACAAAGCAGTAATATTTTGTTTATGATTTGACAATGTAGCGTTATAAATCAAGGTGAAATCATTAGTAGTAGTCGTTCACACTGATTCACGATCAATAAAATAATTATAACGTGTATCTAGTTTGAAAACATTAAAAAAATATCTTTTAAATGAAAGTTACTTAAACACAAGCACACTTTTTAATCTTATTTACACATAGGAAATAATCTTCAACTCTAAAACTTTCCTTTAAATGGTCAGGGGAAAGTCTGATTTGTACGTTGCGTTTAGACTCGAGAATTATATCTTTCAAAACGAAAACAAAAATATTAGCCTTCCTCATATTTGTTTTATTGTTAGAAACATGATCTGCCTACCTCAATTGTATGCTGTTTAGTTTTCTGTTAATTTCCTTTTAATGTTATATGAAGTCATATATATATATATATAACCTAATATTATAGTATTAGATATACTGACCATTTCTGACTATCCTCATTGCTAAACATTACAGCAGAATATCCAAAATGTGTCCCTTCTGGCCCGAGAATATTGACTACATTGTTTGTATCTATATTGAAACAGTTTATTCCAATTACCAGCATCATAAATGTTATCACGTTTAATGTCATCCTGCAATCACAGTTTACTATTGAGGAAATATTTAACACAAATTTACTTTTGTATTAGTCATTGAGGAAATGAAAAGTTCAATGTTTACCTTCGATTGTCTTTAAAAATGTCCTTTTCAAAATTTTTATCTACTAATACATAATCAGGAAGACACTACTTTTTGAAATTTGAATAGCTATGTCATACTTGAGTTGATGTTACGTAAATTACCAAGTAGAATATACATCTAATGAATTATAAAGGGTATAATTTTGTATATGCATGTTACTTTTAATTGAAACTAATACTTTTAAAATCAATTTTACCTTTCTGCAACATTTAACTAAAATGTTTCACAAAAAAAAACTCAGTTTAAACAATTATGTGACCAATAATACTACATATTCATAATATAAAAAGGTGTGGGTTAATTGGTCTACTTGTCTCTTCTCGATATCATTTCGTACCTAAATACTATACATTTATTGAATTGTGTTCATCGCATGGTTCCCTAGTTTTGATCTATAGGGTCGTTGTTCTCTTTTGTACAGGCAGTTTTTCATCACAAATTAAATGTTTTGAATTATTCGCAGTTGATTTTGTGTAATATCGTCTTTATTACTTTTCTCATTTCAATTGAGAGACATACTTGCTATTCTTATGAGGTGCTATTGAAAGACGAATTCTTAGTCTTTTCTATAACTTATGTTCCTAACATAGTAACACTTCTACCAATAGATAACTAAAACACAAACGTATGCTTGTCGACTAGCTTGCTGCTTGTGTATATTCTGAGCTGCCGAATTTTATTAAACAAATATGTACAAACATGTCACATCAATACACATAACAAATTTTGGCAATCATAATAACTTCAAATATCTACTACTAATATCTAAATGTTTCCGTCCAGGAAAAACTACTTTTAGAAACCTGTGTCCGTTTGCCAGATGCCAGGCGAAACCCCAAGTGTTGGACCGCACTTGATATAAGAATGTTGAAAAAACATTTAAGAAAACATTTAAAAACAAAGAATCTGCTATCAGTCAAAAGACTGCGGCTAAATGAAAAATAATTTGAAGACAGAAATGAGTCTGAAATAACCAAATCCGGTAACGTTTGTATAGCCATACCACCTATATATATAACGAAAAGTTTTAACTTTAATGCTAATTTGAACATACTTATATATAAAAAAAAAACATTTAAAGAACGTTTCTTGACGTACAGGTTAAAATATTTGATGTTTACTCAAGCAAAGCAGGGCTTGAAATGACCATATATACACCTATCATTTAACACAATAATTTTTCCCGCCCAAAAAATTCATACGCCTTCGAACTACTACGTAAGAAGACAATTAATTCCCGTTACACTACGTGCCACGGAAATTAGGAATTGTAAACGATTTAAAGAAACAGTAATTTACTTGAAATGTTTTATGTATGGGATCATAATTCAGTTCGGACTTTTCAGCATGTTCCCTTTATAGATGACCATAGAAACTTAATAGCTTTTGACATGTTCCTCTAATAAATGACCATACATACTTTCTAGCAATCGACAAATGTATGTGTCACATATGACTTTGAATAATTTCATTTGACTTAGATACAATCCGGTCCGCCATCTTGCTTTGGACTTACCAACAACTCGACTTATCACCTTATTGTCACATGTCATAAGCAACAGGTAAAGCACTATTTGTTCGTACCCTTTTAGTGAATAGAAAGTAAAATAACGCAAATTAGTATCATAGTTCAAGCAAATACCAAACTCCAAAGAAAATGCAAACTGGAATGTCCTTTAGTTATTAAATAACAAAAATCAAAAGCTAAAACACATCAAACGAATGGCAAACAACTGTTATATTCCTAACTTGAAACAGACATTTCCGTAGGTAAAAAATAATGGTTTGAACCTGGTTTTATAGCTAAATAGACATCTCACTTGTAAACCCTGCTTTGAGTGGAGTTTATGGTGCTTACTCTGGTTTTATAGCTAGATAGACATCTCACTTGTAAACCCTGCTTTAAGTGGAGTTTATGGTGCTTACTCTGGTTTTATACCTAGATAGACATCTCACTTGAAAACCCTGCTTTAAGTGGAGTTTATGGTGCTTACTCTGGTTTTATAGCTAGATAGACATCTCACTTGTAAACCCTGCTTTAAGTGGAGTTTATGGTGCTTACTCTGGTTTTATAGCTAGATAGACATCTCACTTGTAAACCCTGCTTTAAGTGGAGTTTATGGTGCTTACTCTGGTTTTATAGCTAGATAGACGTCTCACTTGTAAATCCTGCTTTAATTTGAATTTTATGGTGCTTACTCTGGTTTTATAGCTAGATAGACGTCTCACTTGTAAACCCTGCTTTAAGTGGAGTTTATGGTGCTTACTCTGGTTTTATAGCTATACGTCTCACTTGTAAACCCTCCTTTAAGTGGAGTTTATGGTGCTTACTCTGGTTTTATAGCTAGATAGACGTCTCACTTGTAAACCCTGCTATAAGTGGAGTTTATGGTGCTTACTCTGGTTTTATAGCTAGATAGACATCTCGCTTGTAAACCCTGCTTTAAGTGGAGTTTATGGTGCTTACTCTGGTTTTATAGCTATACGTCTCACTTGTTAACCCTCCTTTAAGTGGAGTTTATGGTGCTTACTCTGGTTTTATAGCTAGTAAGACGTCTCACTTGTAAACCCTGCTTTAAGTGGAGTTTATGGTGCTTACTCTGGTTTTATAGCTAGATAGACATCTCACTTGTAAACCCTGCTTTAAGTGGAGTTTATGGTGCTTACTCTGGTTTTATAGCTAGATAGACGTCTCACTTGTAAACCCTGCTTTGAGTGGAGTTTATGGTGCTTACTCTGGTTTTATAGCTAGATAGACATCTCACTTGTAAACCCTGCTTTAAGTGGAGTTTATGGTGCTTACTCTGGTTTTATAGCTATACGTCTCACTTGTAAACCCTCCTTTAAGTGGAGTTTATGGTGCTTACTCTGGTTTTATAGCTAGATAGACGTGTCACTTGTAAACCCTGCTTTAAGTGGAGTTTATGGTGCTTACTCTGGTTTAATAGCTAGATAGACATCTCACTTGTAAACCCTGCTTTAAGTGGAGTTTATGGTGCTTACTCTGGTTTTATAGCTAGATAGACGTCTCACTTGTAAACCCTGCTTTGAGTGGAGTTTATGGTGCTTACTCTGGTTTTATAGCTAGATAGACATCTCACTTGTAAACCCTGCTTTAAGTGGAGTTTATGGTGCTTACTCTGGTTTTATAGCTAGATAGACGTCTCACTTGTAAACCCTGCTTTGAGTGGAGTTTATGGTGCTTACTCTGGTTTTATAGCTAGATAGACGTCTCACTTGTAAACCCTGCTTTAAGTGGAGTTTATGGTGCTTACTCTGGTTTTATAGCTAGATAGACATCTCACTTGTAAACCCTGCTTTAAGTGGAGTTTATGGTGCTTACTCTGGTTTTATAGCTAGATAGTCATCTCACTTGTAAACCCTGCTTTAAGTGGAGTTTATGGTGCTTACTCTGGTTTTATAGCTAGATAGACGTCTCACTTGTAAACCCTGCTTTGAGTGGAGTTTATGGTGCTTACTCTGGTTTTATAGCTAGTAAGACGTCTCACTTGTAAACCCTGCTTTAAGTGGAGTTTATGGTGCTTACTCTGGTTTTATAGCTAGATACACGTCTCACTTGTAAACCCTGCTTTAAGTGGAGTTTATGGTGCTTACTCTGGTTTTATAGCTAGATACACGTCTCACTTGTAAACCCTGCTTTAAGTGGAGTTTATGGTGCTTACTCTGGTTTTATAGCTAGATAGACATCTCACTTGTAAACCCTGCTTTAAGTGGAGTTTATGATGCTTACTCTGGTTTTATAGCTAGATAGACATCTCACTTGTAAACCCTGCTTTCAGTGGAGTTTATGGTGCTTACTCTGGTTTTATAGCTAGATAGACATCTCACTTGTAAACCCTGCTTTCAGTGGAGTTTATGGTGCTTACTCTGGTTTTATAGCTAAATAGACGTCTCACTTGTAAACCCTGCTTTAAGTGGAGTTTATGGTGCTTACTCTGGTTTTATAGCTAGATAGACGTCTCACTTGTAAACCCTGCTTTAAGTGGAGTTTATGGTGCTTACTCTGGTTTTATAGCTAGATAGACGTCTCACTTGTAAACCCTGCTTTAAGTGGAGTTTATGGTGCTTACTCTGGTTTTATAGCTAGATAGACGTCTCACTTGTAAACCCTGCTTTAAGTGGAGTTTATGGTGCTTACTCTGGTTTTATAGCTAGATAGACGTCTCACTTGTAAACCCTGCTTTAAGTGGAGTTTATGGTGCTTACTCTTTATAATAAAGGAGGTGAAAAACTTGCAACTCCTACAGGACAGAGAGACTTAGAACAGAGTAGGAGACATGATAAAATGCTTGGGAATATTATATTAAAGATATTTTTAAGTTTGTCTCAAGTGTCGTGAGTGTGGCACTCTCTTAACAAGGGCAATCAAATTTAACATTAAAATAAATACCCAGACATGTTTATAAAGAGATGTTTCATCGTTTGTGAAGACTTGATGTCTCATTTAAATTAAATATTGTAATAGTTTTTATTCCTTTAGCTGTATGGACATAATTTAACTTTTGGTCGTTTGAAGAAGGCATGTTGTAGCTCTTGCTGATGGATATAATTCATCTTTTGGTCGTTTGAAGAAGACATGTCGTATCTCTTGCCGATGGAGATATTTTAATTTTTGGTCGTTTGAAGAAGGCATGTCGTATCTCTTGCCGATGGAGATATTTTAATTTTTGGTCGTTTGGAGAAGGCATGTCGTATATATCTCTTGCCGATGGAGATATTTTAACTTTTGGTCATTTGAAGAAGGCATGTCGTATCTCTTGCCGATGGAGATAATTTAACTTTTTGTCGTTTGAAGAAGGCATGTCGTATCTCTTGCCGATGGAGCTGATTTAAATTTTGGTCGTTTGAAGAAGGCATGTCGTATCTCTTGCCGATGGAGCTGATTTAAATTTTGGTCGTTTGAAGAAGGCATGTCGTATCTCTTGCCGATGGAGATATTTTAACTTTTGGTCGTTTGAAGAAGGCATGTCAATGTCATGGAGTCAAATACCGTTGACTTAAATAAAGATTATATCAAAAGTAAAATTATAACTACGAAAAGTTCATATCTTGTATTTTGCAGAGATAAGCTTAACATTTCACCGTTGGCGGAAACGTGTTATCTCTCTTTCTATGGAAGTTGATATAAATTTCATAGTTGATTTAAGGCATGTCGGTTCGATTAATAAGGAAAAAGTAAATTAACAAAAATACCGACTCTGAGGAAAACTGGAAACGGAAAGTTCCTAAAAACTGTCATATTCCTGACTCGGTACAGGTATTTTCTTATGCAGAAAATGGTGGATTAAACCTGGTTTTATAGCCAGCTAAATAAGGACAAGAGTAGCATACTGCTGTTCAAAAGTCATAGATATATAGAGAGAAAACAAATCCGTTTAAAAACTAAATAGTTATCAAAGGTACCAGGATTATAATCACCGTATATCATCGTACAGCGGATATAGGTACTAACCAAGCGGGCGTGAGCGATTTTGATCTTACACGGTAACGAAAATCTTTGTTGAGTTCACATAATATCAATGTGTACTTCAATCTAAACATTATTGCTATTTTAAGAAATGATTTGGTCGTAGGTTGATGGTTAGAGATGTCTCATTATTTCCCAAAACAAGAGGGATTACTAAAACATTGTAAAAGCATGTGCAAATACTTGTCAAAGAAGTTGGCCCTCGTCTCATCCGATATAATTCTATATGCATTGCAACTCTTTTTCTGATAGAAGGTCAATGTGTGTGTGTAATGAGTATAGCTGTTTCAATAATTGGCATTGAAATCTTTCATACATATGTTATTTTTCGATATTTTATCCCTAAAAAAGTGTTGTGGACGGTGTTTAGCTGACCACATAAATCCTTATGTACGGTGCATAGTTATGTTGTTGTACACCGTACACAAAAACATTATTTTTATACTCGTTTATTACCCAAAATGTTTCAAGGAATGAGTAATCACAGGTAGGTTTATGATTGGTGACTATTACTTTTGCCCTGTATTAGGTTTCTTTCAGATAAAACATGTAAATGTCTCAACAATTGTATCGAAATTGAAAGTTGGTGTTGACATTCACAACTATTTGCGCTTGTACAAGTTAATTGTTCTTATTAGAATATCAAATTTGTTTTATGAATAGGAAAAAATCGATGCAAAAATTATTTGGGAGCAGGAATTTCAAATGTTGAGAAATGTACATTGAATATTGATCAAGCAAAACTAAGATTTTCGTTACCATGTAAGGTCAAAATCGATCATGGCCGCTTGCTTAGTACCTATATCCGGTGTACTGATGATACACGGTGATAATTTAGTACGCCAGACGCGCGTTTCGTCTTCATAAGACTCATCAGTGACGCTCATATCAAAATATTTATAAAGCCAAACTAGTACAATGTTCAAGAGCATTGAGGCTCCAAAATTCCAAAAAGTTGTGCCACAGAAGAAAACACATAAACTTAACTCAAGCTTATGAAGTTGTTATATCATTTGCATTGTTCATTGGATGCATGTCGTCTCGCTTGCTAAGCAGTTGTTATAGTTTTTTCAATGTTTTTGAAGACTTAAGCTTGTGAAGTCGTTTACCACTTTACTTGTTGTAAAAATTTCAATATATAATGTGGATACTTTTTAACGTGATGTGGTTGCCTCATTATGTAATGATGTTGTTTCATTACATGATGTGGTTATTTAGTCATGGCATGTCGTTACTTTATTACCTGATGTGGTCATTTTATTGTTGTTATTTGGTTACTTCATTGAGCGATTTGGTTACTTCAATACGTGATGTGGTTACTTCATTGTGTGATGTGGTTACTTCATTATGTGATGTGGGGACTTCATTATGTGATGTGGGGACTTCATTATGTAATGTGATTACTTTATTATGTAATGTTGTTACTTCAATACATGATGCTGTTACTTCATTACGTGATGTTGCTACTTCATTACGTGATTTTGCTACTTCATTATGATTTTGTTACTTCATTGTGTGATGTTGTAACTTCATTCTGTGATGTGGTTACTTCGTTATGTGATGTTGTTACTTCATTCTGTGATGTGGGGACTTCATTATGTGATGTGTTTACTTCGTTATGTGATGTGGGGACTTCATTATGTGATGTGATTACTTTATTATGTGATGTTGTTACTTCAATACATGATGCTGTTACTTCATTATGTGATGTGGTTACTTCATTATGTGATGTTATTACTTCATTACGTAATTTTGCTACTTCATTCTGTGATCTGGTTACTTTATTACGTGATGTTGTTACTTCATTCTGTGATGTTGCTACTTCATTATGTGATGTTGTCACTTCATTTTATGATGTGTTTATTTCATTACATGATACGGTTACTTCATTATGTGATGTGGTTACTTCATTATGTGATGTGGTTACTTCATTATGTGGTGTAGTTATTTCATTATGTGATGTGGTTACTTCATTATTTGATGTGTTTACTTCATTATGTGATGTGGTTACTTCATTATGTGATGTAGTTACTTCATTATGTAATGTTGTTACTTCATTACGTGATGTTGTTACTTCATTATGTGATGTGATTACTTCGTTATGTGATGTGTTTACTTCATTATGTAATGTGATTACTTCATTATGTGATGTGATTACTTCATTGTCTGATGTTGTTACTTCATTGTCTGATGGTGTTACTTCATTACGTGATGTAGTTTTTTCATTATGTGGTGTGGTTACTTCATTATGATTACGTGATGTTGTTACTTCAACACGTGATGTGGTTTCTTCAATACGTGATGTGGTTACTTCATTATGTGATGTGGTTACTTCATAATGTGATGTAGTTACTTCTTTATATGATGTGTTTATTTCATTATGTGATGTAGTTACTTCATTATATACTGTGTTTATATCCTTATGTGATGTTGTTACTTCATTCTGGGATTTTGTTACTTCATCAGGTGATGTGAATACTTCATTATATGATGTGTTTATTTCATTATGTGATGTTGTTACTTCACATTCTGTGATGTGGTTACTTCATTATGTAATGTTGCTACTTCATACTGTGATGTGGTTACTTCATTATGTGATGTGGTTGCTTCATTACGTGATGTGAATACTTCATTATATGAGGTGTTTATTTCATTCTGTGATGTTGTTACTCCATTATATGATGTGTTTATTTTATTATGTGATGTTGCTACTTCATTCTGTGATATGGTTACTTCATTATGTGATGTGATTACTTCATTATGTGATGGGGTTACTTCATTATGTGATGGTGTTACTTCATTACGTGATGTTTTTACTTCAATACGTGATGTGGTTTCTTCAATACCTGATGTCGTTACTTCATTATGTGATGTGGTTATTTCATAACGTGATGTGGTTTCTTCATTCTGTGATGTGTTTATTTCATTATGTGATGTAGTTACTTCATTACCAGATGTTGTTACTTCATTATGTTAGGTTGCTACTTCATTATGTGAGGTGGTTACTTCATTACGTGATGTTGTTACTCCATTATATGATGTGTTTATTTCATTATGTGATGTAGTTACTTCCTTCTGTGATGTGGTTACTTCATTCTGTGATGTTGTTACTTCATTATGTGATGTTGTTACTTCGTTATGTGATGTGTTTCATTCATTACGTAATGTGGTTACTTCATTATGTGATGTGGTTACTTCATAACGTGATGTTGTTACTCCATTATATGATGTGTTCATTTCATTTTGTGATGTAGTTACTTCATTCTGTGATGTGGTTACTCCATTATATGATGTGTTTATTTCATTATGTGATGGTGTTACTTCATTCTGTGATGTGGTTACTTCATTATGTAATTATGTTACTTCATTATATGATGTAGTTACTTCATTTTATGTGATGTGTTTTTTCATAATGTGATGTTGTTACTTCATTTCCTAAAGTGGTTACTTCATTCTGTGATGTGGTTACTTCATTACATGATGTTGTTACCTCACTATATGATGTGTTTGTTTCATTATGTGATGTGGTTGTTTTAGTACGTGATTTGAAATTGCATTAGTTTACATGATGTGAAATAAAAGCATGGTACTTGATGCAGATACTTTAATACATAATGTGAATAATGCAGTACGAACCAAATCAAATCAAATCGATTTCATTAAGCACTAATACTGCAATAGTTCTTTGCAACATTGTTTTCTTCAAGGATTTATCATACATATTGTTCCAGTCCAACATACAGTACATATGTCAGTATCATTCCTTTTCAGTATAAAACTAAATTTATCTTGTTCATACATATTAACAAAAAGATGAGACAATGGCTGCATTTCTTTCTAACCAAAATTTTGTAAACGTTGTGTGGCGTTTGTTGTTGTTTTCTAAACGCTACGAAAGTAGAAACAAATACAACGTTTAATAAGTCTTTACTGACCCTGTTTGAACTTTCAATTATGCATACATATGTTGTTGGTAAACAAATTTTTTACAAACGTAGAAAAAATATATCGTTTAATCAAGTTCAAGTTAGAAACAAATGTAGCGTTTGTACTAACAAACGACGAACGACAAACTGTAGACGCATCTTTAGCGATTGCATAGTTTGTCAAAGTTTATGTAAACTTTGCAAACGTATGTAAGAAACAAATGATCAAAACATGTGCGCGCTTAGTCGTTTGCATCGTTTGTTGTAGAAAGAAATGCACCCTATATCATTTACATAACAAAATATGTTATTTTTCTGTCAAAGTCTAACGCTTTACATTTAATGACTGAGGAAATGGAACTCATTTGCAATTCCATCCTTGCAGAGTGAACAAATTCTCTTGTTCTAACGACGTTTTAGTATATCTACCAACTTTTATCAGTAATTTGCCATTACTCTAATTTTTACCATTTATGAAATGTCACTTTTGTTAAGGTCTAGTAGAAGATATTATTTTTCTAATTCGAAATAATTTTTAACTTTACAATACGTTCATAGTTTTTTACCATGACTCTTTATTTTAATTGCAAAAAATCTTTTTTCCAGAGTTCTATGAAACTTCTAATGTTTATTTCAAAAGTGAATAACAGTCATTTTGTATTCGCCATGGTACTTTGATTTTTCCAAACACGTTAAAAACCACTTTTAACTAATAATACTTTTCATAATGGAAAATCGATCTTTCTGAAAGATGCCGTTTGCATACAAAAATAAGGAGATATGGTATGATCGCCAACGGGACAACTTTCAAATTAAGTGGATGTGAGTAATGATAGGCAAGTTATTCTGTCACTCTGTGTTGTATAAGCTGATCAGATAAGAGCAATTTAAATGTAGTTAACATTAAAAATATTACATGTCTCGTGACCGTCGAGTAATTCAAGTTTGGTGCATGTATAATTATATTGTAAAAAGTGTATATATATCTTGATATAAGCTGTACTCAAATTACAATTGGAATAAAGTATTACTATTAATAGGAACAACTCTTTGTCACATGGAAAAATGAAAATATTTACACAAATAGCCAAGATGGTAGAAGTCTTTATTTTTTATAAGGAGTTTGAGACAAAAATTTGTACAATTTACGCAAATACACAACATTAAACATTTGGAATGCATGTTATATTCAAAGGGATCAAGATTATGTACAAACAAGATTTGTATACAAATCCTTGGTATACGTCTGAAATCGTAAAATCTTATCTATCGTAAACAAGAAAAATGTCTCCGGAAAAATATCATGATTATTCCGTATATGTTTCCTTCATCTTCAAAAAATATATTTTTAACCTTGACCGCAAACAAAAACAATAGCAAAGTATTTTTGAGAATCAGTTCTTCAGCCTCTTGCACTAAATATATAAAATTGTTGGCTCTAAAGATTCATAGTGTGCTTCCTAACTAAACCTGTGATTTACATGTTTCTGACTGAATGAGAAAATGAAACCGCATAACTCCACCAAAGGCAAGCATCATGTTCAAAGACAAAGGTAAAAGTAACAGCTGACTTGAACGTGAACATTAGCATGATGAGAAATGAGACGCAAATTTAGTTTAAAATGTTGCGTATCATGTCTTCTTGCCATTTTTTCATTTTCGTTTTTCTTTCTTATTTATTCAACGATTAATAACATTGACAGCTATCCACCCGAACAGAATAGACAGCATTTTATTCCAAGGAAATCTCCATTTGTAAAAGTAGCACAGAAAGGTACCAACTATGATAATTCAGAATGTCATGACCTGAAAGATGAACATAATGAGAAAGTGGAACTACATTATGACATTTCTACTTTGAATATGCTGGGTTTCATTGAAACACCTGAAGATCAAATTATTAGAGATGACGGTAAGTTTTTATAAATCATGCACATTTACAATCACTATAAGTTGATATTTATAATGAGTAAAAGTTGAGCCTGCCATATTGCCATATCTTCCATAAGACATATCTTTCCTAACTTGTACAGTGTTCCAGCTACATTTTTTTAGGATTTCAAAAGGGCAGGGTGCCAATCCTGAAGAAGGGCATTTAACGCGCGGTCCTACTAAAAAGCGCCCGAGAGCGCCCGGGAAAAGAAAAAGCGCCCGGGGAAAAGAAAAAGCGCCCGGGGAAAAGAAAAAGCGCCCGGGGAAGGAAAATTAGCGCCCGGGAGAATAAAATAATAATATTATATAACAATAATTTTATTCCAAAAAAAATAATCATTGCTTGTTTTGTCCTTAATATAAATTGGGATATGTACAATGCTACATCTAAAGTGCCGGTTCAGGCACTTTTGCATTTTAGATATCAAAATTGTATATACATAAGTAAATAAATATAAATGAGAGTATATAGAAGAATCCTGAACGATATTGTCCTCGATCAAAACGTATATTTTGTTACTTAAAAATAATCAGTGCCTGAGGTCTAATATTTTAGCAACTGCATGGTGAACACATTTTTTATGCAGATGCTGATAAAGATATATGATATCTTTTTATAAAACTACAACTGTTTTAATGGCAATGCTTATAAGGGTTTTAATGCTTAGTTTTAAATTTAAACAAAACTCCTGCTTTTTACCGCCTTGTTTTAACTGCGGTACATGTATATATATATAGTACTGCTTTATTTGCTGATTTATTATGTGTAACTCTTTTAATATTGATTAGATTGATATTTATCTGTGAAATTTAAGTTTTGTTTACATTTTTCATTTTGATATCGTTTTTGAAAAACATGTCTTTTGATGTCTTACAGTTTATGAATCTTCAGCATAAACTGTGATCCATTAATTACTATCTGTCTTTCGAAATAGTAGGCCTATTCATATATTATTGTTAAAATTGAAACATTTATACTTGTTTTTGTGTTTTATTAAAAATGTCTATTATCTTAATTTACAAATTTTATTTACTTGTCTAAAATTTAAAAAAAATCAATGTGCATAACTTATTTCATCGCCGGACACAAAGTTGTCTCATGCCAATTAAATATCTATATAATTTCCCCGGGCGCTAGTTTTCTTCCCCGGGCTCTATTTTTCTTCCCCGGGCGCTTTTTCTTTTCCCCGGGCGCTATTTTTCTTCCCCGGGCGCTTTTTCTTTTACCCGGGCGCTTTTTCTTCACCCGGGCGCTCCCGGGCGCATTTTAGTAGGACCCTTTAACGCGTGATATGATAATATGTAAAGGGCATGTTTTAATAAAGATATTAATCAAACAATGTATTTATTAAATTGTGCATAAAAAAAATAATAATTCAATAATACATGTACATGTAATTTTCCATAGTTATAATGTAAATATGATGTACAATGTACATGTATGTCTCTTTTAAAAGTGAAAATTGCTGAATTTGCAGTTTCAGTACTCAATTCAATATATATAGACCACTTTCGAGTTCATCCGTCACTGGAAAAAACTCATCAATTATACGCGCCTTTATGACGTCATTTACCAGATAAAGGGGGTTGCCTGTATCCCTGCACTATTTACGTTCATCAAGCGTCTTAGTGATCGTCATTGTGCAGGATAAACAAGAAATAATGGTTGTTCTGTAGGTACTTAATGACAATTCCCTTATGACAGCAATGCTGATTGTCAATTTTGAGAATTCAATCTGCCGAATAATTCGTACAATATAGAATTATAGTTTTCCAACCACTTGCTCAACGTTGGAACGGAAGTGACGACGCCCCTAAACGCACAGGGAAGGAAGGAAGTTTTCTGAAACTTTTAAGCAATGCTAGCTAATTACCACAAACACAGATCAAGTTTGAATTTTAGTGGCATCACTTGCAATGTTCTTGAGTTATGTTGAAAAATTGCTGAATTTGTTATTCTGCACTCATTGCATTTGATGTACATGTACATTGCACTTAAAGTTTACTTAACTTCAACTGAATGTTCTCAAATTTACATGTATTAATTAATACACAATGCCCTTTCCACCAATCACAGATCAAGTATACAATGTAAGTTTGGGTGTCATCAACTTCGTTGTTCCTGAGTATCCCTTTATAAATGAAATGGCCCTATTTGCTCTTTTTGCACACTCTATTGCTTTAACAGTTTTTGAGTTGTGACTTGTGTCCCTTTATAAATGGAATACATGTAGCCCTATTTTCTGTTTTGCACTCTTTCCCATCACCACATTCTTCTTTTATATCCTGTATTTATCGATATTTAATCCAGTAAGTATTTACCATACATATAGATTATTGTCTTCACAGGTTATAGATCTCATGCATTTAATGTACTAATCAGTGAGCGACTTGGTTACCATAGAGCTTTACCAGACAACAGACATCCAAAGTAAGTAACTTGCATACATGTAGATAAAGACAAATCTTGTGCCTTAGATAAACATAATAAAGGCAAATCCCATGCTTTAGATAAACATGATAAAGACAAATATTATGCCTTAGATAAACATGATAAAGGCAAATCTCATGCCTTAGATAAACATACATTGTAATAAAGGCAAATCTCATGCCTTAGATAAACATGATAAAGGCAAATCCCATGCTTAAGATAAACATGATAAAGGCAAATCTCATGCCTTGTATAAAAATATAATAAAGGCAAACCTCATGCCTTAGATAAACATGATAAAGGCAAATCTCATGCTTTAGATAAGCGTGATAAAGGCAAATATCATACTTTAGATAAACATGAAAAAATATCATGCCTTAGATATAAACAAAACTCATGCTTTAGATATAAGCAAAACTCATGCTTTAGATATAAGCAAAACTCATGCTTTAGATATTCATGATAAAGGCAAATATCATGCTTTAGATACAGATAAATATCATACCTATTAATTATATACAATGTAGATACAGGCAAAACTCATGCCTTAGGTGCAGACAAACCACATGTCTTAGATAGTCAGATGATCTCATGTCTTGGATACAGTCAAAATTACCCCTTAGATACTGACAAATATCATGCCTTAATTACAGGCAAAACTCATGCCTAACATGTAGATACAGATAAATATCATGCCTTAGATACAGGCAAAACTCTAGTCCAAATAATTATGACTTCTGGCAAGGCTATTTAAATTTTTTTCTGGGACTCCTTCCAGAAAAAAATTAAAATAGCCTTCCCAGACTTCATAATTATTTGGACTAGCAAAACTCCTGCCTTACATGTAGGTGTAAGCAAATCACATGTCTTAATTACAGGAAAAACTAATGCCTAACATGTAGAGACAGATAAATATCATGTCTTAGATACAGGCAAAACTCATGCCTTAGTTGGAGGCAAATCTTATGTCTTAGATAGTCAAATCTCATGTCTTGGATACAGTCAAATTTATTGCCAAAGTTATAGGGAAAGCTCATTTCTGAAATACAGGCATATCTCATGTCTTAGAAACAAAAAAATCTCATGCCTTAGATATAGACAATTATCATGCCTTAGATACAGGCAAATCTCATGCCTTATACATGAAGATATAAAATGCAAGCAAATCTCATGTCTTAGATACAGTTAAATTCATGCCTTACATGTAGATACAGACAAATCTCATGTCTTAGATACAGGCAAAATTCATGTCTTGGATACAGTCAGATCTAGATCTCATACCTTAGATACAAGCAAATCTCATGTCTTAGCTATAGATACAGGTACATCTAATGTCCTAGATACGGGCAAATCTTATGCCTTGCATGTGAAAGACAATCACAAAACTTAGTTACCATAGACGATTACAAGACAACAGATATCCATAGTAACACATGAGTGATAATGATAATAAAACAATTATTGAAAATGAGATACAATTTAGTTGGACATCTGAACAAATGATGCTGTGATTTTAAATACCAAGAAATTAAATACATGGTAGCAGGGATGTCAGATCTTTATTATAATTGATAAGTTCTACATTCAATTGATTATATTTTATAGTTGTCAGAGTAAGATCTACTCAACAAAGCTTCCCAGAGCAAGTGTTATTATATGTTTCTACAATGGTATATTTTATAGTTGTCAGAGTAAGCTCTACTCCACAAAGCTTCCCAGAGCAAGTGTTATTATATGTTTCTACAATGGTATATTTTATAGTTGTCAGAGTAAGATCTACTCCACAAAGCTTCCCAGAGCAAGTGTTATTATATGTTTCTACAATGGTATATTTTATAGTTGTCAGAGTAAGATCTACTCCACAAAGCTTCCCAGAGCAAGTGTTATTATATGTTTCTACAATGGTATATTTTATAGTTGTCAGAGTAAGATCTACTCCACAAAGCTTCCCAGAGCAAGTGTTATTATATGTTTCTACAATGAAGCCCCTTCAGCATTGCTACGTACAGTCCACAGTGTGCTAGACCGTACACCAGCTTATTTGTTACAAGAGATTTTATTGGTTGATGATAACAGTGACCTTGGTATGTATAATTTTTAGAATGTCATACAGTATGTAACAGTTTTCAGAGATTTCAATAAGATATTTATATTTCTATCATGACTATTGGACCATGATTTCTGTTGTAGTAGTCTCATTCCCTGTATCAATGTCAATTTAATTTTATTGGTGGAATATAACTGTATTCTTGAAGGTTTTTACAAGACCACAAATAGGATGTATTTTTATCAAATTTATTGTTCTATTTTTAAAACTGTTACAGATAGACAAAAAAAAAACACAACAACACAATTGATTATCATAGCATGATATATGAATTAGGATATTTGTAAGTAACTTGGCTTCATTGGTAAATCATGTGACCAGGTGACATCTGTCTATTTGTACATTTGTTATTATCCTGATTCGGAGTTATTTCTCGCAATTTGATTGGCTGATATTGTCCTAATAAATTTCAGTATAATTGTTTATCATGTCAATTGGAATTGTCTCCCTTATTTATTACGTCAATTGGAATTATCTCCCTTATATCATTGACCAAATAAAAAAAAATGAGTTGCTTTACAGTGCTAATATTTTTAATTTTTCACAGTTTCAGATTAAATATCTATAATATATTTGATAGATATATTGTCCTAAAATTGAATTTGAATATAATAATATGTAAAATAACAAAATCATGATAGAAATTTATCGCGTCAATAAAATTCTTGTATTAGGATAATTGCATACTGTGTAACTAATAATATCTGACATCTTATTATAGATATATATTTATATGCATCAAGGAGAAAATAAATTTACAAATAATGTCATCAATTGCCAATAATTTCAACTCAAATTTCAGAAATAATTCAAACTGAGACAACCAGAAATGGCCTATTTAGGTAATACTGCAGGTTATGAATGATGTTTAGATACATGTTTGATAGAATCTAATCTACTCTTGGTTTTAAATCCTGCTCATTTTTATTGTAAATTGGTGTAATAACAAAACATTGCCAAAATAAAAGCTTTCAGCCATATTAAAACCTTTAATAAATTAATTCAAAATTCAATAAAATTCTATAGCACAAACGGCTGAAATTAAACTTTTAGAAATGCCCTTACTGGTGTAATATAATTGTAGTTGGTCTTATTTTATATACATATAGAATAGAAAATTTATTTAAGTTTCTTTAAAATTTTCCATTTTAGACAACCTGTCATGTCAGATAGAAGCCTATGTGAAAAACAAGTTACATAAAGTAAGATACATGAGGACTGCCACAAGACAAGGACTTATCAGGGCAAGGATGTATGGGGCTAATCAGGCAGAAGGGGAGGTAAGTCTAATTGTTAGATACATGAGGACTGCCACAAGACAAGGATGTACGGGGCTAATCAGGCAGAAGGGGAGGTAAGTCTTATTGTTAGATACATGAGGACTGCAACAAGACAAGGACTAATCAGGGCAAGGATGTACAGGGCTAATCAGGCAGAAGGGGAGGTAAGTCTAATTGTTAGATACATGAGGACTGCAACAAGACAAGGACTAATCAGGGCAAGGATGTACGGGGCTAAGCAGGCAGAAGGGGAGGTAAGTCTAATTGTTAGATACATGAGGACTGCAACAAGACAAGGACTAATCAGGGCAAGGATGTACGGGGCTAATCAGGAAGAAGGGGAAGTAAGTCTAATTGTTAGATACATGAGGACTGCAACAAGACAAGGACTAATCAGGGCAAGGATGTACGGGGCTAATCAGGCAGAAGGGGTGGTAAGTCTAATTGTTAGATACATGAGGACTGCAACAAGACAAGGACTAATCAGGGCAAGGATGTATGGGGCTGATCAGGCAGAAGGGGAAGTAAGTCTAATTGTTAGATACATGAGGACTGCCACAAGACAAGGACTAATCAGGGCAAGGATGTACGGGGCTAATCAGGCAGAAGGGGAGGTAAGTCTAATTGTTAGATACATGAGGACTGCAACAAGACAAGGACTAATCAGGGCAAGGATGTACGGGGCTAAGCAGGCAGAAGGGGAGGTAAGTCTAATTGTTAGATACATGAGGACTGCAACAAGACAAGGACTAATCAGGGCAAGGATGTACGGGGCTAATCAGGAAGAAGGGGAAGTAAGTCTAATTGTTAGATACATGAGGACTGCCACAAGACAAGGACTAATCAGGGCAAGGATGTACGGGGCTAATCAGGCAGAAGGGGAGGTAAGTCTTATTGTAAGATACATGAGGACTGCAACAAGACAAGGACTAATCAGGGCAAGGATGTACGGGGCTAATCAGGCAGAAGGGGAGGTAAGTCTAATTGTTAGATACATGAGGACTGCAACAAGACAAGGACTAATCAGGGCAAGGATGTACGGGGCTAATCAGGAAGAAGGGGAAGTAAGTCTAATTGTTAGATACATGAGGACTGCCACAAGACAAGGACTAATCAGGGCAAGGATGTACGTGGCTAATCAGGCAGAAGGGGAGGTAAGTCTAATTGTTAGATACATGAGGACTGCCACAAGACAAGGACTAATCAGGGCAAGGATGTATGGGGCTAATCAGGCAGAAGAGGAGGTAAGTCTAATTGTTAGATACATGAGGACTGCAACAAGACAAGGACTAATCAGGGCAAGGATGTATGGGGCTAATCAGGCAGAAGGGGAGGTAAGTCTAATTGTTAGATACATGAGGACTGCCACAAGACAAGGACTTATCAGGGCAAGGATGTACGGGGCTAATCAGGCAGAAGGGGAGGTAAGTCTTATTGTAAGATACATGAGGACTGCAACAAGACAAGGACTAATCAGGGCAAGGATGTACGGGGCTAATCAGGCAGAAGGGGAGGTAAGTCTTATTGTTAGATACATGAGGACTGCAACAAGACAAGGACTAATCAGGGCAAGGATGTACGTGGCTAATCAGGAAGAAGGGGAAGTAAGTCTAATTGTTAGATACATGAGGACTGCAACAAGACAAGGACTAATCAGGGCAAGGATGTACGGGGCTAATCAGGCAGAAGGGGAGGTAAGTCTTATTGTTAGATACATGAGGACTGCAACAAGACAAGGACTAATCAGGGCAAGGATGTACGTGGCTAATCAGGAAGAAGGGGAAGTAAGTCTAATTGTTAGATACATGAGGACTGCAACAAGACAAGGACTAATCAGGGCAAGGATGTACGGGGCTAATCAGGCAGAAGGGGAGGTAAGTCTTATTGTTAGATACATGAGGACTGCAACAAGACAAGGACTAATCAGGGCAAGGATGTACGTGGCTAATCAGGAAGAAGGGGAAGTAAGTCTAATTGTTAGATACATGAGGACTGCAACAAGACAAGGACTAATCAGGGCAAGGATGTACGGGGCTAATCAGGAAGAAGGGGAAGTAAGTCTTATTGTTAGATACATGAGGACTGCAACAAGACAAGGACTAATCAGGGCAAGGATGTATGGGGCTAATCAGGCAGAAGGGGAGGTAAGTCTTATTGTTAGATAGACTGCCACAAGACAAGGACTAATCAGGGCAAGGATGTACGGGGCCAATCAGGCAGAAGGGGAGGTAAGTCTAATTGTTAGATACATGAGGACTGCAACAAGACAAGGACTAAACAGGGCAAGGATGTACGGGGCTAATCAGGCAGAAGGGGAGGTAAGTCTAATTGTTAGATACATGAGGACTGCCACAAGACAAGGACTAATCAGGGCAAGGATGTATGGGGCTAATCAGGCAGAAGGGGAGGTAAGTCTTATTGTTAGATACATGAGGACTGCAACAAGACAAGGACTAATCAGGGCAAGGATGTACAGGGCTAATCAGGCAGAAGGGGAGGTAAGTCTTATTGTTAGATAGACTGCCACAAGACAAGGACTAATCAGGGCAAGGATGTACGGGGCCAATCAGGCAGAAGGGGAGGTAAGTCTAATTGTTAGATACATGAGGACTGCAACAAGACAAGGACTAATCAGGGCAAGGATGTACAGGGCTAATCAGGCAGAAGGGGAGGTAAGTCTTATTGTTAGATAGACTGCCACAAGACAAGGACTAATCAGGGCAAGGATGTACGGGGCCAATCAGGCAGAAGGGGAGGTAAGTCTAATTGTTAGATACATGAGGACTGCCACAAAACAAGGACTAATCAGGGCAAGGATGTACGGGGCTAATCAGGCAGAAGGGGAGGTAAGTCTAATTGTTAGATACATGAGGACTGCAACAAGACAAGGACTAATCAGGGCAAGGATGTATGGGGCTAATCAGGAAGAAGGGGAAGTAAGTCTAATTGTAAGATACATGAGGACTGCCACAAAACAAGGACTAATCAGGGCAAGGATGTATGGGGATAATCAGGAAGAAGGGGAGGTAAGTCTTATTGTTAGATACATGAGGACTGCAACAAGACAAGGACTAATCAGGGCAAGGATGTACGGGGCTAATCAGGCAGAAGGGGAGGTAAGTCTTATTGTTAG
The DNA here is from genome assembly GCF_963676685.1 of Mytilus edulis. Taxonomy (NCBI): domain Eukaryota; kingdom Metazoa; phylum Mollusca; class Bivalvia; order Mytilida; family Mytilidae; genus Mytilus; species Mytilus edulis. The sequence goes on along the minus strand of NC_092345.1, from coordinate 107,778,279 downwards.
ATACATGAGGACTGCAACAAGACAAGGACTAATCAGGGCAAGGATGTACGGGGCTAATCAGGCAGAAGGGGAGGTAAGTCTAATTGTTAAATACATGAGGACTGCAACAAGACAAGGACTAATCAGGGCAAGGATGTACGGGGCTAATCAGGAAGAAGGGGAAGTAAGTCTTATTGTTAGATACATGAGGACTGCAACAAGACAAGGACTAATCAGGGCAAGGATGTATGGGGCTAATCAGGCAGAAGGGGAGGTAAGTCTAATTGTTAGATACATGAGGACTGCCACAAGACAAGGACTAATCAGGGCAAGGATGTACGGGGCTAATCAGGAAGAAGGGGAGGTAAGTCTAATTGTTAGATACATGAGGACTGCCACAAAACAAGGACTAATCAGGGCAAGGATGTACAGGGCTAATCAGGCAGAAGGGGAGGTAAGTCTAATTGTTAGATACATGAGGACTGCCACAAGACAAGGACTAATCAGGGCAAGGATGTATGGGGCTAATCAGGCAGAAGAGGAGGTAAGTCTAATTGTTAGATACATGAGGACTGCAACAAGACAAGGACTAATCAGGGCAAGGATGTACGGGGCTAATCAGGAAGAAGGGGAGGTAAGTCTAATTGTTAGATACATGAGGACTGCCACAAAACAAGGACTAATCAGGGCAAGGATGTATGGGGCTAATCAGGCAGAAGGGGAGGTAAGTCTAATTGTTAGATACATGAGGACTGCCACAAAACAAGGACTAATCAGGGCAAGGATGTATGGGGCTAATCAGGCAGAAGGGGAGGTAAGTCTAATTGTTAGATACATGAGGACTACCACAAGACAAGGACTAATCAGGGCAAGGATGTATGGGGCCAATCAGGCAGAAAGGGAGGTAAGTCTAATTGTTAGATACATGAGGACTGCAACAAGACAAGGACTAATCAGGGCAAGGATGTATGGGGCTAATCAGGCAGAAGGGGAGGTAAGTCTAATTGTTAGATACATGAGGACTGCCACAAAACAAGGACTAATCAGGGCAAGGATGTACGGGGCTAATCAGGCAGAAGGGGAGGTAAGTCTAATTGTTAGATACATGAGGACTGCAACAAGACAAGGACTAATCAGGGCAAGGATGTATGGGGCCAATCAGGCAGAAAGGGAGGTAAGTCTAATTGTTAGATACATGAGGACTGCAACAAGACAAGGACTAATCAGGGCAAGGATGTACAGTACACACAGAGAGGATGTAATCTCATACTCCCAACACTGATTCTGGTGTAACACAGTGTCACACTGTGAAACACAGATTTCCCCTCCCAAAAAACACCAAGTAATTACTCCCATCTGGGAGGGTTTTATGACCTGTTGATTGCAGGTAAAAGTAATAAAAATCAACAAAGCATGACTGCATGGTCATGACAGAGACACATAATTACATGTCAACTATTCTCTCACTTCTTCCTATTTTAATCATTTCCTATTTAGTTTAATTTTATTTCTGAAAGCTACTATAAAAAAGGTTAATGAAATGATTTTAAAAAATTATTTATACAAAAAGTATTTTTAGATTTGAAATTTATTTACATTCTTTCATAATCTCATAATTAAGAATGGTAACTTGATATTTACAATAAGTTGTATTTATAGTCAGTTTAAACATATAGATATTAATATATAATACATGGTTTAAAAATAATAGTAATGATACCAAAAAAATGAATATAATAAAATAATGTAGATTAATTTCATACATATTATAGTTAAATAATCTTCATTTATTATTTAAATTTATCAAAATAAAATTGAATAAATTCAATTAAAATATATGTCTTTATTTTCTATTAATAATACTCCACTTACAGGTGATATTTTGTTTGTATGCTGAATATTTTTAATAAATAAAGTTGTGCAGAAATCTTTAATAAAATCGAACTATAATATATCTCTGATAAAATTTAACAAATCTCACACTTTTCATCATTTTTGTGACTGTCATTTAATGGCAGGAAACATAAGAAATGTTAATTGTACTACATCAACAACTAGTCAGTCTAGTGGCACAGGCAGAAGGGGAGGTAAGTCTAATTGTTAGATACATGAGGACTGCCACAAGACAAGGACTAATCAGGGCAAGGATGTACGGGGCTAATCAGGCAGAAGGGGAGGTAAGTCTAATTGTTAGATACATGAGGACTGCCACAAGACAAGGACTAATCAGGGCAAGGATGTATGGGGCTAATCAGGCAGAAGGGGAGGTAAGTCTAATTGTTAGATACATGAGGACTGCCACAAGACAAGGACTAATCAGGGCAAGGATGTATGGGGCTAATCAGGCAGAAGGGGAGGTAAGTCTAATTGTTAGATACATGAGGACTGCAACAAGACAAGGACTAATCAGGGCAAGGATGTACGGGGCTAATCAGGCAGAAGGGGAGGTAATTCTTATTGTTAGATACATGAGGACTGCCACAAAACAAGGACTAATCAGGGCAAGGATGTATGGGGCTAATCAGGCAGAAGGGGAGGTAAGTCTAATTGTTAGATACATGAGGACTGCCACAAGACAAGGACTAATCAGGGCAAGGATGTATGGGGCTAATCAGGCAGAAGGGGAGGTAAGTCTAATTGTTAGATACATGAGGACTGCAACAAGACAAGGACTAATCAGGGCAAGGATGTACAGGGCTAATCAGGCAGAAGGGGAGGTAAGCCTTAATATAAGATTGATGGAAACTGGATAGAGTGAGGCTGTTTTTAGTTATAAAGGTAGACAGGATTCACTATATAGCTAGTCTTTGCATTGTTTTCATTTGAAAAAAATTGGTATAGTATGTTACGTTATCCTCCTCAGCCCTACCAATCAGGATCATGGATACAGTTTGAGACTAACTCATTTATAAACAATTAAAATTTCCTGTTCTTTTCCAGGTTTTAGTATTCCTTGACAGCCATTGTGAAGTGAATACAGATTGGCTACAGCCTTTACTTACTAGAATCGTTGAGGACCGTGTCAATGTGGTGGTACCAGTTATTGATATTGTTAATGCTGACACCATGGAGCTTCAGACTTCACCACTGGTTGTTGGAGGGTTTAACTGGGGACTACATTTTAGATGGGACCAGCTACCTGTACATATTAGAGATAACCCTGATGTAGCCTCAAATCCTGTAAAGTAAGTTATATAAAACTTTAAATGGAGAATGTGTCAAAGAGACAGCAACCTGAAAAATACAATATTTCCCTGCCATAATATTGTAAATTCAGAAATTATTGCGTGTATTTATTATTGTGAATTTTCACGAATGGACAACTTTATGAGTTTAATTATTGCAATTACAAAGAAATATGCATAAAGATCTATGTTTCTGTTATCAAAATGTGAGTTCTTATTATTGGGATACTCACCCAGTTGTATTATTCACATCAATAAAAACCTCGCAATAATTTCTGAATTTACAGTAATTGAAAAACATCTAAATCTATTTATGTTGTTAGTCTTTCTGGAAAAACATATATAAAATTGAGAATGGAAATGGGGAATATGCCAAAGAGACAACAACCCGACCATAGAAAAAAAACAAAAACAGCAGAAGGTCACCAACAGGTCTTCAATGTAGCGAGAAATTCCTATATATATGTTTGAATATAATAAATCTGAACCATAAAATCTGTAAAGAAATCTGTTGAACAAGAGACTAAAATAGATCAGAAAATTCATACGTATATCACACATAAATTTATTTACATTTAACCAATGCAAGAGATAACATCTTGGTCCTAGGGATTTTGACTGATGGATGGACTTTTTTTTAAACATGACGACCAGCAATGCATTGTGCTGAAGGACATTAAACTACCAATGATAAAGAAGTTTGCTTGCAGTTAATTAACAGAAAGTATATGGTTTTAGATATTATAAATAATTCAAACCTCAATGAAATTGGACAGAAGTGTTTTCTACATGAAAAAAAAATCATGTGTAAAAAAAAGTTTGTTTAGATTTTACTGAATTTTATTACGGATAAACGAACTGAGTTTCGGCTGTTTACATTATCATGATTCCAGTTTACAGTTTTAAGGCAATAAAGTAGATATGGAAAGTAAGATCACAAAAATACTGAACTCCAAAGAAAATATAAAACCTAAAGTCTGTAATCAAATGGCAAAATCTAAAGTTCAAACACATTAATATTCAAATGAATGGATAACAACTGTCATATTCCTGACTTGGTGCAAGCATTTTGTTATGTAGAAAATATTAACCTGGTTATATAGCTAGCTAAACCTCACACTTGTATGACAGTTGCATCAAATTCCATTATATTGTCACCTATGCTTGATGGTGGATTGAACCTGGTTTTATAGCTACATGTAGCTAAACCTCACACTTGTATGACAGTCGTATCACATTCCATTATATGACAACGATTTGTAAACAAAATAAACCAACATGATAAGTAAAAATGTCAAAATAGGTACAGCAGTCAACATTGTGTTATTATCGTAATTACTATATATAAAAATATATAAAACGAGTGGAAGATACCATAGACATATATTTAAACTCATAAGTCAAAGACAAACAGATAAAATTATGGCAACAAACATCCCAAACACACAACCATGTTAAAAGAAACATATGTATAGAGTATAGATTTTTTGTTTAGTTATGGTTGTAAAGATAACATAAGCAAACACTATGTAATGAATAGGTGATGATTACTGAAAAAAGAATATTTGAGATGAAATTTTAAAGTTTTCCTGGTTTATTTGGAATGAAACTTACCAGGAAACACAGGAATTTAATAGGCCATGATTAATTGAATTTTTCATAATTTTCATGTTTAGGCCTTGTATAGACACCCATAGAGTATATATTTTTCTCATTGTTGAAGGAACAGTTGCCAAAAGTGGCTTACATCAACTTTAATTGAACTTTGGTGTATAGTTTGTCTCATTGGAATCATACCACATCTCTTTATTTCTATTTTACAATGAAATCTGGTGGATAATTGTCTCATTAGCAATTATACCACATCTCTTTATTTCTATTTTACAATGAAATCTGGTGGATAATTGTCTCATTAGCAATTATACCACATCTCCTTATTTCTATTTTACAATGAAATCTGGTGGATAATTAGCAATTATACCACATCTAAGATAAGTAGGATACCTAGTGATCTGGTGTCAGTAGGTCAAAGTTTAAGGTTACTTTTACAAAGCAATGGACCATCAAAGTGTTTTCTTTTTCAGGTCCCCCACTATGGCTGGAGGATTATTTGCTATGGACAGAAGCTACTACTTTGAACTTGGTGAATATGATTCTGGAATGGATATCTGGGGTGGCGAGAATTTAGAACTGTCTTTCAGGGTAAATATCAGGAACGGATATCTAGGGTGGAGAGAATTTAAAACTGTCTTTCAGGGTAAATATCTGGAAAGGGTATCTAGGGTGAAGAAAATTTAGTCATTCTCCTTTACCATGTTTACCAATGGAAAACAAATGCAGATTTTTTTCTTCCCTTTGCTTACTTTGGTTTGCCTTAACCATATGTTATGAAACTCATACACAATGCATATTAACACAAAACACAGATCAAGTTGGATTTTGGTTGCATCACTCTTATTATGTTATGGTTATGCCCATTTACAAAAGGAAATTTGCTTAGTTTTTCATTTTTGTTCTCTAACTATAGTTGGTCTTTACCAAGTGTTATGTCACTTATGGCGTTGTCAGTTTATTTTCGATTTATGAGTTTGACCTGGTATCTTTCGTCCCTCTTTTATGCATAATGCTTATAACAACATAACACAGATCAAGATTGAAATTTTGGTGGAGTCATTTTTGTTGTTCTAGAGTAATGTCCCTTTGCAAATGAAAAAATGCGGGTTTTTGGTTTCATTCCTTTAAATATGAAAGCTTGTCTGAACTTAATGTTGTAAAAAGTATACACAATGCTAATTACCACAAAACTCAGATCAAGTGCAGTTCCTGAGTTTTGTCCCTTTATAAAGTAAAGTGCACCATCTGTGTCCCATGGACACATTCACCATTTTTAGCACACCTGACCTGAAAGGTCAAGTGAGCTTTTCTCATCACTTGTCGTCCTGCATCTGTCGTCCGGCGTCTGTAAACTTTTACAAAAATCTTCTCCTCTGAAACAACTGGCCCAAATTTAACCAAACTTAGCCACAATCATCATTGGGGTATCTAGTTCAAAATATGTGTCCGTTGACCCGGCCAGCCAACCAAGATGGCCGTCATGGCTAAAAATAGAACATAGGGGTAAAATGTAGATTTTGGCTTATAGCTCTGAAACCAAAGCATTAAGAGCAAATCTGACATGGGGGTAAAATTGTGTATCAAGTCAAGATCTATCTGCCCTGACATTTTCAGATGAATCGGACAATCCATTGTTGGGTTACTACTGCCCCTGAATTGTTAATTTTAAGGAAATTTTGACGTTTTTGGTTATTATCTTGAATATTATTATAGATAGAGATAAACTGTAAACAGCAATAATGTTCAGCAAAGTAAGATCTACAAATAAGTCAACATAACCAAAATTGTCAAGTGACTGGTTAAGGAGTTATTGCCCTTTATAGTCAAATTATAGTATTCTTCTTCTCTGAAACTACCTGAAACTACCTGACCAAATTTAACCTAACTTAGCCACAATCATCATTGGGGTATCTAGTTTAAAAAATGGGTGGTGTGACCCTGCCAACCAACAAAGATGGAGGCCATGGCTAAAAATAGAACATAGGGATAAAATGTAGATTTTGGCTTATAGCTCTGAAACCAAAGCATTAAGAGCAAATCTGACATGGGGGTAAAATTGTTTATCAAGTCAAGATCTATCTGCCCTGACATTTTCAGATGAATCGGACAATCCGTTGTTGGGTTACTACTGCCCCTGAATTGTTAATTTTAAGGAAATTTTGACGTTTTTGGTTATTATCTTGAATATTATTATAGATAGAGATAAACTGTAAACAGCAATAATGTTCAGCAAAGTAAGATCTACAAATAAGTCAACATAACCAAAATTGTCAAGTGACCGGTTAAGGAGTTATTGCCCTTTATAGTCAAATTTTAGTATTCTTCTTCTCTGAAACTACCTGAAACTACCTGACCAAATTTAACCTAACTTAGCCACAATCATCATTGGGGTATCTAGTTTAAAAAATGGGTGGTGTGACCCTGCCAACCAACAAAGATGGAGGCCATGGCTAAAAATAGAACATAGGGATAAAATGTAGATTTTGGCTTATAGCTCTGAAACCAAAGCATTAAGAGCAAATCTGACATGGGGGTAAAATTGTTTATCAAGTCAAGATCTATCTGCCCTGACATTTTCAGATGAATCGGACAATCCGTTGTTGGGTTACTACTGCCCCTGAATTGTTAATTTTAAGGAAATTTTGACGTTTTTGGTTATTATCTTGAATATTATTATAGATAGAGATAAACTGTAAACAGCAATAATGTTCAGCAAAGTAAGATCTACAAATAAGTCAACATAACCAAAATTGTCAAGTGACCGGTTAAGGAGTTATTGCCCTTTATAGTCAAATTTTAGTATTCTTCTTCTCTGAAACTACCTGAAACTACCTGACCAAATTTAACCTAACTTAGCCACAATCATCATTAGGTATCTAGTTTAAAAAATGGGTGGTGTGACCCTGCCAACCAACAAAGATGGAGGCCATGGCTAATTATAGAACATAGGGGTAAAATGTAGATTTTGGCTTATAACTCTGAAACCAAAGCATTTAGAGAAAATCTGATGGGGGTTAAATTATATATCAGGTTAAGATCTATCTGCACTGAAATTTTCAGACAAAACAGACAAACCATTGTTGGGTTGCTGCCCCAGAATTAGTAATTGTAAGGAATTTTTGCAGTTTTTGGTTATTATCTTAAATATTATTATAGATAGAGATAAACTGTAAACAGCAATAAAGTTCAGCAAAGTAAGATCTACAAATGAGTGAACATGACCAAAATTGTGAGTTGACCCCTTAAGGAGTTATTGCCCTTTATAGTAATTTTTTAACAACTTTTCAAAAAATTTTGTAAATTTTTGTAAATTTTTTGAAAATATTTTCCACTGTAATTACTGGGCCAAGTTCATTATAGATAGAGATAACTGTAGCAACAAGAATGTTCAGTAAAGTAATATCTACAAACACATCACGATCACCAAAACACAATTTTGTCATGAATTTATCTGTGTCCATTGTTTAATATGCACCAAGGTGAGCGACACAGGCTCTTGAGAGCCTCTAGTTTTATTTTTACTACTTAAAACATTTAGGAAATTTTTTTCTCATTTGCCATTTTTTACCTTAATATATTGATCTACATTGTATAATTTTTGTCTTGTTGTCACAGAATTATGCTGACACAAATTAAAAATTCTTACGCTTAAAGACATGGACTAACAAAAATATCTATAGATACTTAATCTAGACAATCATTTAAATATCAGATTTGATGTAGAGTTCCCTTGGAATTTTTAAATATATATATATATATATATATATATTAAAAATTTACATTTATTGTCGAAATTCAGATCTGGTGTACAAAACAAAAACATATTGACACCTTATGTTTGTGGCATAACATCTTGGCCACAAGTTTTTATTGTTTTCTGTTTAGTATTAAATTTATAGTCAGATCCATTTTGTTTCATCTTGTGAATAATTTTATTTGGCAATCGCCAATGGCAGTCAGCAGGGTTAAAGAACATAAGTTGTTCGACCTGTTAGTCAAATGCGTTTTGTTTAAATATACTTTTTCACTTTTTTGGTCTTTTGTAAAATGTTGTTTGTGCTGTATTTAGTCCCTACAACGAACTTTGTTTACATGCACACATATAAAAAATGTAATTTCAACCGTTTGAAGGAACTGAATTAGATTGAAATTAATTTCTTCTAGTTGTCTCTCATAGACCGTTATCTGTTTTCCCGCGCTTCATGGGATATAGCCATTCAGCACGACAGGGCCGACTCGACTAGACATGTTTCTCAGTTAAAATCTTTTATCTTGCTTATGTGAATTTATTTGATGTTATATGAAATGTTTTGATTTCAGTAGTAATTATAAATTACTTGACTATATTTCGTCAACATGATATTATGTATCATAATGTGCAATTAAAATCAGCACATGGCACTCTCGTGTGGGTATTCAATTTGAACTTAAGTTTGGTTTTTATTAGTCTTATGTGCTTAGAGTTGGGTAGTCTATGGGCGTAGTAATTGTAGAAGAATTGCAGTTTTTATCCAACACAATCATAGGTTTTAACATAGTTTTCAATTAAGACTTGTTTATATTAAAAATTATTCATAATGAAGCCCAACCCCTGACTATTTCTAGATCTGGCAGTGTGGAGGGAGGTTGGAGATCATACCTTGCTCCCATGTTGGACATATTTTTAGGAAGCGACGTCCCTATGGATCTTATGGCGAAGGGGATACAATGTTGAAGAACTCTCTGAGAGTGGCCAATGTTTGGATGGATGACTACAAGGTAAAGTCTATTCTTCTGTTACCATGATTACTAAATATTATTGCAATATCCTAATATATTGTATAGTATACTACTGCATTTATATAACTACAAGTTATTTGGAAAGGAACATGACGTTTTTAATGCAATAAATGGATTAAACATTTACTGGAGGCAACTTTTATCACGTTTAAATGAAGTAACAAACTTATTTTGCCGCCGAAATTTAGATTGATGTACGTTTTCGAGTAACAAGCACCGGAACTTGTTGAAATGCACGAAGTGATAAAAAGTTGTATTTTTATCAAATAACCTGCTACACACTGTGAAGACAATGCTTCAACCTCTTTTCTAAAGATAATGAATCGTTTATGTCTGAATTTCTAATTATCAATAAAAAATTGATGTTTCATCAACTTGGTAAAAATTGAAAATGTCCGATGACAGAAGCGACTGAAAGGGAGTATCGTCAAGAACAGGGCGACTTGTTTTCGCTTTTGGGGGTCGGGGAAAGGAAGTGACGGTCAGGAAGGCGACTTCTTCGCCCAAGTCGCCTGGTAGCGTGAGCCCTGGTATACTACTGTATTAAAATAACTACCTGTCTGAACTCATTAAAAGTTACGTTCTCTTTAGACACATTAAAGGTGATTACCTGATTAAACACATTAAAGCTGATTTCATTCTGTCTCTGTTTTATTTCTTTGATCTTAAACTGAAATAGTCCATGTATTCAACAAAATTACTTAAAGATAGATTTGTAGTGCTTTTTTTAATCCTTTCAAAAGGTCGATGGTAGCCACAATATATGTTGTCATTCTAATTGATATATTGTCATTCTTATTTACATGAAGTCTTCTGTAACCTTATTTTTTTTGGAAGGATGGAATTTCCTTTGTATTTTTATTGACTAAGAAGAAGGTGTAAAATAATACATAATTGATTGTATTTTCATATTATATTTCAGAAATATTTTTATAAACAGAGACAACAGCCTACAGATGTGTCTTATGGGGATATTTCAGACCGAGTGGCATTAAGGAAAAGACTTCATTGTAAATCATTTGAATGGTATCTCAATAATGTATATCCTGAACAGGTAGGTGTTATTCTGGTTAAAGTTGTTCAGAGCAGGACAAACAAATAAACAATCAAATAGGTTTATTTACCGGATTTTTGTGACAAAAATGTCGGTTATTGATTTGGGGATGTACGGCAGTCGGTCGGGCAGTCAGGCGGTCGGGCGGGCGGCCAAAAAAAGTTGTCCATGCATTTACTCATGAACCGTTCATCCAAAGCTTTTAAAATTTTAATATGTTGTTACTAACAACAAAATGAAGGTCAAGTTAAAGAATGACGATTTTGACTTTTACCGTTCGGGAGTTATGGTTCTTGAAAGATTGAAAAATGGCGTTTCCAGTCGTGTCCGTGTATTTACGCATGAACTGTTCAATCAAAGCTTCCCAAATTTTAATATGTTGCTCCTGATGACAAAATGGAGGTCAAGTTCAAGAATGACGATTTTGACTTTTACTGTTCAAGAGTTATGGTTCTTGACAGATTGAAAACTGGCGTTTCCAGTCATGTCAGTGCATCTACTTATGAACTGTTCAACCAAAGAATTTCAAATTTTAATATGTTGTTACTGATGACAAAATGAAGGTCAAGTTTAATAATGTCGATTTTGACTTTGACCGTTCAGGAGTTATGGTTCTTGAAAGATAAAAAAATGGCGTTTCCATTCATGTTGTTGCATTTACTCATGAACCATTCAACCTAAGCTCTTTCAAATTTTAAATATGTTGATACTGATGACAAAATGCAGGTCAAATTTGATATTGACGATTTTCACTTTCACTGTTCATCAGTTATGGTTCTTGTGATATTGCAAAGACACAAATAAATGTTAATAAATTCGGTTTGCTGTCGTGACAGCCTCTTGTATGAACATGATGTAGTGGTTCAAGTTGTACACAACAGGACAAACAAATAAACATGTACAGAGGTTTAAGGAGCTCGCGGGTATAAAAAATTCAGCAAAAAATTAAACATTTGTTTTTTCATTACAAATTTTATTTATTACACTATTAGTACGGCGGCTTTGTGAAAAATTGTGCACATCCTGCTACAAGCATGAAATTTGGCATAGACCTTCCTCAACTATTTCTCTTTCATTTCAGATAGGGAGGCATTTGAAAAAAAATTCTCACTTCCGGTAAAATCCAAAATGGCGGACATCATACTTTAATTTGCCCAATATTGAAGGGTAGTATGTGAAAAGGTGTTATTATCATGCTACTATCATAATATTTGGTAAAAACCTTTGTTTAGTACTACTTTTGTATATATGATATAGATAAGATTACTTCAAAAACCCTTCTTCCGGTGAAATCCAACATGGCGGATATAGTACTAAAATAAGCTTATTTTTAGGGAGGGTAATTGAAATGTGTTTTAAAGTATTGTTTCTATCATTATATTGTGAAGGAATCTTTCTTTGGTGCTTCTCATGGATAAAATGAATAAGACATATGTCTTTTAAACCCTTACTTCCGGTGATATCCAATATGGCAGACATAGAATTATTGATAATATTCAACTTTTTTAAAAATGTAAATAAAATGGGTTTTTTTAGCTGGTCATTAAACTTTTGGCTTTAAGTCATCTCAAAAACCACTAATTTTATTCAGCTTTATATGTTTGAATACAAAATTAACACTTCCGGTGAAAAAAATACAAATATGGCGTAAATTACAAAGATGAGTCCTCAATCCATATCTTCGATGTAGAATTTTGGATAGATTGATTAAAAAAAATCAAAATCACTCAAAGTTCTTGAACATCTTTAGAATGACTTATTTATGGCCACAAGTACATGTTTATTCACATTCGGGAGCCTATTTTTCAAATTTACACAGATCGTGGTATTTACATCTACTAGTGTAATGTACAAGCTCCTGAAAAGACGAAGACGCACACAAACAGTTGTCCAAAAGGTTCCCATGGACCATATTTTTCCCTTTGCCATTCATAGACGATGGACTGGTTAGCATTGGAACCAATACCAAGCTTGTTACTTATTTGCACCCGCCATGGTATATAGCACGTTTTACTTGCTGAAAAGACTAGACCGAGTCGTGGGAATAGCCTCAATAAGTATTTCCTCTTCCAAAATCACATTTTTGTCTTGCTTCGTTAACCCCATCTGATAAATTTGTTCGATCTTACAACAAAACCACGTATCGTTCTATCAATGACATTGTCAAATCCATATCTGGTGATGTTGGTTGATTAATCATCATTCTAAATGATAGAGTCACATCTTTAAACACCATCTATGTCACCAACGCAGTTCCTTTTCCAGCAAACGTGTAATCTCTCAATGCCTTGAGTATTTAAAAGCTCATGGATAGATATATATCTGAAGCTTTTTCCACTTCCAAATGCAAGCCAAAGTTTGTCTGCCCCTATGTCACTGAAAAGCAACATCAGTATCGACTGTTCGAGTCATGACTCAGTTAAATCTGTACATCAGGCACATGCACGTGAACATGATGCTAAGCTTGAAACATCACCATGTGGTGGATAACACAGAACATCCTGACAATTGTTGCTACAACTACCTTTTCCTCAAAATCTATTGAGCAAGCTGTTGCGTATGAAAACTAAAAAGTTCGTTCTTATTGTCGTAATCTTGTTTTGACTCTAAATGTAGCTCTTGTTTCTTATAACAAATGCTCAGGATATTCTATCTTATCTACCTTGAGATGTATTTCAAGTTTATCACCATTTTCACATTAAGAGGCTGACAATAGAATCATGGTGTATGTGTCTGATGCAATGAAACACGAACTTGCAGGAGTCATGATTCGAATAGTCGTTACTGTTTCGCTATTCCGTGACTGGGGTAGACGAACTATGGATTGTGTTTGGGAGGGCAAAAAGCTGTGGATAAATATATATCAATGACCTTTCAAATGCACATGGCAATGAGTGATAACACACACTTATTGTGTTCCATGTCTTTACCAGTTCTGATATGGTTCTCTGAATGCTTGAAAAGGAAAAAAAGACTGCGTGGGAGACATTGATGGCATTTGAAGATGTAACTTTGACATAAAGAATGATGATTAATCAGCCTAAACCACCGAGGTTTAACTGTAAGATCACACAAACTTATCAGATGGGGTTATCATGGTTAACGAATAAAGAAAATAACTATTTGCGCAAAAGGGAAGACTAATTGAGGGTATTCTCTCAACTTGGTCTAGCGAAACAGGAACGACTATTCAAATCATGACTCCTGCAAGTTCGTGTGTCATTGCATCAGACACATACACCATTATGCTAATTTTTCAAGCATGTAAAACGTGCCATATCCTAAGGCAGGTGTTTAGGGGGACGAGCTTGGAATCAGGCACTAATGGATGGCGAAGGGACAAAGAGGATAACTTTTAAATAACTCTTTCTAAGTCCTCATAATTTTGTCAGAAGCTTGTACATTGTGGATGTGCTAGGGAATGCGGTTTAATGCCAAAAAATGCTACATCCTAAGCATCAGAAACAAAAGCCATAAAATCTAGAGTTTAAATGGACACATACTACAACAAGTCAAGCATAACCCATACCTAGGCCTACAAATTTCGGAAGACCTCAAACGGACCACCCACATATTAAACGTGGCAAAGAAAGCTAATTCAACACTAGGCTTTCAAAGAAGAAACTTGAAATACTGCCCATAAGATTGCAAGTCAGTTAATTGCCTGCACTCTCTTTAACCGTTATATTAAAGCCAGAATTGGTATTGACAACGTTTCATACAGATACAGATACATACAGAGGATGTCGCTGTCGTTGTTAATGTGGAAAATAGCGTCTCCCGTGCACTGCTTTGATGGCATGTGTTGTTGTGACTGTGAATAAACATGTATTTTGAGCCAACTAGTTGTAATTTGAAAAATGTTTTAGTACTTCAGTAATTTTATTTTGTTTTAACCAATCTATCTTAAACTCAAAGATATGGATTGAGAACTCATTTTTGAAATTAACACCATACTTGGTTTTTGTTTTACCGGAAGTGTGATTTAAAAATGTACAACAGAATAAAACTAGTGGTTTTGAGGATAACTAGAAGCCAATAGTTTAATGACAAGCAAAAAGTAACAACAAAAAACATTTTCTTTACATTTTGAAAAAAGTTAAATATTTGAATAGAAAATTGATATTTCTATGTCCACCATTCTGAGTATTACCGGAAGTAAGGATTTTAAAGAGATATGTCATATACATTGTATCCATGAAAAGCGCAAAAGAAAGGTTCCTGCCTAATGTAATGATAGTAGCAATACATTAAAACACATTTCAATTACCCTCCCTAAAAATAAGCTTATTCTAGTACTACATCCGCCATGTTGGATTTTACCGGAAGTAGGGTTTTTGAAGACATCTTATCTATATCGATTCATATATCCAAAAGTAGTATATAACAAAGGTTGGTACCCAATATTATGTTAGTAGCATGACACCTTTTCACTGGCTAGCCTTCGATAAAGGGCTAATTTAAGTATGATGTCCGCCATTTTGGATTTTACCGGAAGTGAGACATTTTTATACGACCGCAAAATTTGAAAAAATTTTCGTCGTATATTGCTATCACGTTGGCGTCGTCGTCGTCGCCCGAATACTTTTAGTTTTCGCACTCTAACTTTAGTAAAAGTGAATAGAAATCTATGAAATTTTAACACAAGGTTTATGACCACAAAAGGAAGGTTGGGATTGATTTTGGGAGTTTTAGTCCCAACATTTTAGGAATTAGGGGCCAAAAAGGACCCAAATAAGCATTTTCTTGGTTTTCGCACTATAACTTTAGTTTAAGTAAATAGAAATCTATGAAATTTTGACATAAGGTTTATGAACACAAAAGAAAGGTTGGGATTGATTTTGGGAGTTTTGGTTCCAACAGTTTAGGAATTAGGGGCCAAAAAAGGACCCAAATAAGCATTTTTCTTGGTTTTCGCACCATAACTTTAGTATAAGTAAATAGAAATCTATGAAATTTAAACACAAGGTTTATGACCATAAAAGGAAGGTTGGTATTGATTTTGGGAGTTTTGGTCCCAACAGTTTAGGAATAAAGGGCCCAAAGGGTCCAGATTTAAACTTTGTTTGATTTTATCAAAAATTGAATAATTGGGGTTCTTTGATATGCCAAATCTAACTGTGTATGTAGATTCTTAATTTTTGGTCCCGTTTTAAAATTGGTCTACATTAACGTCCAAAGGGTCCAAAATTAAACTAAGTTTGATTTTAACAAAAATTGAATTCTTGGGCCTCTTTGATATGCTGAATCTAAACATGTACTTAGATTTTTGATTATGGGCCCAGTTTTCAAGTTGGTCCAAATCAGGATCCAAAATTATTATATTAAGTATTGTGCAATAGTAAGAAATTTTCAATTGCACAGTATTCAGCAATAGCAAGAAATCTTCAATTGCACAGTATTGTGCAATAGCAAGAAATCTTCAATTGCACAGTATTGTGCAATAGCAAATATTTTCAATTGCACAGTATTGCACAATAGCAAGAAATATCTAATTGCACAATATTGTGCAATAGCAAGAAATTCCAATTGGATTTCAATTGGAGTTATCTTTCTTTGTCCAGAATAGTAGTTGAATCAACTTAAATCATTGTTTTATACAATATACAATGTATATTCACTTTTACTACCAACTGATAGATTAAAACAATCTTTACCATTCAGTGATAACAAGCAGTTTTTTTACATTTTAATATTTTATGATGTATTTAAATGAGTAGTTATTGTTGCAAACTTCATTAGAAATTTGAAATGAGATCAGTTTTGAAATAAGGGAAAGGGGGATGTGAAAAAAAAATTGGAGGGTCAATTTTTTTCATTTCAGATTTCATAAATAAAAAGAAAATTTCTTCAAACATTTTTTTGAGAGGATTAATATTCAACAGCATAGTGAATTGCTCAAAGGCAAACATTTTTTTTTAAGTTCATTAGACCACATTCATTCTGTGTCAGAAACCTATGCTGTGTCAACTATTTAATCACAATCCAAATTTAGAGCTGAATCCAGCTTGAATGTTGTGTCCATACTTGCCCCAACCGTTCAGGGTTCAACCTCTGCAGTCGTATAAAGCTGCGCCCTGCGGAGCATCTGGTTTCCAATTGCCTCCCTATCTGAAATAAAAGAGTAATAATTGAGGAAGGTCTATGCCAAATTTCATGCTTGTAGCAGGATGTGCACAATTCTTCTGAAATTTGCTTGTAGCCACCGGACTATATTAGTTATTACTTTATAACATGGTACAAAAATCACCAAGACAAATCGATTTGGTTAGGCCACAGATGACGTTAAAAATGTTTATATCATTGAAAAAGCTCTAAATTAACTCCCTTTGGTGGAAAAATGTCATTTTTTGACGTTAAAATTGAAATATCTTTTTTAACTCATCGGTGACCTATATTTTTTTTTATTGTTTTCAAACAAGCTGTACATAAACTAGATAATTGTAAAATTTAAGCGATTTCTGTAATTTCGTTCTTTTTTTTATGTCAATATAACCAATATTTCTCCTATTAGTTCAACAGAAAAAAAGGACATTAACAAAAATGAATGCTTCTTTCGGAGGCAGATTGTGAGCTTAAATGAACGGTGACCCCATATTTTTATTTTATTGTTCTATTAGGTATAATATAAAGTTTAATCATAGAAAAAAAATAGCAAAATCCTATATTAGAAAAAAGAGTTGATTTAGACCCGCAAGCCCCTTAACTATAACATAATATGCTTGGACATATGTCATGTATGTAGTGGTTCAAGTAGGATAGACACATAAACATTGGAAGATGTATTTAGTGAGACACTTACATACACTTGTTTAGAGGTTTAAGCAGGACATACACATAATTTTGTGAAGTGGTGTACCGGGGTAAGTCTGACAGACACATATTAACTCAGGAAAGATTTAAGTAGGACAGAAATATAATCTTGTCAAAAGGATTCAGTAGGACAGACATATTAACTCAAGAAGAGTTATAAGTAAGGCATACCAATAGACATGGGAAGATGATTAAGTATGACAGACACATTAACTTGTGTAGAGGTTTTAGCCGCTTTTGAAGAGCTTTAATCAGGACAGACACATTAACTTGTGTAGAGGTTTTAGCAGCTTTTGAAGAGCTTTAATCAGGACAGACACATTAACTTGTGTAGAGGTTTTATCAGCTTTTGAAGAGCTTTAATCAGGACAGTCACATTAACTTGTGTAGAGGTTTTAGCAGCTTTTGAAGAGCTTTAATCAGGACAGACACATTAACTTGTGTAGAGGTTTTAGCAGCTTTTGAAGAGCTTTAATCAGGACAGACACATTAACTTGTGTAGAGGTTTTAGCAGCTTTTGAAGAGCTTTAATCAGGACAGACACATTAACTTGTGTAGAGGTTTTAGCAGCTTTTGAAGAGCTTTAATCAGGACAGACACATTAACTTGTGTAGAGGTTTTAGCAGCTTTTGAAGAGCTTTAATCAGGACAGACATTCAAACTTGATTACATTTTACAGCAAGATAGAAACAAACTTATGAAGAGGTTTAAGTAGAACAAACACATTAACATAGGTAAATTAGGTGTTAGCAGAACAGACTCATAAACTTATGAAGATAGGGATGAAGAAGTTTATTGAGGACGAACAGGAAAATATGTTTAGGGATTACTTTATGTTGCAATTCTCTTTATATAGACATTGCAATTTCCAATGAATTTCATTTTACATAAAAAATGTGCCACTTTTAATGTGAAGTTTTGTTATGACCCTGCTGTAGTGTAGTGGCATTTTGTTAGAGTTATACCCCTTTATAAATGAAAAAATAGCTGAATTTTTCATTTCTGTTCTCTAATTACAAATTATATCCTAGAATTGAAATTTCATATGCACTTCTATTTTTCAAAGGTGTATGTATATGTAAACACAGACATGTGCTGCATATTTTCAACAATTAAATGTCAAGTTTAAACCTATAATCAGATTCTGTACTACCCTTGCCTTCACTTTGGGTCTTCCTCAGAATTCGATTGGCTGCGATCTATGTGTATTGATATTGGCAAAATTCCCAAATTGTGTCTAAATACATATTTGAGAACCAGTAGGTAAACAAAAAGATTTGTTAGTCTGGTATTGTGTTAATTTTAGTTTCTTTTATATATTTCGGAGTTAAGTAATACTTTCATGATCACTGACCTAGTACATATTTTTGTTAAGGGGTCAGCTGAATCATGCCTCCGGTTGCAGGATTATCTTGCTGTATTGAAGATCTATTGGTGACCTTTGTCTGTTTTCTGCTCTTTGGTCGGATTGATGTCTCTTTGACGCATTCCCTATTTCCATTCTCAATTTTTAGAAAATATCTATGAATACTGTGGGTACCAACTTTCATGGATTAATTGAAACTTGCATATTCCTGGATATATAATTTTGTGGTTTTGCCAAATTTGCATACAAGCATATATAAAGGATAAGTAATTAGGAAAACACTAAAATTAGTTGATTACCTGTTATACAAAATCCAAGTAAATAAGTATCCCACAAATAATAATGAATTGACAGTATTTTATATCTCCCCAAAAGAGGCGTTGTTTATGAAACAGCTGCATTTATCAAGTGCAACCTTTAGACAGCATGTAGAGGTTTAATAAGAAACAGACTCCTAATCATGTCTAGAGGTTTTAACACATTGTTTTAAAATTATTTGATTATTATACATACTTCCTATAACTTGGATTACATGTTTGAATTTTGTGTTCAAAAAAATATATACCTGTAAAACAACAATTTGCATTTTCTATGTTTGAGTAAAAAATACTAAATAAAAGATGTAAGACCATATAAATGATGATTGTCCTTTACAATATACTCTATCCAGGTTTTACCAAACTCAGAAGGGATGGCTCCTGCTGTTATACATCCTCCAGAGAAAAGACTCCGAACAAAAGTGCTACGGAAAGGACAGGTATGTTATAATGAAACTTAAAAGGCATGGCAGGTTTCTTCTTGAAAAAAAAACAATGAAGCTCTGAAGGTGTGACATATTTCTTCTTGAGAAAAGATTATGAAGAGCTGAAGGTGTGGCATGTTTCTTCTTGAGAAAAGATAATGAAGCTCGGAGCATGTGGCACGTTTCTTCTAGAGAAAAGATTATGAAGCTCAGAAGGTGTGGCATGTTTCTTCTAGAGAAAAGATAATGAAGCTTAGAAGGTTTGGCACGTTTCTTCTTGAGAAAAAAATAATGAAGCTCAGAAGTGTGGCATGTTTCTTTTAGAGAAAATATTATGAAGCTCAGAAGGTGTGGCACTTTCTTCTGAGAAAAGATACTGAAGCTCAGAATAGATAAATGAAGCTCAGAAGGTGTGGCACGTTTCTTTTAGAGAAAAGATAATGAGGCTTAGAAGGTATGGCATGTTTCTTCTCAAGAAAGGATAATGAAGCTCAGAAGGTGTGGCATGTTTCTTCTTGAGAAAAAAATAATGAAGCTCAGAAGTGTGGCATGTTTCTTCTAGAGAAAAGATAATGAAGCTCAGAAGGTGTGGCACGTTTCTTCTTGAGAAAAAAATAATGAATCTCAGAAGTGTGGCATGTTTCTTCTAGAGAAAAGATAATGAAGCTCAGAAATGTGGCATGTTTCTTCTAGAGAAAATATTATGAAGCTCAGAAGGTGTGGCACTTTCTTCTGAGAAAAGATACTGAAGCTCAGAATGTGAGGCATGGCTTTCTGAGAAATGAGGGTAGCTTTATAGGTTGTGGTTGGACACATATACTTTAAATTATTATTAAGCTCAGAAATTCTGGCACTTTTCTTTTACAGAAAAGAGGCTAGCTGTATGTTTTTTTCTGTATTACATGTATATTATGAATTGTAATGAATCTCAGAATGTGTGGTTTGTATTTAAAAAGTGCAATCTTTTATAGAACATTTCTAAAGTTAATAATATTAGAAGGTATTCAATCAGTCCTTATGTAGTATTATTTGAAGTAATTGTTTCTTTTCAGATTGTACATACAACCTCTGGTCTTTGTGTTCAAGGGGAGAAAGACATTTATGCTAAAAGATCAATGTTAATTCTCCAACATTGTGGGCAGGCTGGCAAAGAGAAGAAATATCAGGTAAAATCAATATAAATACAAAATATTGTGAGCAGGCTAACAATGAGAAGAAATATCAAGTAATATTATACTGAAGGGAAATATTCCAGCAGTCCTTTAATTTAATTTAATTAGTTACCTAGACAAGAATATGAGCTCATATCACATGTGAAGGAAAACAGACAGAAATAGTAATAAATGTTGAAATCAGGACACTTCAGTACAATTTAATTGTTAATCAGGCTTCACCTAGCTGCAGGGGAGAGACAGGAGGGACATACAACATTAACAGGGAATATGAACCCATTGTTGAGGATAAGTAGAGACTATCATAGTACCCCGGGAATTTTACATGTACTTGTCTATGTTGAGGATAAGTAGAGACTGTCATAGTACCCCGGGAATTTTACATGTACTTGTCTATGTGTAATGTCATGGTATCTGTGTAATCTTCATTGTCGTTCCATCATTAAATTGTTCATTTGTAGAGACGTTTTTTTCCACTTTATATACACATTAATTCATTTTACAAAATACCATCACAGGGCCCATTCCCCCATGTGAAGATCCCTAAATAAAACTGCATGGGATAGAAATCAATCTTAAGTGCACTTAAACATGTACATGTAGAAGAATTTGATTGATTCTGGAATATTCAAAAAAAAATATTTTAAATGGTTTTGTGAGGTTCCCATATCAACTCAATATTCAAACAGTTTCAGAATTTGTCATAAAGATATTTTTCAAATTAGAAATGAATTAACATATGTATTGAAATTCAATAGCATAAGGTTGACTTCTATCTGACATAGCTAATATAATATCGATATAAATATTTCATTGCTGTTGACATTGAAGGAACAATGGCATCTGTATTTTGTTAATTATATTTTTTTTTCAGATAGTATATGAGACAGTTGACATTAAAAAGATTTAAGGTGATACCTAACACTACAGGGAGATCAAGGGCGTAGCTAGAATGAAACGATGTGCAAGCAAACAAATTTTGGGACCCTTTTATGCAGAAAAATGGGGGTTTTTTTCGGTTTTCGGTCATAGGACGGTTAAAAGAGGAGCTTTATGTAGATAGGACTTATAAAAAAATTATGAATGTAAAACTATTAATAAATCTTCTAAATAGAGTAATATATAAACAACACATCATTTGTGATACATAATTTACTCAAAATTGTCCAAAATCTGCTCTTCGGGTCTAGGCAGAAACAAACTTCTCTATTTTTTTTGTCAATACTCACACTGAAATCCTGATTAATATGCCTTAAATGCGTCAAATGCTACTGCCGTAAATGTTTCTGTCATTGTTCATTGTTGATCATACATTTGTTTTCAACATACGTAGTACACTGATAGATCTCCATGGTAGCACTCGCGATATGTTATACTGGCAGCGTGCGTGTTCGGCATCAAGCGACTTCCCAATTGAATTCGTCAAAATTACATGCCAGGTCAGTTTCGTATGTCTCAGACAGATTAGATTTGTTAGTTTGTTATATTTCCTACAAATACGATGAAGCACATACAGCGCAAAGAAGCGATTTTCTGATAATACTAGACGCGACTCCATTCTCCAGTTCCCTTATCATATGGTCTATGAACGCAAAAAATAATGAGACTTTCCAATACTGTTTTGGCGTGTTTACAGGGTTTACAGGGTCATTGGCTCCGGTAGTCTGTCGACCACATCGCCTTGGCATATTTTCAACGATATTGAAGGATTCTGATAATTCTAATGCCGATTGGTACATATCATTCCAAACTGATGAACCG
This sequence comes from Mytilus edulis, assembly GCF_963676685.1. NCBI lineage: Eukaryota > Metazoa > Mollusca > Bivalvia > Mytilida > Mytilidae > Mytilus > Mytilus edulis. Next base: position 107,755,814 of record NC_092345.1, on the reverse strand, counting down.
TACACTGTATTATGTGCTCCAAAACTACATGTCATAGACTGAGTATTACAAATTCAAATCTTGTAAAAGATACAAGTTACTGTCCGATTTTGACATAATCTCCAATAAAGCTTTTATTTCGAAACCAAATGCCGTCATTTAATGATATTTCATCAATTGAAAAAGTGACAACATAGGTGTTTCCTTTAACATTCAGTTTATAATTTTTAAAGCAATTGCTTTTATGCCGTCGCGTATGGCCATCTTTGTGACCCAGATCAGAGACTCCGCCCAGATCAAGCCATAGTATTTTGTTAAACAGGCTCCTGGTCAGTCATTCTTTAACACCTATGTATGTTTTCTAATGCAATACATAGCTTGAAACTTTAAAAAAAAAGTTAGTGGATTTAAGAAGTTTCAGAATATGTTCTTGTAGATGTATTTTTGTATTTAAAGGGTCATCCGTTTGACTATCAAATAACATAGAAGTCCGAGTGAAAAAAAGTACATTTTTATAAATGCGATTCCGTTTTCCGCCGTTCGTACGATGTTTCAACAAAATATGGATTCATTTCAGTTGTTGATTTAGTATTGACAATTTTACTGAATTATCTCCTAATAAATACGTTTTTTTATGTTTAATTTGTGTTTCTTTAAGAGGTCAGGTGCTCTTGTTCATTCATAAAATTATCGTTCATTCATACATTTATCGTAAAATCAAAATCACTACACAGGTTAATGCGTAGTGTCAAATTATTACCTGTAATCTAAAAATAGACAAACTTTATTTGCGCAAATAATTTAGCGGAACGAAACCCTTGTTGAAAACACATAACAATAAGTTCGTTTTCCTTTTCTGTCAAAACTCCGTAATATTTATCGATCACCTTACTAATAAAATGGACCCGTCCAAACGTAGTAGATGCCAAGTCGGTCCAGATGAAGAGATATTTACAATTTGGAATTTTCTAGTTTATTAATACATAGATTGAAAAAAAGTACGTCTTTTTAAATATCATGATCAAAACTGGGTTTGCATAACAAATGTCAGATGAAACCATTATCCTCGTCTTTTCAGTGAACAAGTCTACTACGTTTGTTGACACTCGACGGTCCACCGTGTTAGCAATTTTATTTCACATGTTTTCGAAATATTGAAGATCATTTTTCGCAATGTTTCCTGAAAATTGATAAATATCAAAGCAACGTAGAGCTGTTTGTTCTTGTTCGTATAATAAAATTGAGAAAGGAAATGGGGAATTTGTCAAAGAGACAACAACCCGACCATAGAAAAACATACAACAGCAGAATTAAGGTCACCAACAGGTCTTCAATGCAGCGAAAAATTCCTGCACCCGGAGGCGTCCTTCAGCTGGCCCCTATACAATATATTTTTACTAGTTCAGTGATAACGATTTAATGTCATGTTTGTCTGTGATGACCCCCCTTTTCGGGATTGCATGAGAATTGTAGTTATCTCGTACCCACATGCACTTGTTTCTATCCATAGGAAGGTCGACTATCCATATAAAACTATTTATATGGATAATCGACCTTCCTATGGATAGAAAGAAGTGCCTGTGCTCGTACCGCATCAGTAGGACACATATCAACTGAGCAATAATGTTTGGAACTTAGTTTTAAAAATGATGACAAAGTAACATTATGAAAATATTTTTATTAAGCTGAAATATACATTTATTCTTTACATGTTTATGTCTTGTAAGATATTTTATTTCTTTCCCGTTTTTTAACATTTGCGTCTGGAAAGTTGAAATGTTTTAACTTAATAATCATTTGTGTTAATGGTTAAATATAAATTAATAATGAAAATTGTTAAAATTAAATCAATAAAGGAAATTATTGCCAAGGAAGTTACAAACACTACCAGGGGATAATCCATGATGATTTCTTTTTGAGTTATATGTTTCAGCACATGTATATTTGACCCCAACTTTAGCCTGGTAAACGTGTTGTCTCCTTGTGAAATATAAAACATATTAAAAATGACTTTCTGCTAAAGTCTTTTATTTATATAAAGTTAAAACCTTCTTACTTTAAACTAGACAACACTCATGTCAGGTTTAATTCTTGTATATATGTGGATGAAAAATAAAAGTCCCCAAACATTAACATGGCAGCAATTGCTTTTACAGCCTTTAAGGCTTTGATTTATTTTGCCATTATTTTTTTTTTTGCATGCCGAATCGATGTGCACGCAACTGCGTGTTAGCGTATAGGGAGCTACGCGCCTGGAGATAACTCTGTAAAGTCAGCTTAACGTTTTAATTATTTTGTGTTGTAAAAGGAATATTAAGATCAAAATTGGTGTTTGTCAAACTGCTATATAACCAGTGTAATTTTTCTGACAAAATGGTTGGTTCAAAATTTTTGAAATTTTTATATTTTTGTTAAAGGGTCAACATAAATACTTTGAACAAGTTTATAAAAAAATAAACAAGCCAAATTAATTTAAGTGAAAGTGTTTGGTACCATCTTAAACATCTCCATTTTGATATTTTTTTTCCTGATTTGGCAAGAGACAGTTGACATTAAAAGGATTTGAGCATCTCTATTTTGATGATGTTTTACAGATTTGGCAAGAGACAGCTGACATTAAAATGATTTCATCATCTCTATTTTGATAAATTTTTTTCATATTTGGCATGAGACAGCTGACATTTAAAGGATTTCATCATCTCTATTTTGATAATTTTTTTTCATATTTGGCATGAGACAGTTGACATTAAAAGGATTTCATCATCTCTATTTTGATAATTTTTTTTCATATTTGGCATGAGACAGATGACATTAAAAGGATTTCATCATCTCTATTTCGATAATATGTTTTCCAGATATGGCATGAAACAGTTGACAGTGAACTAATCCTAGCCTCTGTGCTGTGTTTAGATGTAGAATCCAAGGAACAGGGGCATTCTTTTGCCAGATTAATGAAGTGCCATGGTTCTAAAGGATCTCAAGCATGGGTCTGGACAAAGAAGGTAATATTTGGTCTTAATATTGGTTAGATGTACCAAAGATGGTAAAACTAGATAGAAGTACTCTTTCATAACACCCCTTTTGGGGAGAAATACTGTAAATTCAGAAACTATGGTGATGTTTTTTAATTTCGAAAAATGTGACAGTGTTATAATCACAATAATTTAAACTCACATTTTGAAACTTTTCTATGTGAAATAAATTGGATTTTTATTAAAATCAATTTTTAGTCTAAAATGACAAAATCACAATACTAAATGCCTGCAATAATTTCTGAATTTACAGTATAATACATGTATTCATAGATATTTGTTGTGTTTGCATATTGGTTGCCAGATATGATCTTTATGTTTCATCTCAGAGACATAGTTTTGGAATGTTACCAGTATAAATGCACATGATAGGCAAGGAATTGAATTCTGAATAAGACCTTAAGTGAAGTGAGGGGTAGTGTAGAATTTTAGTATAAGTTTGAACTATTACAAGTTCTGGGAATGTTTTGACCTTTGAATAAAAAAGTAGTGCATTTCAACTTTCCATTAAAAAGTAAAATCTCAAAAATTCTGTCCCTAATCAAATGATAAAACACATCAAATGAATGAACAACAACTGTCATATTCCTGACTTGGTACAGGCATTTTCACATGTAGAAAATAATGTAGAAAATGGTGGATAAAACTTTTAGAAATTTCATAGTAAAAGTGGCAAAGTTTTAACCATAAAGGGAATTCCTATGAGAAATTGCATTGTTTATATTTACAGAAATGCAACTTTTAAAGTAGCTTATTTGCCTTTTAGTCTTTTCTTTGCATGTAGTAAAAAGTAATAACGCAAACATTGAACACCAGGTGAAATTCAAAACTAAAAATCCTTTATAAAATGGTAAATCCTAATCTTATACTTACATTTTAAACAAAAGGATAACAATTCTCAAATTCCCGACTTGGTACTGGCATTTCTTTATGTAGAGAATGGTTGATTAAAACTGATTTTAAAGCTAGCTGTATCTCTCACTTCCTTGGTAGTTGCATTTAATTTCATTATTTTGAAAACAATGTGGGAATCAAAACAGACATGATAGGTAAAAATGTCAACAATTCAGGTACAACAGACAGCATCGTGTTATAATCTGGATTACCTATTGTTATGCGTTTACTTTACTACATTGGTTAGAGGTATAGGGGGAGGGTTGAGATCTCACAAACATGTTTAACCCCGCCGCATTTTTGCGCCTGTCCCAAGTCAGGAGCCTCTGGCCTTTGTTAGTCTTGTATTATTTTAATTTTAGTTTCTTGTGTACAATTTGGAAATTAGTATGGCGTTCATTATCACTGGACTAGTATATATTTGTTTAGGGGCCAGCTGAAGGACGACTCCGGGTGCGGGAATTTCTCGCTACATTGAAGACCTGTTGGTGACCCTCTGCTGTTGTTTTTTATTTGGTCGGGTTGTTGTCTCTTTGACACATTCCCCATTTCCATTCTCAATTTTACTTTTGTTTAGTAATTCACAATTGACCTTTCTGCAATAATAGGTCTAGTATATTTGGTGTATGGAAGGACTGTAAGGTGCACATGTCCAACTAGCAGGTGTCATCTGACCTTGACCTCATTTTCATGGTTCAGTGGTTATAGTTAAGATTTTGTGTTTTGTTCTGTTTTTCTTATACTGTATGCAATAGGTCTACTATATTTAGTGTATAGGACTATCAACATAATATCAATGATTAGTAAAGCAGGCAAGACATTTCAGCCTGTGCACTCTTGTATACATTTGGTGTTGCTTTAATTGTTATCTGACAAATTTATAATTTTAAAATATTAAATGTTTTACAGAGTGGAGTGTCTTTGCTGTACAATCCTGCGACAGGAAAATGTCTGAAGGCAACTAACAAGAGTAAACGTATCTACCTTACATTAGATATATGTCAAGACAACACTGATATGGCATTTGAAATGTCAGTTGAGTAGCCTACAACACAGATACAGCATTTGAAATGTCAATTCAATAGCCTACAAAACAGATACAGCAGATATCAGGCACAGCATTTTCAAAAAAGTATATGTGTAAAAGTCTTTCCTAAATAATTATCATGTTGGGCTATAGGTGTGTTATTAAAAAAATTATTTGAAAAATGTGATTGATTGCTTGTTGGTTGCTTAACATCCAGTGGCAAATATTTCATGCATATTCAGGACGATGAAAAATGTGTATTTTAGAGCAGTATATTGATTTAGATACTGTAATCATGACCATTTTCATGCATGGATAATTTACACTTATTTCATATTATATAGTTAAAATTAGATTATGAAATCAATAAGTCATGACTTATTCAAGAACACGTCTTTCTATGGATCATTCAAAACAAAGTTTAACATTAAATGTAAATCATTTAAAATTATTTAGGAAACAGATTTCACCCCCAAATCTATGGCAATACAATGTTCATAAACTCCTGACAGTTACGTTTAGAATATTAGAAAGGCTCTACAAGCCTTGTGTTCTGTGTTTAGTGGAGTAACTTCCTATTACACTTGTTGAAGTGGAAGAATCCATATTTATGTCTACGTAAAATATTTATGCTCTAAATAATAACCCAGGAAAATATCCAAGTTTACAATTGGTTTTATCTTAAAGTGAAAACCACAAGTAATATATCTGCACTAAAGTGTTTAGGTTATAGGTAATAACTTGTATATTGATAAAATTTACATAATTAAAAAGATTAAAACAAATTAATTATTTTGCAATTGATGGGACCAAGTAATGTATTATATCTCCTCCTTTGCTTTGCTTCATCTTCAAGTAGTTTTTGTGTATCATATAATATTCTAGATTAAGTTTTTGCAGTTCCTACTATACATTAATGCATTTATGGAAAAAACATTGACACTGGCGACGGCTATTCGTTTTGCCTAAATATTTGTCAATATATTATGTCATCTTGTTTATATATAACTATATTTTATCAGTATTGTTATCTATATGTATTTGGTTGTTTGTTTGTAACATGATCTTGTCTTTCTGATAATTCTGTGTTGTGATTTATAAATTCATAAAGATAAAGCTGACAAGAAGTCAAATTAACTGGAATCTACAGCTGAACACGGGTGATAATACATAATGATAGGGCATCCTAGCTGGAGACAGGTCATAATATATATTGATAGGGCATACACACTGGACTCAGGTCAGGAACTGAGCATTATGAGGATTATCTTTGTATATAAACTAATTATTTGAATGTATTAGGACACAGTTTACTAGTCAGTACATTGCACAATGTTAAAATTGTTTCTAGTCTGTCATTAGTCAATGTTACCATTCCTACCACTACAGGGATACTGTAAGATTTTGTCTTTCATGTAGCTTTCATTAGTCAATGTTACCATCCCTCACATTACAGGGATATTGTAAGATTTTGTCTTTCATGTAGCTTTCATTAGTCAATGTTACCATCCCTCACATTACAGGGATATGGTAAGATTTTGTCTTTCATGTAGCTTTCATTAGTCAATGTTACCATCCCTCAAATTACAGGGATACTGTAAGATTTTGTCTTTCATGTAGCTTTCATTAGTCAATGGTATCATCCCTCAAATTACAGGGATACTGTAAGATTTTGTCTTTCATGTAGCTTTCATTAGTCAATGTTACCATCCCTCACATTACAGGGATATTGTAAGATTTTGTCTTTCATGTAGCTTTCATTAGTCAATGTTACCATCCCTCACATTACAGGGATATGGTAAGATTTTGTCTTTCATGTAGCTTTCATTAGTCAATGTTACCATCCTTCACATAACAGGTATATGGTAAGATTTTGTCTTTCATGTATATTTCGTTAGTAAATGTTACCATCCCTCACATTACAGGGATATGGTAAGATTTTGTCTTTCATGTAGCTTTTATTAGTCAATGTTACCATCCCTCACATTACAGGGATATTGTAAGATGTTGTCTTTCATGTAGCTTTCATTAGTCAATGTTACCATCCCTCACATTACAGGGATATTGTAAAATTTTGTCTTTCATGTAGCTTTCATTAGTCAATGTTACCATCCCTCACATTACAGGGATATTGTAAGATGTTGTCTTTCATGTAGCTTTCATTAGTCAATGTTACCATCCCTCACATTACAGGGATATTGTAAAATTTTGTCTTTCATGTAGCTTTCATTAGTCAATGTTACCATCCCTAACATTACAGGGATATTGTAAGATTTTGTCTTTCATGTAGCTTTCATTAGTCAATGTTACCATCCCTCACATTACAGGGATATTGTAAGATTTTGTCTTTCATGTAGCTTTCATTAGTCAATGTTACCATTCCTACCACTACAGGGATATTGTAAGATTTTGTATTTCATGTAGCTTTCATTAGTCAATGTTACCATCCCTCACATTACAGGGATATTGTAAGATTTTGTCTTTCATGTAGCTTTCATTAGTCAATGTTACCATCCCTCACATTACAGGGATATGGTAAGATTTTGTCTTTCATGTAGCTTTCATTAGTCAATGTTACCATCCCTCAAATTACAGGGATACTGTAAGATTTTGTCTTTCATGTAGCTTTCATTAGTCAATGGTATCATCCCTCAAATTACAGGGATACTGTAAGATTTTGTCTTTCATGTAGCTTTCATTAGTCAATGTTACCATCCCTCACATTACAGGGATATTGTAAGATTTTGTCTTTCATGTAGCTTTCATTAGTCATTGTAAATTACCCCTCCTCAAGTTAACAGAGGTTAATACTGTATAGTGGGTTATTTTTGCAGAGTGTGTATTTCTTGCTTAATTTGGTAGATAAATGAAATAGCAAAAAATTATGCACAAGTTTTTGTCGAGCCTGCAACTTTTGTTGCAGAAAGCTCGACATAGGGATAGTGATCCGGCGGCGGCTACGGCGGCGGCAACGGCGGCGGCTACGGCGGCGGCGTTAGCTCACTTCTTAAAAGCTTTATATTTTAGAAGGTGGAAGACCTGGATGCTTCATACTTTGTATATAGATGCTTCATGTTACGAAGTTTCCATCAGTCACATGTCCAATGTCCTTGACCTCATTTTCATGGTTCAGTGACCACTTGAAAAAAAAGTTCAAATTTTTTGTAATGTTGAATTCTCTCTTATTATAAGTAATAGGATAACTATATTTGATGTGTGCGTACCTTGCAAGGTCCTCATGCCCGTCAGACAGTTTTCACTTGACCTCGACCTCATTTCATGGATCAGTGAACAAGGTTAAGTTTTGGTGGTCAAGTCCATATCTCAGATACTATAAGCAATAGGGCTAGTATATTCGGTGTATGGAAGGACTGTAAGGTGTACATGTCCAACTGGCAGGTGTCATCTGACCTTGACCTCATTTTCATGGTTCAGTGGTTATAGTTAAATTTTTGTGTTTTGGTCTGTTTTTCTCATACCATATGCAATAGGTCTACTATATTTGTTGTATGGAATGATTGTTAAGTGTACATGTCTAGCGGGCAGATGTCATGTGACCTTGACCTCATTTTCATGGTTCAGTGGTCAAAGTTAAGTTTTTGAGTTTTGGTCTTTTTATCTAATGCTATATGCCATAGGTCAACTATATTTGGTGTATGGAAATATTTTATGATCTTTATGTCAGTCGAGCAGGTTTTATTTAACCGTGACCTCATTTTCACTGTTCATTGCACAGTGTTAAGTTTTTGTGTTTTGGTCTATTTTTCTTAAACTATAAGTAATGTGTCAACTATATATGTTGTATAGAAGCATTGTTAGCTGTACCTGTCTGCCTGGCATGGTTCATCTGACCTGGACCTCTTTTTCAAGGTTCATTGGTCTTTGTTTAGTTATCTTGGTTAATGTAAAGTTTATGTGACAGTTGTAATAAAGCTTAGATTTATACTTAAGACTATCAACATAATATCAATGATTAGTATAGAAGGCGAGACATTTCAGCGTGTGCACTCTTGTGATACTTTCTTATAGCTAAAGCATTTTGTAAACAAGTATTTTATTGATCAACTGTATCAGATTATAATCAATAAATGAAACAGCATTTCAAAAAGACAAATCATATAACAATGATGCTTGCCTTTCATTTTTAGCTGACCTGGCCCAAAGGGCCAAGTGATCTTTTCTCATCACTTGGCATCCTTCGTTCGTCGTCGTCTGTTAACTTTTACAAAAATCTTCTCCTCTGAAACTACTGGGCCAATTGTAACCAAACTTGACCACAATCATCATTGGGGTATTTAGTTAAAAAAAATGTGTCTGTTGACCAAGATGGTCGTCATGGCTAAAAATAGAACATAGGGGTAAAATGTAGATATTGGCTTATAACTCTGAAACCAAAGCATTAAGAGCAAATCTGACAATGGTGTAAACTTGTTTATCAAGTAAAGATCTATCTGCCCTAAAATTTCCTGAATCTGACAATCTGTTGTTGGGTTACTGCCCCTGAATTGGTAATTTTAAGGAAATTTTGCCGTTTAAAAAAAAAAATGGTTATTATCTTGAATATTATATAAATTGTTAACAGCAATAATGTTTAGCATAGTAAGATCTACAAATAAGTCAACATGACTAAAATGTTTAGTTGACCCCTTTAGGAGTTATTGCCCTTTATAGTAAATTTTACCATTTTTTCTTAAATTTTTGTAATCTTTTACAAAAATCTTCTCCTCTGAAACTATTGGGCCAAATTTAACCAAACTTGTCCACAATCATCATTGGGGTATTTAGTTCAAAAAACATGTCCGGTAACCCATCCATCCAACAAAGATGGCCGACATGGATAAAAATAGAACATAGGGGTAAAATGTAGATTTTGGCTTATAACTCTGAAACCATAGCATAACGAGCATATCTGACAGGGTTTAAATTGTTTATCAAATCAAGATCTAACTGCCCTGAAATTTTTAGATGAATAGAACAACCGGTTGTTGGGTTGCTGCCCCTGAATTGGTAAATTTAAGGAAATTTTGCTGTTTTTTGTTATTATCTCCAACATTATTATAGATAGAGATAAACTGTAAGCAGCAATAATGTACAGCATAGTAAGACTTATAAATAAGTCATGATGAGCAAAATAGTCAATTGACCCCTTAAGAAGTTATTGCCCTTTATAGTAAATTTTCAACAATTTTCATTAATTTTGTAAAGTTTGGTAAATTTTTACAAAATGTTTTTCTCTGTAACTACTGGACAAAGTGCATTATAGATAGATATATTGTTAACAGCATGATTGTTCAGTAAAGTAATATGGTGTCACAGGGGTGGGCCAATATCTATGAACACATCACCATCACTAAAACACAATTTTGTCATGAATCCATCTGTGTTCTTTGTTTAATATGCACATAGATCAAGGTGAGCGACATGCTTTTTAGAGCCTCTAGTTATCTTCAACAATTTCCGCCAAAGTATTCAATTGAAATTTCACAATCCACCAAATTAAAACCAACATAATTTTTCAAAGACATTGTTGCCCCTATATTGCATAAAATGTTTGAACTTGCGAAAATAATCTGCTATGCAGTGTGTTTTTGTCTTTCATATAGCTGGCATTAGTCATTGTTTATCATCCCTCCTCAAGTTTACAGAGAGAGATGTTATAATTTTATATTCCAGAGATTGCCATTATTTTATGTAAATGATCTCTCCTCAAGTTTACAGAGGTATCTAATGATGAGATTTGTAACAGCATTTATCAATGGACTTGTCCTGAATATGCATGAAATATATCTGAATGTTCATCAATTATATAATTACATTGACTAACAATGACTTAAAAATATGCTTTTAAAATAGTCACTGCATGTATTACTGTATTTTTTATTAATCTGGTGATTATATAAACAAAAAGTCATGTAACAGTTATTGTCAATTACAAGTATATGTCAGTTTAAAGTTGATATTTCAAATGAATATTAAATGTTTATACTTTGAATTTTAGATAGGGAACATACACAGTTAACCTAAAACATTGATTATGAATATTATGTTCAACATTCTAATGTAAACCATTGTGAATTTTTTATATGCTATATAAAATGTGTTTTACATGTGAATTCAGAGTTCAATTTGTAAAACTCAGAATCTAAAATACATAAGAGATTTTTTGTGATATAAGAATGACACATCAACGTTATTCAACATAATCCTAAAGAAACAGGACTACAGTTTACTCCAAATTGCCATATTTTTATAATACTGAATTTTAAGTATGCAATATATTTTATGCTGAGTTGGTTAATTTTATACAATATATTTCTATGCAATAATACTCCCTGTAGTTCTTGGGACCAACTATTTGTGATATTAATATTTTTATTTAAAGGTTTTTTATAGTTTTGTCACAGATTATGAATACAACCCAGTGATTGATCTTATCTATTTGTAAATTTTTATAAACATCTTTTTGTGCTAAGGTTGAAATGAAATTTGATATATATTATAATATGCAAATCCAAATCAAATTGTCCATTCAACAACATTTTTAAAATAAAAAAATTATATCTTTAAAAAACAGGATATCCTGAATTAATTCCTGGTATCAACATTTGTTTGTCAGTTGCCATGTAAAAATTTCTGTCAAAACTGTATATATTTAAAGTCCACAGATTTCAACTAAACCTGAAATAAGAGTAGCATATGATATAAACTCATTTTTTGTAAAAAAAATAATCTCATAATTTCAAAATATATTTTTTTTTATATTAACAAGATGCCTGAGGTTTAAACAGATATGTGAAATACTCCTGCTGACATTTTTTTTAATCTTTTGAACATAAGTTTTTTTGAATTTTAGTAGTGTTATATTAGAAACAATGTTTTGCAAGAATAAGGTTTGGAACATGGTAGTACTATATTGAAGATAGTTAGTAATGCAACAACTAACATCAATGGAATTATTTAAATCTAATATATAAGATACAGTTTTGAGGGGAATTATTTCAATCTAATATATAAGATACAGTTTTGAGGGGAATTATTTCAATCTAATATATAAGATACAGTTTTGAGGGGAATTATTTCAATCTAATATATAAGATACAGTTTTGAGGGGAATTATTTCAATCTAATATATAAGATACAGTTTTGAGGGGAATTATTTCAATCTAATATATAAGATACAGTTTTGAGGGGAATTATTTAAATCTAATATATAAGATACAGTTTTGAGCTATTAAAATGATGCAGCTATGTATATGTGAGGCTTATTAATATGGTTTATTTGATAACCTTAAAGGGACTTGTAAAAAATGAACAAATTTTAATGTCAGAATAAATAAGGGCTTAGTCCTTTGAACTTTCTAACTTAATATGTTTATGAAATGAAAGTATTATTAAAGTAAATAAAGTATTTAAATAATGTTATGACCATGATGTCTAACTTCCTCTGAAGTTATAAACCATCACAACTAACTTCATCGGATGTTTGAACTATGACACCTTATCTCATCAGGAGTTTAAACTATGACGCCTTATCTCATCAGGAGTTTAAACTATGACACCTTATCTCATCAGGAGTTTAAAATATGATGCCTTACTTCATCAGGAGTTAAATTTATGATGCCTTACTTCATCAGAAGTTAAAACCATGACACATAACTTCATTAGGTGTTAGCACCATAATGCCTTACTCAATCAGGAGTTAAAACTATTTCATTTAACTTCATCACTGTTATAACCATGGTATATTATATTTATCAGTGAATTATATTCATCAGTGAATATATTGCTAGCTGATGTAATTCATAAAGTTACTGGGGAGCATGGAACAACTTAGAATTTGTCTTTTCTCGACCCCACTGTCTTTTACCTTCAGTTTTTCTACATCAACTACACTCGAACAAATGAATCAATTTGAACCAAACTTGATCACAATCATCCTTGGAGTTTCTAGTTCTAAATATGTTTCCAATGATCCTACTTGACCACCAACATGACTGCTAAGTCTAATAATATAAAAAAATATATAATATGCAAGTATTGTTATTTTGTAAAATCTTATTAAATAAAGAAAACCAGGAATTGGGGGAAATTTTCAGAATGTTGAGACTGTCAATTATGACACAAATTCCTTGGAAGATGTTTTTTAAATATTTTTTTTTGTGATTTTGGCAGGACAACCTTTAAAACAATTAAAATGGCCAAAATCATCAGTCTCTGCCATAAAGGATTTGAATAATCATTTTGCATTTATATGTGGGTTGTTTTAAATGATTAAAGATAGAAAAACATAGATAATAAAACAGCCAAACAATAATCATAATAATATGACCAGTTATAGGAATTGTTTTTAATCACTATGTTTTAGCAAATTCTGTGTTTTTATGGCAAAATTATTGTAGAAAGAGAGAAATGGAAAAAAATATCATCAGATGAACAAGACCTACCATTAAGTCAATATGG